>NC_042616.1:767412806-767752855 GCF_901001135.1 Rhinatrema bivittatum
TATGCTCTTATGAAAGTCATTCTATTATTTTTTCTTATTGCATGTAATACTTTGGCCAGCAATAGTCGTACAAAAGAAAGAAAATAAACTTGATTGTATTTTATAATTGTTCTTTTTTTTTTTTTTTTTTTTTAATATACATTTTATTTAAACTTTATCCCTGCCTCCCTTCTCTGTTTCCAGGAGAGCCCTTTGCTAGTACACTAGTAGGAGAAAAGGGCATTAGTGAAAGTCCTTTTTGGGCAACATTGCGGATCTCTAAATCAATATCATTATACTCGGTCACCATTGGGGAAAAAGCGACCCCTTGCAAATTTGACATATATTTGTCACATCTCAAAACTAATCAAGACCAATCAAAAACCCTTCTCTTTACAGATTCTCTCACCTTTTAGCCAAGACCAATTTTGGGACTGCTTATGGTAGTTCGGATGGATCTCTGTGGGACATTATCTAGGCAGCGATTGCTTCACATGGATGGTTTTTGGAATTGGATTGGGCTATACGTGTGGCTTGCATATTCCCAGTTCTAAGTTGATGGCAGGCTCCTGAAAAGCCAAATGTTCATCTTTTCTATCAACAAACACTGGAAGTCAGATCTGGGATGGCATCAGGCCACATCCACGACGCTGTGTATTTTTCTCTTGTTTTGGGGATATGATGTGGCTGCTGGTAGAACTGTACAAACACATTCACCTCTACAGCAAGAATAAATGTTCTTGCAAATATAGCCCTGCTGCGGGCATTTGAGATTGAAAGCCTCTAGGTTTACATTAATTTTAACTTCCATGTAAGTTCCAAGATTTCAAAGGTTTGAACTTTAGGCTTACCGGAAGCAAACAAACTTCACCTTCCTTGTTCTAGTATAATAAACACTGCTCTCTCACAAAGGAATCTTTGTTTGCAATGAATGATGTGCACTTCAAGACTCGAGATACAATAGCAGCAATCAATTGCAACAACAGACTTTACAACTCCAGTGAATATCAACACTTTCATCTGGGTTTCTACTTCGCTTTCCCTGCTCCAGCCTTGGAAGGCAGTCTATTCAAAATGGTACACTTTTGACAGTGAAGAGCAATTACAAAGGTATCCTGGTAACTCCCAGAGCTGCTGAGACAGGCTCTCCAAAGATTCTTTCCACAAGTGAATCGAGGCTGATAATTCTCTGTGCTCCCAAAGGCTTTGTTTGCTATTGAATTAACTCAGTAACAATGAGGTTGTAGTACGTACACAGGGGATTGGAACCATCCATACTAGATCAAGAAATAGGACACTTCCTCAAACAGGAAAATATCTTTTCTAGGTTGCAGTAATTAATCGGTCTTGACTTTCATAGATTCCCACTTCGGTTACTGATCCCTCTATATAAAAGACAGCACTATAGTGTTTGCGCTGCTAGTGTGTGCCCATTTGCACCAACATCTGCACTGTGCATGCTCTGGGGTAATGAAAGGAGGAGAGGCCGGGGGTCATGTGGGACCTGAGGCTTTCCAAAGTTGGGTAGGGGGTGCAGAGTTGAATATTATCTTTGTGCAGGGGAGAAGATTATGTTATATAACAGGAGTAATATTAATGGACCCTGTCCATTTTTTTTAACAGGCTTTTCTACTAGTAATAATGTCAGAGTCCTTTATGTATGTATACATCCCTCCTTCCAATGCTTTCCAGTAACAGAAGTCATATTCAAAATAAGATTGACTATTCTTCATATAGAACATTGCCATTGAATGTTTATTGCACTTTGACATTCCCAAGAATGTTACTTTACTAATCAAACTCCTCCTTGAGATTTCTGCTTTCAGCAGCCTAGTGGTTAGAGCCGGGACTCAAATCCCACTGCCTCTCCTTGTGGCTTTCAGCAAGGCACTCAGGTACAAACGGGGGGAGGGGGGCGCTGTAATTTACTATGCATTTTTCCCCATAGACACAGAATGAAAGAAAACCTTTAATAAGTGCACCCCTTAGCTGGTGAACCCTCTGGGATGTACAGTACCCGAATGTAATCTGCTTGTAATAAATAAATAAATGAATGAAATAGTTTTCACTCGGCTTAGCACTCTAGGAAAAAAATGCCCCCTACTCCTGAGTGAGACTTTGCTCTACCAGTATTTTTGTCAGCTGCATCCCTCCTGGAGAGCGCTCCTTACCACTCTGTAAACAGACCAGATGGGCATTCTTTCTACTCTCTATTCTCTCTTTCTTTCCGCTGGAGAGTTGTTACTTAGCCCTCTTTGCCTCTCCTGTAAAGGAAGGGACTATAAAGCTGAGAAGGAGTTGTGGCTGGACAACCGGACGGGCTCCATGGGTTTTTAAATGCCGATTGTGTTACCCAGATCCCTGCCGGCCTTTGCCTCTGTCTTTAGTCTCCTGTTAGCAAAGTCCTCCTGGCCACCAGAACCTGTGGGCCCAACCCAGGGGAGGAGGTGGTCGGTTAGGTGAAGACCTGGGCCTGCTCTGATCTGCTGTAGCACTAAGAAAGGTAGCCTGTGTTTGTTCTGCAGCCGTTCTTTCTGGCTCCGCCTTAACTAAACCTAGTCCAAGTTTAGCTTCGCCTAGGACTGCTTCTATTCCGGTTACAAAGAAGACTACCCTCACTTTCGGAAGCCAGGTCTAGCCAAACCCCTGTCACTGTTTTCCAGCCACCAGGATCCAGTCTTGTACTCATGCCTTTGTTCCAGCCAGCAAAAATGCTTGTTCAGTGTAAGAGAAGAGACGACTTAGGGGGGGACATGATAGAGGTCTACAAAATCGTGAAAGGACTTGAACAAGTTAATGTAAATTGGTTATTTACTCTCTCAGATAATAGAAGGACCAGGGGGCACTCCATGAAATTAGCAAAAAGCTCATTTAAAACAAATCGAAGAAAATTCTTTTTCACTCAGGGGTAGATTTTCAAACACGGCGCGTTCGTGTACTTTTGCTGGCGCATCAGGCGCAAGCAAAAGTACGCGGGATTTTAGTAGATACGCGCGTAGTTGCGCGTATCCGCTAAAATCCTGGATCGGCGCACGCAAGGCTATCGATTACATATAGCTGGTGCGCGCCGAGCCGCGCAGCCTACCCCCATTCCCTCCAAGGCCGCTCCGAAATCGGAGCGGCCTTGGAGGGAATCCTCTAACGCCCTCCCCTCACCTTCCCCCTCCCTTCCTCTACCTAACCCACCCCCCCGGCCCTGTCTAAACCCCCCCTTACCTTTGTCGGGGGATTTACGTCTCCCGGAGGGAGACGTAAATCCCCCGACAAAGGTAACCGATTTACATTAACTTGTTCAAGTCCTTTCACGATTTTGTAGACCTCTATCATGTCCCCCCCTAAGTCGTCTCTTCTCTTACACTGAACAAGCATTTTTGCTGGCTGGAACAAAGGCATGAGTACAAGACTGGATCCTGGTGGCTGGAAAACAGTGACAGGGGTTTGGCTAGACCTGGCTTCCGAAAGTGAGGTAGTCTTCTTTGTAACCGGAATAGAAGCAGTCCTAGGCGAAGCTAAACTTGGACTAGGTTTAGTTAAGGCGGAGCCAGAAAGAACGGCTGCAGAACAAACAAAACGCTGCTGACACGCCCCCTAAACGCTGCGCGGCTCAGGCCCGCCCCCGACACACCCCCGACACGCCCCCTCGCCAAACCCCGGGACTTACGCGAGTCCCGGGGTCTGCACACGCCGGTAGGCCTATTGAACATAGGCCTACCGGCGCGCAGGCCCCTGCTCGCCTAAATCCGCCCGGATTTGGGTGGATTTAGGCGAGCAGGGCTCTTAAAATCTGCCCCTCAGCGCATAGTTAAGCTCTGGAATTCATTGCCAGGGAATGTGGTTTCGGCAGTTAGTGTTATTGGGTTTAAAAAAGGTTTGGATAAGTTCCTAGAGGTTAAATCCATAAACTGCTATTATGGTAATTATAAGTAATAATAGCTTGTGATCTATTTAACGTTTGGGTACTTGCCAAGTACTTGTGACTTGGATTGGCCACTGTTGGAAACAGGATACTGGGCTTGATGGACCCTTGGTCTGACCCAGTATGGCATTTCATTTCTTATGTTCTTATGTCCTTATGGTGGGGAATAAATATGATAACTTTGATTTTGGAAGAGGATTGAAATATTTTTCATCACCTGATCTTGGCATACCGAGGCTGATGCTTTACTTGTAATTTATTTTTTCAACATGCTAGAAGTAAGTGTAAAGGTGAGGGGGTGATAATTATTTATTGTTTAATTTTGATACTCAGGTATACTCCCATCAATTGTGGGGGGGGGGGGGGAATGAAAGTTTAGTAGTCCCTTGATATGTTATTGGAATTTTGTTCTGCGCTGGCTGTTAGGATTTTGCCTGTTATACAGCCTTATCCTACCTTCATAATGCCTCCCCACCAGTAGAGGCCCTCAGTATGCCTCACCTCTAGTCTTCTTAAATTCCTCCTCTCTGCCCTTGCTATGCCCAAACCCCAGCACTATGTAAACCAGCCTTGCCAGAAGCTCTTTGTCTTCTCATGGGTGTCACTTCTGGCTCCATGACCTAACCCTGTTCTTGCCTTGTGGCCAATTGGCCTTCTGCCTTGTTCTTGACTTGCCTTTTGGCCTATGGACCTTTCACCTTGCTTTGCTGTTGCGGAGGTGGACCCTTGGCCCGAGGTGGAGTTGACGCTACCCGTGGGGAAACCCACGTGGTTGATCCCGAGGAAGATGTTCAAGGCATGGAGCCAGGAAGCAACGGAGACACAGGGTCCGAAGGAACTGAGTTCAAATCTGACCAATGTGTACATAGTTCCTCTTATATAGATTTATATATACTTATATATTTCTCCCTTGTCACTTATGTACTCACTACAGACCACGTTATATATCTTTCCTTTACTATGCCTTGTATCTTGCAACTTTTAACTTGTACTAGCTTTCAAATATGACCAATGTGTACATAGTTTCACTCTTATATACTTATATATACTTAGACTAGCCGTTAAGCCCGTAACAACGGGCTACATTTAAAAAAATGTTTTCGGTCCATTTCCTTCCCACTCCCTCCCCTCCCCTCTATTCTCCCTCCCTCTCACCTTCCCCCCTCCCTCTCTCCTCCCTCTCCCCTCCCACCTCTCCTCACTCTCTCCACCCCTCCCCTCACTCTCTCCTCCCTCCCCTCACTCACTCCCCCTCTCTCATTCCCTTCCCCTTTCAGCTCATCCACAACCGATAACAGGGGCTGTCCCTCCCTCCCTCGCATGCGCCGCCGCCGCCGCCACTACTGCTCCTCCCGCTCCTGCTCGTCGTCGCCGCTGCCGCCGCCACCACTGCTCCTGCTCCTATAGCGACCCAGCGCCATTTTTTTTTCGGGCACTCTGGCCGACGTGCTCGCCTGTGCATGCGCGGTAGAGCTGCTCTCTACTGCGCATTTGCGGCACATCGGTCAGAGCTCCCTTATCTAGTAGATATCCCTCCCTCAACAGTTATGTACTCTCTGCTTACTATGATATGCACCTTTCCCTTACCACGCTCAATGTATCTTCCTTATTTGTTAATTGTAAACCAATACGATGTGCAAACGGTTATCGGTATATAAAAACCTTTAAATAAATAAATAAGACAGGGCCTGGATCCAGAAGCCCGGATAGGCTGAGGCAGGCTAGAGAACAGGAACAGATTAAGTCTGGGCTTATAAGTAGGTGAGAACCTAAGAAAGGCCAAGTAGTCAGCTAGAGGCCAAGTCAGGTTCAAGCTGGAGTCAGGATAGGCAGCTGGAGATGAAGTCAGGTGCAGGCTGAAGTCAGGGCAGGCGGCTGGAGACAAGGTCAGGTGCAGGCTGAAGTCAGGGTAGGCGGCTGGAGACAAGGTCAGGTATGAGCAAGGTTCAGAGCCAAGAATCCGTCCAAAGCATGGCCAGGAACAAGCAAGGGTCAAAGCCGGGAATCCATCCAAGGTAATCAGGACCAGTTAACAGGTACTGGAACTCAGGAACTGGAAACAGGAAAAAAAGGACTGGAATGAATAAGCACAGGAGCAAGAACAGGAACGAAGGAGTAGCAACTAAGCACACAACAAACGTGTAGATCTGTTGCCAAGGCAAAGACCAAATGGCGGAACCTGCCTTAAATAGCAGGGCCCAGTAATGCCCCGGCCCCTTTAAAGTCGGGGAAGGCACGCGTGCGCCTAAGGCAAATGACTGGAATTTCGTGGTTGCAGCATCTCCCCTCCACATATGTGGGGAGACCCGGCTGGGAAGGGAGGAGGCCGTGGAGCAGCCAGAGGAACCTGGGGAAGTGGCAGAAGCACGGGCACGTGGGAGGCTGCCTACCACTGCTAGAGATGAAGGGCCAGGTCCGGGACCTGGGTACTGGGGGTGAGTAGGGCCGGTCGTGGACTTGCCGCGGCCAGGAAATGCAACATTTGCCTTGAGGCCCTTGGGCCTGCCCTACCTACCTTGTGAAACTTCTGCAATTGCTGATATAACATTTGTGGTTCCTAAGAGCTTTGAATTTGCACCTTTGAATTTTCAGCTTCAATGGAGATTGTTGTTGTTTTAAGTGAGTTGGCGAGGTCTCATAGTCCTATGGATACGTACTCTTTCTTGGTGTTAAGTACCCTTAAAGATTCTTTTCTTGAAGTTTCTTTTCTTGAAGAGCAACGGGCTTTCTCCAGATCAGTTTAAGAAAGCTGTTATGATCTGTGAGTTGGTGGACACTTGGCCCGAGGCGGAAGTTGTTACAACCTGTGGGGAGAAGCCCCACAAGTCCACGCTGTTGGGAGGCAGATACCAGCACAGCAGGAAACTCTTGGTACAGTGGTGGAGAGGTCCCAAGGACCCGTACCTAACCCCCGCAGGGTGGTAGGCTGTAGGAGGTTCTCTGGAAGGTTGGCCCCAAGGGGGTGCAGCTGCAGCGTAAAAGATGTAGCTAGGAATGTAGGCCACCCATGGGGTAGGGTGGTCCGGTCCTGACACAAGCAGCTGAGGATGGTAGAACCCCGGAGAGTGGAGGTGTAGCCAGAGAGGAAGCTGGAGCTGACCTGAGGATCGGGACAGGTGACGAACTAGAATCCAGCGCCGAGAAGCGGGGCAGGACAAGGTTGAGCATTAGAGTAAACGTGGCCCGAGGAGCAGGTAAGAGCTGCCAGTCTTTAGACGAGAATGCAGACACATCCCCAAGGAGCAAGGAGGCCAGATGAGAGACTCACGGGAACTGCGAATCCAGAGGAGACTCAAGTAACTGGAGCCAGGCAGGATAGAACCCAAGAGGCGAAGGGCCAGCCCAAGGAGTGGGGTAGGCCAGGGGACAAGTCCCTGGGTAGCGCACACTGACCCCGAGGAGTGGGTGCCAGACAGGGTTCAAGGCAGGCAGTAGACAATGTCCCGAGGATCTGCAGAAATTGAGTCCAGGGAAGGAACTTGTTGCCAAGTCAGTTTCTTGGGGGCGATGGTGGTGCATATAAACAGAAGGCCGATAATGTCATCACAGTGGGATGCCCCCGAGGTTCCCGCTGAAGAGGCTTCATAGGTAGGCCTGTGATGCCCGCGCGTGCCTAGGAGGGCCCAAAGTCGGAGCAGAAAGCAGCGGCGTCTATGCCACGGAAGAGAGGCCTGCGGAATGCGGCATTGCAGACAGGCCCGTGCAGTGAGCAGCCCCAGGGAGGGCAGGAGAGCAGTGTAGGAGGTGAGCACTGGTGGTCGAAGCCATCTGTGACTGACAGGCGTAACAGTACCCCCCTCTTAAGGCCCCTCCCCAGGGGTTTGGGCTTATGAGGATGGTCACTATGGCACTGTCGCAGAAGGTCCTTGTCTAAAATGTTAGCCATGGATTCCCAACTGTTCTCCTCAGGACCAAACCCTTCCCACAACAAGAGATACTCCCATTTTCTCCCATGCTTCTGAATATCCAAGACCTCCCGGACTTGGTAGGTGATGTTGGCTTCCGAAGACAGTGGAACTGGGTCGGGTGGCTTCTTGGAGAACCCTGAGAGAATTAAAGCCTTAAGTAGAGAAACATGGAATGCGTTGTGGATCTTGAGTGAGGGAGGCAGTTGAAGCCGATATGTAACAGGACCCAGGAGATGTAACACTGGAAATGGTCCAATGTATTTGAGGGCAAACCGAGCTGAGGGCAGCTTGAGGCGAATGAACTTAGTGCTAAGCCATACCTTATTTCCAGGTTGAAACTCGGTGCAGCACGGTGATGGGCGTTGAAAGCCTTCTTTGATCTTTGGGCCGCCTTTTCGAGCAACCGTTGAGTACTTTGCCACAGTTGATATAGTTCCTGGGTAGTTGCCTGCACTGCTGGAGAAGCGATGGACAGCAGGAGTGGAAGCAGTGGCAAAGGTTGGCGTCCATAGACTAGATGGAAAGGTGACGACCCCGTGGAAGAGGACACGTGGGAATTCAGTGCGAACTCCGCCCAGGGCAACAGACTAGCCCAATCGTCTTGCCGCAGACTCACAGAGGCTCGCAAGAACTGCTTGAGGGTTCTGTTAGTCTTCTCGGTTTGACCATTGGCTTGAGGGTGGTAAGCCAAGGTAAAATCCAATGAAATGTCAAACTTCTTACACAGTGATTTCCAGAAGCGAGCAGTAAATTGAATCCCACGGTCCGAGAGAATATGTCGGGGTAGGCCAAAACATGTGTTTAAAAACAATTTGGCCAATTGAGGTGCCGTAGGAAGGCCAGGTAGAACCATGAAATGTGCCTTCTTAGAGAAGCGGTCAACAGTGACCCAAATGGTATCGTTTCTGTTGGAAATGGGCAGATCCACGATAAAATCGGTGGCTATATGGGTCCAGGGTTCACTGGGAGCTGGGAGTGGCTGTAGAAGTCCCCATGGTTTCCCTGCTGGAGGTTTGTGTTTGTGCTGGGCGCACGTAGGACAGGATTCCGCATATGTTTGGGTGTCTTTTCACATGGTGGGCCACCAGTAGTAGCGCTGCAAGGTGGAGAGAGTCCTGAACTGACCTGGATGTCCCGAGGTCAATGAGTATTGGGTCCATCCTAGAACCTTCAGCCACAGTGGGCGAGGAACCACTGTCTTACCCAGAGGCACAGGAAAGGTGGCAGACAGAATGACCCTTGCAGGATCAATTATGTGTCGCGGGTTATCTGGCAGATCCTCAGTTAAAAATGATCAAGAGAGGGCATCAGCACAACCATTTATATCATTGGGACGGTATCTTAGAATAAAGTTGAACCTCATAAAAAAGAGAGACCAGCGAGCCTGGCGGCTGTTCAGACACTGGGCCTGGTGCAGGTATTGGAGAGTCTTATGGTCCTAGTATACCATAATCTGGTGTTGTGCCCCCTCAAGCCAGGGCCGCCATTCTTCGAAAGCCAATTTGATGGCCAGCAGTTCTTTATGCTCGATGCCGTAGTTTTGTTCAGTAGGTGTAAAGCATCGAGAAAAGAATGAGCAGGGGTGGAGCTTATAGGTAGTGGAGAACTGACTCAGCACTGCTCCAACTCCAACGTCGGAGGCATCCACTTCTACTACGAACGGACATGTGGGGTCCGGGTGTCAGAGATATGGTTCTTTTAAGAAGGCCGACTTAAGATCCTGGAAGACGGTCATGGCTTCCGGTGACCACTACGAGGAGTTGGCGCCCTTGCGAGACATGGCTGTGAATGGGGCAGTCAGGATGAAATAATGGTGAATAAATGAGAGGTAGTAATTGGTGAAGCCAAGGAATCTCTGGAGCGCTGTGGCCGATCACGGATGCACTTTAGTTTCTGGCGATCCATCCTAAATCCCTGACTGGACACCACATATCCCAGTAAAGGAACAGACTCTTGCTCAAAGGAGCACTTCTCGTGCTTGGCGAAGAGTTGATGGTCTCATAGGCGTTGTAGAACTTGGGAGACATCTTGGCAATGATTGTGAATGTCTTGAGAGAAGACTAAGATGTCATCAAGATATATGTCTACACACTGGTACACATATCTCTGAACACTTCGTTCATCAGGTTTTGAAAACCCACAGGTGCTTTGTACAAGCCGAACGGCATTACTAAATATTCAAAGTGGCTGTCACATGTGTTAAAGGCAGTTTTCCACTCATCACCCTCTCAGATCCGGACCAAATAATACGCACCACGGAGGTCCAATTTAGAAAAGATCTTGACCCACTGGAGCCTGTCAAAATGCTCCGAGATGAGTGGTAGAGGGTAGCGATCTTTGACAGTAATCTCATTTAGTCCTCAATATTCTATGTCGGGGTGCAGTGAGCCATATTTCTTTTCAATGAAGAAGAACCCTGCCCCAGCCGGAGACTTGGAGGGCCGGATGAAGCCTTTAGCCAGATTCTCCTGAATGTATTCTGACATGGCTTGGGTTTCCGTCTGAGAGAGAGGGTAGGTCTTACCCCGTGGCGGCTCAGTATTGTGTAGTAGATTAATTGCACAGTTGTAGGAGTGATGTGGTGATAAAGTATCTGCAGCTTTCTTTGAGAAAACGTCAGCAAAGGACGTGTACTGCGGTGGTAGACCGGGCAGAGCGGGTATGGTTGTCATGCAGAGCAAAGGTGTAACAGGCTCCAAACAGTTCTGGTGACAGGCCAGGCCCCACTGGGATAGCTGTAGGGTAGTCCAGTCAAATTGTGGGGTGTGCTGCTGAAGCCAGGGTAACCCTAGAACAACCGGGTGGATGGCCTGATCCAAGATGTGGAATAAGATGGTCTCCACGTGTAGGGTTCCAGTGTGTAGCTGAATGGCACAGTAGTATGGGTGACCTCACCAGGCAGAGGTTCCCCTTGGATGGACGATCTTAATAGAGGAACTGGAGAGCGGTTAGTGGGGATCCGCAGATGCTTGGTGAGTTGTTTCAGGATGAAGTTCCCTCCAGCCCCGGAGTCCTCCAGGGCTAAGGTGTAGAATTCCTGATTGTTCATCCGGATAGACACGGAAACAGTCAGCGAAGGAGACGGCAAAGTCAGGCCTAGGAGGAGTCCTCCAGCAGAACCTAAGCCTGGCAGTTTCCCAGACAGATGGGACACGAGGTGATGGCATGCCCGGACTGCCCACAGTACAAGCAAAGGCCAGACTGCTGTTGATGACGATGTTCCTTGGGAGATAGTCTACTCCTACCCATTTGCATGGGTTCTTCCTCTGTGGAGATAGGTGGACTGGTCAGTCTCGGGGAAGAGGAACGATGAGTTTGAGGTGGTCCGGGAGCTGGTTTCCAGGATGCTCTGGACCCATGAGAGCGTTCTTGTAATCCACGGTCGATGCGCCCAGTAAGGTCAATGAGGGAGTCCAAGGAGGTGGGCAGTTCACAAACAGCCAATTCGTCCTTTATGTGAGGATTCAACCCTTCCAAAAAGATGGAGCACAGACAGTCAGAGTCCCTATGCAACTCTGACGTGAGAGTTCAAAAGTCTATGACATAGTCTATTAAAGGGCGAGAGCCTTGCTGAAGGTGGAGCAGCATTGACCCAGAGACGGCACGCTGGTTGGGGTCTTCAAAGACAGACCGAAACAGGAACCCTGGAACCCTGGAAGCTCCCAAAGAATAGGATCTTCTCATTCCCAGAGAGGTGAAGCCCAAGCCATCCAGGAGGGCCAAAATGTACGTGGTCTTGGTGATCACATCTGGGAAGAATGCAGACTGCAAGCAGAAATGCATGTTGCAGAGATTCAGGAAGCCCTGACACATGAGAGGGTTTCCTGAGAAGCATGGAGGTACCGGCATTGGTACAGTCAGCCGGGGAGCCAGTGACGAGGTAGAGGCATTGAACAAGAGCTCAAGTTGTCTATGGCGGTGGCCAGGGATTCCAAGAATTTCTGTTGTTCACTGATCTGTTGTGCCAAGCCAGGAATGGCCTGGAGAGCCAATGCCTCTGCCGGATTCATGGACTTGGCAATCTGTTATGATCCGTGGGTTGGTGCCCGGCAGAGATATACCAAGTTCTTGTGGTCGGTGAATACCACGATGGGATATTGGGCCCCCTCAAGTCATAGTGAGGGCAAAGGCAATTGGCGCCATTTTGAGTATTGGCGGGACGGCGATTTTGAGTCTCAAAATGGCGGCGATCGGCGCCATTTTGAGTATAGGGATCGGGTGGCCAGCATGAAAGGAGGTCGCTCCCGGACCCCCGCTGGACTTTTGGCAAGTCTTGTGGGGTCAGGAGGCCCCCCCAAGCTGGCCAAAAGTCCCTGTGGGTCCAACGGGGGTCCCGGAGCGACCTGCCGTCCGACGCCAGGACAGGAACAATGAAGTTACTGGGTAATACATTTAAAACTAATAAGAGAAAATATTTTTCTTCTCAATGTATAATTAAGCTCTGGAATTAATTGCCAGAGGATGAGGTGAAAGCTGAATTTTAAAAAGGTTTGGATAAGTTCCTGGAGGAAAAGTCTATTAAGGTAGCGTTGCGGATATCCACTGCTGCTTATTCTTCCGATAAGCAGCTTGGAATCGATCTACCCCTTGGGATTCTGCCAGGTACTTGTGACTTGGCTAGGCCACTTTTGGAAACAGGATACTGAGCTTGACAGACTCTGGGTCTGACCCAGAATGGAAAGCCTTATGTTCTTATGTTATTATAGTGGATTTGCTCAATTCTTGGGCACAATTTTCAACAAATAACAAATAAGGAAGTTGTCTCTGTAGTTATATCACTAAAATCAAAAGTCTTCCTGTTTGCCCCCTGCCCATTTGAGTTGATAAAAGGGATTAAGAGTTAACCAAAATAATGTGTCTGATAGTCATTAAATCTTTTGCCGAGGGTCAGGTGCCACAGCAATCAAAGAAGTCAACTGTTAAACCACTGCTTAAAGATAGCGATAGGCCAACTTCAGATATCTCTAATTACTGACCCATTTCCAACCTTCCTACATTAGCGAAGATCTTAGAAAAGTGTGTACTGACTTAATTGGAATACTTTTTAAGAGACAAGGATGTATTAAACATGTACCAATTTGGTTTTCAAAAGGCACACAACTGTTATTACTCTCATTATTCATGGTTTTGCTGCAAAATTTATTAGTCTGGTATACTGGCTTCAGGCTGTTGGCATTATAGGTCATGTGCTTAATTAGTTCAAATCTTTTCTCGAATGAACTCGCTGCTCAGTTGGAGCTTAATGTTCATTTGGGTCCAGATTATTCATTCTGGTGCATTCTGAAACAGGGGGTTCCTCAAGATTCTGCCCTTTCCTCCCTTTTATTTAATGAGTATTTGGGGCCCCAGTGGCATGTATTTTGCAAGCACGGGGTATTTTATTTCTTATGTGCAGATGATATCCAAATATACATTCCCAGTGAAGAACCCAGACTTGTTCTCATAGTCTGATTTCAGGAATGCTTGACCCAAATTAGATCTTGGCTAGGAAAGAATAGTCTTGTCCGTAACATTCAAAAAAACCCAAAGTACTATGGATTGGCAAGGCTGATGTTTCTGTGAAGGTGAAGCTATATATAACCATTCTCCATTAGATACACAGTCTCGGAATCTTTGTGGATTCTGCATTAACTATGAATTCCCATATTTTTCATTTGTCCAATGTGTGCTTCTTCAAACTAAAGATGTTAAGACTGCTTTGGCCACTACTGGCTTCCTTCTTCAAATTGTTTTGCAATCACTTGTCTTAGATATTTAGACTATTGTGCTACTCTTTTGTTAGAGCTTCCTGATAAGTTGTTCCTGATAAATGTATTATAGGTTCCCCTGTTAAAGGGTTATAGCCTAAAACAGACCCAAGTTAGAACTTTATGGCAGCACCAGTGTTGTGGAATGCTTTCTAGAGCAGTTAATGAAAGAGTCAGACCTAGGCAGTTTCAGACAGCAACTAAAAACTTTACTATTTAAAGAAACATATGGATGAGAGCTGGTCAGGTTTTAAAGTATGTATGAGCATTGTAATTGTTTTAAATATTATGTAATGTGTGCTTTATGAATGTTTGAAGTCTAATCCACAATGAACAAATATGTATCTTGGAAGTAGCAGAATACAAGACTTTTAAATAAATAAATAAAATATGTGATTTATAAGAATGCAGTTTTATTAGCATAAATAAGATAAAATCATAATGCCATCCAGTTAGAAATGTTATGCAAACAAACTAACCTACTGGTGTGTAACTTATTATTCTAAGATGGCCTCTTCATCTCTCTAAAGAAATGTTTCTAAAGGCACTTATCCCCTCCCCACCTATGGAATTTGTCTTCCTTTTGGAGAAGAAGAGGACAAATAAATGTCACTTTGCCTCCTAACTTTTTGTCTAAGTTTTGTCTATTTCCAAAAATGTACAGTCTTCTTATTTTTACTGTGGAAGGTAAAATAACTTGCATATGTTACTTATAAGATTTAGAGAAGATATTTTTACTCACAGTGTTGCAATCATGGCTTTAATACATTTGTTTATTTGATTTATATTCCACTTTTTCATATTTTTGGACTATCATTGTTTATTTTGTATATTTCATTAACACATCTGAGTTTTTCAAGCAAATGAAAAAAAATTTGAATGTATTCTATTCTGTTCTATTCTGTACACTGAATGCAAAAGAGAATGTTATTGACAAAACTGACTCAATTAATTATCTGAATTAATTCTTTGCCACTTTTGTCTTAAAGCATAACTGCACAAAGATTTAACTATCAAAAGATCTTATTGATTGTCATGCTACATAATTTTGGTTCATACTTTGAATACTTGCATTTGTTGCTAATTTTTTAATTATTTTTTTAAATGAATTTTACGGATTGAACACAAGAGACCTTGTAGCAGAAAATATGCGAGCTATGTCATACCATATACAATAATTAGCAATGCATTTACCTAAAGGAAAAGAAATACTTCACACATTTCTCAAAAAATAGTAAGAAAAACTTGGGAGACCAAGAAGGAAAAAGGAGCGATTAAACACTGCAATAAAGAAAAAGGAAAATAGAGAAGTACAACAAGACACCATCATTTCCAAATTGCCATTCCATTTTAAAGAGCTTTTTTGGCATGCAAATCTAGAAATAATCTCAGTTGAGAAGGTTCAAAATACAAATAATTAACATTTAAGTATCTCACAAAACATTTACATGGATATCTCAATGTAAACTGTGCACCTAATGACAAAACCTCAGAATGCATTGAAAGAAATGTCCTCCTATGATCCTGTGTAACTCTAGTTATATCAGAAAATAAATATCCATATCTTCTGACCATAAAATAGAAGTGATCTATTACAAAAGAAAAATCTAAGGACTAAATTTCTAGCATTCAAAAAAGCAAAAGAAACTAATAAAATTCCCCTCTTAGAAACAAGTGCTTCTTGTAATGATTTGATTATGACTGATTATGATTATGACCAATTTCCCCCCTTCTTAACTCTCTCCCCCTAACATTTTATTGTAAATAATATACTTGTATATAATTATTTTTATTGCGTTTATCTAACCATTTTATTGCGTTTATCTATTTGTACAACATTACCCTTGTTTCCCCCCCCCTCCCCCCCTACCCAGTTCTCTTATCAGTTTCATTGTAAAGCCCCGTTGGCCATTTGTTGTTACATGGAAATCGATGTGATGTTTTCTTAACGAATGTCGGTATACAAAAACTTTAAATAAATAAATAAATAAATAAATAAATAAATAAAATAAATACATTTGATTAAGTCTGATAGATTTAAAGAAGGATCCTGTGCTTGACCTTCATGAGTTCCAGTAGATTAGGATGGCAAATAATATGCTTTGGTAACAGGCAATACCTCCTTGGGAATCTTGAGAACCTTTGAAATATAGTTCTTAAAAGTTCCAGCAGAGAAATCAGTTTAATAATGGGAAAATTAAGAACTCTCAAGTTCAGACTTCTCAAAGCATTCTCAATGTTCTCTAATTTCTTGGAGAAAATCAAATTAGACTGAACCAAACCATTTTGGATCTTCTCAAATGAGGATACTCGAGACTCCAAAAACTTCAGGTTTCCCCTCATGTGTGACAACCATTTTATCTGAGGCTAGTACACGCTGATTGGCATCCAAATCAATTTTTGTCAAAGAGGAAATAGAAGCTTCCAAAGAAACAGCATCCAATGTAATCACTGGGGGTTTAGTTAAAGTTACCTTAGGAGCAAAAGATGTTCTAATATCCAAGCCACTTTTGCTCAATAGAATGTTGTTAACAGTTGAGTCCCTAGACATGAACCTGCGACTAACCCCTTTGCAACGAGACTTCACTCAATATAATCCCCCTTGCACCTTACCTTCCACTTGCCAGAATGCCCACCCCCAAGCCAAACTTTTATTTTATATGTCATAAAAATCATGGGTACTGAACAAATGTAATGAATTTTGCACAATCATGATGTTATTTTTCTGTTTATCATTTATTGGAGTGCTGAACATTTCTGTTTTAATTTGATTATCCCAATATTTTATTTCATACTCAGTCTTCCTAAACATTGCTATTTCTTTAGGACATTGCTTTGTTATTTGCTTTGGTTAGCATTGTCATTATCAAATACCATAATATCAAGAGAAACACATGCTAACTCAAACACTTTTACATACATTAACTATCATTTGTGCTATACAAAATGTTATTACTCTACAAAAGATAACTGTAAACTATGTTCTGATGGTGAATGGCCACCCATTGCCACCTTAATCTCTTTTCCCTTTTCATGAAATGGCACATGTGGCTAAAGGGGGAAAATGTTTTTCATAAGGTCTGTGCCAATGACGACAGAATTTGTACAAAACTGTATTATGTGTACACAAAATAACATTTCATCAGTCACAGGAGTTCTTCAACAAACTGCAAGTAGAATGAGACCCCCTTTGTACAATTGCAAATGAACTCTATACATATGCCAAAAAGTTCAGTAGAACCAATATATGGCCTGATTTACTAAAGCTTTTCTCCCATTCTATCCATGGGAAAAATGCTTAATAAATGACGGTCATTGTTTAATAATAGTGGACAGAGGCCTATCTAACACTGCTGTAACAGTAACAAAAGATTTGCTTAAGGAATACATTCTTCGTTGAGATGCATCTGTGTATAACAGTGGCCAAATTCATAATAAGGTACCGTAATTAAACAAATATGAAACACAGACTTCACTAGCCAAATTAAAAGGATAAACTAAATCATTAAAAATAGACTGACTAAAGCCATAAAACAAACTGGGTTTCTCTGATCAAAATTGCTAAACATGGTCTTGTTTAGTATTAAGAGTATTGTAGCCCGATCTATCACTATCAGTCATGCCAACATCCCCAGTTTCAGGAGTGAACTTGATTGAATGTGACTTGTCTTGATTAACAGATTCCATGTCTTCATATTGCAAAATATTAACTGAAGCTATTTCTATGACATCTCATCAGGTCAATACTGCACTGCCGAAACCTCAAGTTGATGTTGCACATGGAAAACATAAGGAACTCACACAAATTTTACAATATATTATTACATAATTTCACATACATTTAACAAATATACTTAAAACAAATTAAACAGAATGTAATGATTTTATTACAAAAATCCATGTATATCTTAAATGAATAATTATACAAAACATGTGCATTTCCAAAACTTTATACTACAATATTTTATTGAAGTACAATACTCAATAACTGATATAAATACATATCAAATACAGTATTATAAAAAAAATTGTCCATACAGAAGGAGAGGAGGAGAAGGAGTGCTTTCCAGCTGCAGAGCTTACCAGGGGTGAGAGCCGAGCTGTTTCTGGCCCCTACGGGATAGCTGCTGCCCTCCCGTGTGACGTCATCCATTCGGGACTGGTGGGGTCCTTAAGGTCAGCCCACTTTGAAAGCCTGACTGAGGAGAGGAGGAGAAGGAGTGCTTTCCAGCTGCAGAGCTTACTGGGGGTGAGAGCCGAGCTGTTTCTGGCCCCTACGGGGTAGCTGCTACCCTCCCGTGTGACATCATCCATTCGGGACCAGTGGGGTCCTTAAAGCCAGCCCCTTCTACACCACGTCGCAACCGTCAGCACGTCGCCAAAGCCACGTGCACCTAAGGGGCGCGTGTGACTTAGCTCCGACTTTGCTCTTGGCTTTGGTCTTTTTGACCTTCCTTTTGACATATTATAAAATGTGAATCCTCCCCAACCCTCCACAAAAGGAACAGGAAAGGAGAAGCCGTGAGGGTAAGCTCTCAATAAATTTGAATATCTACTTAAACTAATATGCCTCATACGAAGTGCAAGGGGCGTTTGCGGGCTGAGACCTCTGCCCCAGCTTCAAACATTCCCTCGTAGCCACAAATTGAGGGGTTTTTTTTGCCTCAGCAGCAGCCTCAACTCCTGGAGCAAAGTCTGCGGAGGGTTCAGGGGGGATAACATAACCTGTCCCTCATAGACATTCAAACATCTTTAAGCCCAGGAGCACCTGTAACCCCAACCCTTCCAAGCCGAGGTAACCCACACGAACCCGACCGAGACATACGGCTAATTGCCGGAGAGATCTCAGTTGCAGAGGGGGCACCTGAGGGAGATGCAACGGACAATTTACATGTGATTAGTCATGAAATGATTGATAAAAATGTGAAAGAGAATAAGATTCCAACTGAGAATGTATTTGAGGGAATATCTATTAATGAACAAAAAGGAGGGGGGGGGGGGGGGGACTCGGAAGAAGAAATCCACAATATTTCTGAAATCTCCCGTGAAGGTGGGAAGGGTACCAGTTTCATCCTACATAAATTAAAAAAACCAAATATAGTTACATTGGATTCCATATGGAATGCAATAACAAACTTAGAAAATTCTATATCATCATTAGCTAATTTAATAAATACATCTCAGAACATCATCAGAACATGGAAACCAAGGTAAATAACCATGAGTGCAGTATTAAAGCTATATCAGAAAAAATAATGGGAGTGCAAGAAGTTCAAACTAATGTAATTCAATCAGACAACATGATGAGAAGGAAGATAGAAAATATTGAGAATAAGATGCATTATCTAAATTTAAGGATATTAAATTTCCCATATATCAAATTGATTTTTCCTAAATAAAAATTTAAAAAATACCTTACAGATGTTCTTTTATTGCCCTCTGATTCATTACCTTTAGTATCTAAGATCTAATATGCACCAATATAAAAAATAGTTGATAATACTGGAACACGATTCCCTAATGTAAATTAGGGATGTGAATCGTTTTTTGACGATTTAAAATATCGTCCGATATATTTTAAATCGTCAAAAATCTTTAGGGCCACGATACAATACCAATTCCCCCGATTTATCGTCAAAAAATCGTAAATCGGGGGAAGGGGGAGGGCAGGAAAACCGGCACACTAAAACCCCCTAAAACCCACCCCCGACCCTTTAAATTAAATCCCCCACCCTCCCGAACCCCCCCCCCAAATGCCTTAAATTACCTGGGGGTCCAGCGGCGGTCCGGAACGGCAGCGGTCCGGAACGGCCTCCTGGCTATATCCATACTTTTTTCCCCATAAAACAACTTATTATGGTTTTTAAGAAACAACCTTAATACTAAATCCCTATCAAAGGGATAGGTAAAAGATACCAACAATGTTCCCCAGTATTCTATTTGTTCAGCAGATGGGGCTTCTAAAAAGGCCATCAAATCTGTTTCAAGATTTACATTAGAGATGTGAATCGTGTCCTTGATCGTCTTAACGATCAATTTCGGCTGGGAGGGGGAGGGAATCGTATTGTTGCCGTTTGGGTGTTTGAAATATCGTGAAAATCGTGAAAATCGTGAGCCGGCACACTAAAACCCCCTAAAACCCACCCCCGACCCTTTAAATTAAATCCCCCACCCTCCCGAACCCCCCCCCCAAATGCCTTAAATTACCTGGGGGTCCAGCGGCGGTCCGGAACGGCAGCGGTCCGGAACGGCCTCCTGCAATTGAATTGTGTTGTCTTCAGCCGGCGCCATTTTTCAAAATGGCGGCACAAAATGGCGGCGGCCATAGACCAACACGATTCGACTGCAGGAGGTCGTTCTGGACCCCCGCTGGACTTTTGGCAAGTCTTGTGGGGGTCAGGAGGCCCCCCCAAGCTGGCCAAAAGTCCCTGGGGGTCCAGCGGGGGTCCGGAAAACGATCTCCTGCCGCAAATCGTTTTCCATACGGAAAATGGCGCCGGCAGGAGATCGACTGCAGGAGGTCATTCAGCGGGGGTTCCGGACCGCCGCTGAACGACCTCCTGCAGTCGATCTCCTGCCGGCGCCATTTTCCGTATGGAAAACGATTTGCGGCAGGAGATCGTTTTCCGGACCCCCGCTGGACCCCCAGGGACTTTTGGCCAGCTTGGGGGGGCCTCCTGACCCCCACAAGACTTGCCAAAAGTCCAGCGGGGGTCCAGAACGACCTCCTGCAGTCGAATCGTGTTGGTCTATGGCCGCCGCCATTTTGTGCCGCCATTTTGAAAAATGGCGCCGGCTGAAGACAACACAATTCAATTGCAGGAGGCCGTTCCGGACCGCTGCCGTTCCGGACCGCCGCTGGACCCCCAGGTAATTTAAGGCATTTGGGGGGGGGGGTTCGGGAGGGTGGGGGATTTAATTTAAAGGGTCGGGGGTGGGTTTTAGGGGGTTTTAGTGTGCCGGCTCACGATTTTCACGATTTTCACGATATTTCAAACACCCAAACGGCAACAATACGATTCCCTCCCCCTCCCAGCCGAAATTGATCGTTAAGACGATCAAGGACACGATTCACATCTCTAATGTAAATCTTGAAACAGATTTGATGGCCTTTTTAGAAGCCCCATCTGCTGAACAAATAGAATACTGGGGAACATTGTTGGTATCTTTTACCTATCCCTTTGATAGGGATTTAGTATTAAGGTTGTTTCTTAAAAACCTTAATAAGTTGTTTTATGGGGAAAAAAGTATGGATATAGCCAGATATTATGAGAGATACACAAACTCGTAGAAAATCTTTTGTTGGAATGTGCCAAGAAGCAAGATCACTAGGTGCCCAGATAAATGTTAGCTATCCATGTAAACGTATGTTACAATATAAAGGGAAAAGCTATATTTTCTATGAACCAGTACAACTTAGAAAGTTTTTTGGATAAATGTAAAGATGAAACAAGCACCACCTAACCTGGACAGGTGCATTAAGGTAAAAATAGGCTGATATAATCTCCATTGTTAACTTTATAATTATTTCCCTCTTGTTTAGAAATGTTCCAGTTATCCAGAGATCCTTTTTGTTTCTTTATGTATTATTAGCAGAAAAAAAAAAGTTTTATATCACTGTTTTCTTCTCTTGCCAGTAAATGTGAAATAGATTTGTTGTTGTTATAGCCTAGAGATATGTGTGATTAAGGTGATATCAAATTTTTCTGTTTGTATTAAATTGAAAAATATATAAATAAAGAATTAAAAATAAAATGGTCCATACTCAACAATCCATTAATTACCCCGCTGAAAATATGACACAGTCTTACATACTACACTACATCCTAAAAATCATAATTGAAAAACCAATGGACATATATTTCCTGATTGTATCATAATGGAATTCCAATTTTATCCACATATAGTCACTTAGGGCCTTATTTTCCAAGGCTAGCGAAGGTAGCGCACACCTGCGCTACCTACATCGGGGCAGAGTCGGCCCCGGAAGAGGAGGAGTCGTGGCGTCACCGGGGCCAACTCTGTGAGGACGGTGCGCGCACAGCGAAAAGATAAGGACCTTTCCGCTGCCTATTTCGTGCCCAATAACTACATCTTCTATGGTGTAGTTATTGGGCGCAATGCTGGCAGCGATCGCATCGCAGAGGTGCGATCGCTGCCAGCTAGTGCAGGACTGCCCCCCCGTTTCGGCCCCCCCACCCCTCATTACCGCATTTTTCTAAAGTATCGCAGGCCTGCGATATTTTAGAAAATGAGGCCCTTAATCTTCTATATTCCCCCTTAATTCTCAAATTCCTTTCTTAAAGTTCCTGATGAAGGGATCCTCATTTCGCCTTCACCAGGCTTCTTCAGGAGCAAACCACTTCAAATTTTATTGATAGCATATGGTTAATGCCATATCAGACTGCCAACATTATTTCTTCAACACAATCTTCTGCACTGCACATATAGACTCCGTCATACAACAACCTTACAAACAAACCGACCATCTCTCAGAGCTTAAGCCCACATTACCAGCGTTTGCGATATTGTATATATAGAAAACTCAGAATTGTTTTCCTTCAAGTGTATTAGCACATGGAATACAGCCAGGTGATGCTGTTTAAATTTGAAATCTCTTCTGAGTGAACAACTTAAAGCCATGCTTGCTAGGACAGATCCTACCAGTTCTGCTCATGACACTGACGGCTGTGAAAGTAAAAGGAAAGAAAGCCTACATTCATGCTTCACATATATTAAAGCCTACATCTCTGGACTAGGCTGAGAAGCAAATTCAGATCAGGAAGTGAAGTATACCATTGCAGACAGGATAGAGAAACAGACAAATAATTTTGGTGAGGAGTGACACTGTGCTAGGCCCCTGGGCTAGTATTCAGGCAAAATAATCCCCTTGTCAGCCTATTTTATTCAATGATGGTTTAGAGCCCCACCATGGCATTCTTGTGTTAATCTAACTACACATTGGGCCACTTCTTTGAACCTTAATAATAGATGGTTATGAATTCAGTGTGGACAAAAGACCTTTAACCATTACCTTCCCCTTCCCCCTAGGGGAGATCAGTTTGAATTCTGAACTACAAATGAGTCTCAGTGCCAATATTTCTTATTGCATCTTCCTATGTTAAGTGTTCACCTTTGCATATGATGCACCAAGAGGAATAAGATGTGTCCCTTGCTTAACACTTTGTATTCTACTGGCCAAAGGCTTAGAACTGCTCTATTGCTTTACTTATTTATTTATTTATTTATTCTTATTTTTATATACCATCATTCAATCTGAGATATCACATCGGTTTACATTCAGGTACTGTAGGTGTAGGTGTCTCAATCCCAATGGACTTTTTCATATTTGCCATTTGAATTAAAGCCAATGGGGCAGATTTTCAAAGGGTTATGCACGCTGGGCCTATTTTCAAAAGGCCCGGTGGTGCGTGTAAAGCCCCGGGACTCGTGTATGTCCTGGGGCTTGAAAAAAATGGGTGGTCCGGGGGCGGGGTGAGGGTGGGGCGGGGCAGTCCAGGGGCGGGGCACGGCGGGGCCAGAGGCCTCTGCAAGGCCGTTGGGCCAGGAGATCACGCGCCAGTGTAACTTGTGAAATAAAGGTATGGGTTTTTTTTTTTTTGTGCTGGGGTGGGACAGGTAGGGGAAGGTAGGAAAGGGGAAGGAAGGGGGGGAAGGGGGGGGGAAGGAAAGTTGTGTCCCCGAGGACTCGGTGCGCACAAGGTGCACTTGTGTGCACCCCCTTGCACATGCTGACCCCTGATTTTATATCATGCACGTGGCTGCGCACGCTTGTTATAAAATCGGGCGTACATTTATGTACACCCCACGCGTATGTTTTAAAATCTGCCCCAATATGTTCATTTCCAAGTATTTTCTACAACAAAATAGCAGCCTCTTCAATACAAACAGGACTGGGACGTTCTAGATATTGATGCCCAAACTGATTGGAGGTCTAAGAAAGAAAGTGATGTGCATAATTGTTATTACAGCAGTTACAGTATTAACTTTCTTATGATATTATACCTTGTTTATTAAAGTGTGTTAAATTCCTACCATAAGTCTGCCACCAGTTTGTTTCTTTAATAGTGTTATCCATACTTCCTGTTTTCCTACTAAATTTTCTAATTGCCATTCAAAAAAATACATTTACACTGTTCTTATTATCAACCTATTCCCGCCCAGGGGAAAAATAATTTCAAATGTTACAGATTACCCTCAGCTAACATGAGACTAACAGAGAGCCTCCACCGCTATGATGGGTAAGAGATCTAGCCTACCCCATTGCTCATCTACCTAAGGTCTAGATTCACTAAGCCATGATTTTTTTTTTTTTGCAGGAGGAGCACAACTATCATGGGGATAGTGAGCCCATCCCCCCAAAACTTATCACAGCTATATCTCTGTGTTGTTTGGACTCAGTAAAATTCTGCAAGGCAAACCAATGCGACCTTGTCATTTACCATGCAATGGCGACTTCCAATGCACGGCACTGCCATCGCCTTAAAGGGCTCACCTTAACAAAAACAGAAAGTAGCCAAAAAGAGTAAAAAGTATGCAGGGTCAAACAGAACCCTCTCCTCTTCTCGGGGCTGCCAATAGAGGTGGCCCTGAACAAAAAGTTTAAACATAGCTCGCTATGATCATGTTAAAATGGCATCCCCAACCCAGTCAACATAGATTAAATAAAGGGCACAGGTTTCCCCCATCCCCTTTCAAAAAAAACAAAACAAAACTAGGCAGTTCATCCCTCAATACCCCTTTCCCCCCACCCCCAAATTATACAAAATATATTGGGTATAGTGGACCCTCCCCCTCCACCCTCCTTCCCTTGACCTTCCAAGTTCAGAAAATAATCGTTGGATTGTAGTAGGGTATCCCCAGGACCCCCACACCCTCTGAATCTCCTTCCTGCACCCCATTACCTAAAAATCCATGAAAATCTACAAGCAGAAGGCTCAGGGCACCCACTAGCCCCAGCCTGGTCAGCGCTATTTTCCAACATGGCGCTGACTTAACCTCACCCCAGTCACATGACTGGGGCAAGGTCCATGCACCAGCTCTCAGACACGAGGCTGTGGTCCAGGCACTGGACCTCGGGAGGGAATCTTGGTAATTTTATACATAATATCACAAATATTGTGCGATATTGGTGCGATAGGGCTATATCACACGCAATATGCTGTTTAATGCACATTATAGCCCTGCCATGGCTTGATGAATCTCATAGTAAGATGGTAGATGGTAGAAAACCAAAGAGGAAGCCAACAAATACAGGATTAGTTAAGGTGGGAGTTTGAAGTATTTTGCAAGTTAACTGAACTGAGATACAGAGAAGGACTAGTGATTTTTCTTTTAATCTTGCAACCTGATTTTCCCCACTTTTCCATGTTAATAAAATCTTCTTTCTTTTTTTATTATAATGCCATTTGTCTGTGTTTGCTTTAGAATATAAGAATCCTAATGTGCTGTGTAACTGTGCATTTACTGATTATATATGCAATACTTGCTGTAAATACATAAGGTAGGTTTTATGTTATCACTTATTGTTCTTTTCTCTGCTCCAGCCTCTCCTCCCCATCCCTGAGAGACCTTTAGTTGTGTGGGTGCATTACATGTATCTGTCCCCAAACACACAGCTGAGAGGTGAAGTTATTTTTGTGGCCCCCTCCTGCATAGGGGAGAGATTTATGCCACCAGCTAAGAGAAATTGGAATAGACGGAAATGTCAACAAAATGGTTCTCTTCCTTCCTAAAAGACAGTCAAACTGGGTAATCAAATTTCTGACATCTTCCCAATTGATACAGGTGTCCCCCAAGGTTCAGCGCTCTTGGCCACACTATTCAACATCTATTTGCTGCCTGTGTGTGCATTACTAGCAAACCTTGGAATCAAATTCTTCCTATATGCAGATGACATACAATTCTATATCCCTTTCGACAAAACACTCATAAAAACTGCGTTGTCTCTGACAATATACATGAAGGACATACAACAAAAACTTTCTCAACTGAAACTAACTATAAACCCAAAAAACAGAAATCGTGTGGTTAAGGAGAGATAACATGAAAATCAAACTGCCAACCCTAGACCTAGGAATCACTAATATTACACCCTCAGATCAAGTACAAGACCTAGGAATTCAGATCGAAGAGAATTTCACTATGAAAAAAACATATAAACAAATGAATCAAAACCAGATGTGCCAAACTGAGAATATTACATCAGCTGAAACCACTGCTAATAATACAGGTCTTCCGTATTGTCTTGCAAACACTAATATTCCCGAACTTGAACTACAACTCCCTATTACTAGGCCTACCATCAAGTATACTAAAACCACTACAGTTACTACAAAATGTCTCTGCTAGACTCTTATTAGGGACAAGGAAATTCGAACACATCATCCCCTTGCTGATAGAACTGGCTTCCTGTACAATCCAGAATTCATTATAAAGTATTAACTCTAATCTTCCATATCATCAACAATATTAACCCAGATTTATTAGGAGTTACACTTCAACTTTACATATCACAGAAGCAGCCCTAAGATCACAAGACAAAGGACTCCTAATGGTTCCTTCTACTCGGAACACACACCTAACACAAATAAGAGACCGAATGTTCTCCATAATGGGCCCCAAGTTGTGGAATTCTCTTCCAGAGTCAATATGTTAGATCAGTGGTTCTCAACCTTTTTCCTGTCAGGACACACCTGACAGATGGTTCTCACATGCATGACACACTGAACACATGATCATCACAGAGCTAAATGTAAACATATATTCTGTATCTACAGGATCCACCCTGACCCCCAACAATGGCTACAGAACAGAACTAGGACATTCCCTGTTCAATTTACCATTCAAAAAAGATATTTCTGGTGTCATCGAGTAACAGCAACATAAACACTCTCTCCTACCTCCTTATGAAAAAACACTAATTTACCACCAATGCATGTTCTATTGAGAAAACACAACAAATAATATTGATACAAATGCCTACATGCTAGTAAAATATTTCACCTCAGTCACATACATAGAACTGACCTTCACCAAATACAGAAAGACCACAAATTACAAATATGGAAACAGAAACTGGAATGGAAACCCAAAAAAACCACTCTGCATTCTGTGCAAAACAGAAATATAGCACCTAACAGACTTCCAGGATCTGCAATAATCTACACACACGAATGCGTACAAAGTTACACCTGCATTATGGAACTCAAACAGTAACAACCCTACCTATGAAAAGGCAGCACTGCAAAAATTACACCAAGCCCTAAACACCAATACACCTCCTATTAGGAAAACAGAACAAGCCAAGCTGCTATAGATCCCTACACAGAAACTACAAGCTCACAGAACACCCTTAGCTGGGTCACACACGCAGAACACAGACAGACCCTCACCAAATACGGAATAAAGTGATCATAAAGCTAATGTTTTTGTTTTTGCGTTGTTGTACTGCATGCAGAGTTTGGCTTCTTGCTGTTCCAGTTCAGTTTTTGTCTCCACATTTCTATTTATACATTCCTCGAGAAATATAAAATAATTCTAAAACTAGAATATAATAAATGTTTCAAAACAACTGATAATGGAATAACATCCAAACATTAAACATTTTCAAAATTATTAAAAATTCTCCAAACACCAATAAAATATTTCTAACAGCAGACACATCACATAATACCCGATAATTAAAATGGCAGTCAATCAAGACAGATAAACTTAAAAAGCCACCTTTACAGAGGAAACAAGATGGCTGCCGGAGAGATCGCATGTTGACTTGCTCCATTTTTTGTGCCTCTTCTAATCGCTTTTTCTACTGGATTTCAAAATGCCTCACAAAAGAAAAGGAAAGATCTGAGTCTTTCCTCCTGTACCCGAGAATCCTGAGGGACAACGCTTAATATCCCAATATGCGACCCAGATTTCAGGTTTGAGGACGTCCAGCCCCGCAGGAGAGGAAGGGAAAGGACCCTTTACTCACCAGGGGAATTATCACTGATGCCTCCGGACCCCAGAACACCACTGCAGGCTTCTCCACTGCCCGAGATCACGGTAGCTGAGACGCCGATTGGTGAAGACATCGGGTATGCTCAGATGGGAGGCGCCGCTGGCAACGGAACAGAGGGAGGAGCAACCCAAGCTCTTGCTGAGACCCTGGAGAGCATTGTGGAGGAAGAGGGACTCAGACCCACGGTAACATCGAGAGGCAGAAATGCCGAAGAGCGAGGGTTTGGCTCATTTACCCCACGGAGAATTGTGAAACCGGCGGTTGTAACCCTTGAGGCCCTATGGGACCTGGTTGCAGGGAATGCGGTGAAACTCTACGAACAGGCCTACAGACATAAGAACATAAGAACATGCCATACTGGGTTAGACCAAGGGTCCATCAAGCCCAGCATTTTGTTTCCAACAGTGGCCAATCTAGGCCATAAGAACCTGGCAAGAACCCAAAAACTAAGTCTATTCCATGTTACCATTGCTAGTAATAGACTGGAGGTGGTAACAAAAAGAATGGATACATTTGAACTTGACCATCACCAAGAGAAACGGATCAAACAAACGTTATGAAGAAGGTAACTGAAGAGGTAAAAAAATTACAAGATTTGAATGCTGTATCTGTCAATGAGAGACTTTCGTCATTAAGAAGGCTTGAGTCGTGAAAGGGGGGAATAGCAGCGAGTACGCGACACACCTGCCAGCCTCGCGAGACACTGGTTGAGAACCGCTGTGCTAGATAACAGAAAGAAAGAATTTCAAGCAAGAACTGAAAATGTGGCTCTTTAGAAAAGCATACGATTTAACATACAATAACAGTATGCTGATAATCTCAACATCAGTACCAGAGAGAATGTTAGTGGATAGAAACAAGTCGTGAACAATGTAAAGTGTTTTGTTAGTTCAATTAGAATCTAGATTTACTGTTGGGTCGACCTAAAAATGTACGGATATGAACTATATGAACTAGATTAAATGCTGACCTTTGCATTGTCCTAGAATATATATGAATATGAATTAGAACATATAGTTATTGTGGTGTTAACTAAGAATGTGAATGTGAATACATAGCATGTGATTGTTGACCAAGAATAAAAATGGTGATATTGTAAACCATTGTGATCTTCATTTGGAATGATGGTATATATAAGACTCCTAAATAAATAAATAAGTAAATATCCAAAAGTGGTTTAGCTTCTACTGCTAGCAACTGCGATATATCCTCCGCAGGGTAGATCAGGAAAAACCGGATGGGCCAATTAGTCTTTATCTGCTGTCTTCCAGTATGTTACTATGTGAAATAAAGCAGAGAAATAAAAGATGGAATGCAGAATATTGGAAGATTTATTAATGATAACGGTCACGCAGGGCACCTAGGCAGCAGAAAGGGGATGATTGAAGAAGGCATTAGGTTTTTAATGCCAAAAATGTTTAGGATATGAATCTTGCTTTCTGATCTAGCATATATTCCCACAAATGTGAGGATTTATATGTTAATATAAGCTGAAATTGTCAAGCCAACTTTTGCTAGCAAATAAATCCCCTCTAAATAGAGAATATACACAGGCCTCAGAAGTTTTCTGCTGCATTTCAAGAGATTAGTTGACATTCACTTTGCAACACACACAAGCACTGTATTTAAACTATATGATTTCATTTTTAGCAGGTCCACATGCAGGACTTGACATTAAAGTATGTGACATTCAGGGAGTTGCTTTCTATTTTCTCAGCAGAAAATGGTCTGGGAACTGGAAAAAAAATGCTCTAAAAAGTCAGATTTTATATTAAAAGAGATGGCAAATAGAGGAACTCACTAAATAAGGTGAAGAACTAGGGCAGTGCTATACATTTCCAGTCCTGAAGGGCTGAACAGGCTGACTTTTCAGGATATTCCTAATGAATATGTATCAGAAAGGTCTTCATGCACACTGTTTCAATTGTAAGCGAATCTGGCCGTAGCATATTCATTTGCGATATCCTGAAAACCTGACCCACTTGTGGCTCTCAAGGATTGGAAGTTAAAGCCTACACCGTTGTATGATAAGAACATGAAAGCACAGCAAAGTTTTGGTACAAATATTGTAGATGGCTTGCCCTTTTGAATGATAGTCTGTGCTAGCCTAATGCAGTCCTTTCTCCACCCACTCCTGAAGGCATACCTAAGTAATCGGATTTTCAGGATAAGCATAATGAATATGTATCCGATAGATTTGCATACATTGGAGACCAAGGATTTGCAAGTCTATCTCATGCATATTATTCACTGTGGCAATCCAGAAAACATGACTGGACAGGTGTGCCTCCAGGAGAGGGCTGGGAAACACGAGCTTAGTGCGGTGTTTCCGCACTAGACCCTAGGCATTTTACCTTGCCCTTTGGGATTGTGATCAGATCTTAGCAATCCAGCAGAACACCTTTTATCCACAGTCCCATTATCAAAACAAATTTCATGGGAAGGGCAATTTTCAGAAAATATTTCCTTGGCTAAACTGGCTGTCTGAAATTGCCGATGGCGTCTCTGAGGTGTTTGGTGGTTATTAGTCTCGTCATGCTGTGGCTTTGCTGTTTTTGACCTGTGCCTCACTTCTCTGGCTTGCCGCTGCTCATTAAGGAGTAGATTTTAAAAGTTTGTGCTGCGCGCACACATGGACGCCAGATTTTATACAGGTGTGCGCATGTTACAAAATCGGGGGTCGGCACGCGCAAGGGGGTGCACATTAGTGCAACTTGCGCATGCTGACGCCCGTGGCCTTCCCCCATTCCCTCCCAGGCCACTCCAATTTAGGATCGGCCTGGGAGGGAACTTCCCTACCCCCTAATCTATCCTTCCTACCCCTTCCCCTAACCTTCCCGTCCCCTAACCTATCCTAAACCCTCCCAAAAAAGTTGTCTCACCTTTTTCACCTGCTTGAAGCAGGTGCAGGTTGCGCGTGTCGGCAGCCTGCCGGCACGCAATCCTTTGACACAGTGGCAAATGGCCGCTGTGCCGGGGGCCTCTAGCCCTGCCCCACCCCACCCCTTTCTCAAAGCCCCAGGACTTACACGCATCCCGGGGCTTTACGCTTGTGGCCAGGCCTTTTAAAATAGGCCCGGCGCGTAAGGCCTCCTATGTGCGTAAATCCCATGGATTTACGTACGTAGGGTTTTTAAAATCCGGCGCATACTGTTTTTCCTTTGAACAAAACAGCCATTTGCCGTGGTTTCACATTAACCCCAGTCTCTCAAGCAGTGTGATTATTATCACCCTCTTCAAGTTAAATCGCCATTTGATCTTAGCATTTCCCTTACCTGTGCATGGAGCTGACTTCTTCTGAAGATTACTGGGACGCAATAGTTGAACTCCTTGGGCTTCTGCCCCTCCCAACGCAACCCTTGTGGTGAAACACAGTCTGTGTCGGGGACCGATACTTTTCCACATGTCATGAATAAAAGTTTTGGAAATGCTTGAAAATGACCTCTAATGGCTGCTTGATTCCATCACTCTTACGAGGATCCACAAAACCTCAAATGCTATACCTATTGCTACATGGTTGACTACCTTTCGGTATACCGCTCATCTTCTCCACCACATTATTCGCCAAAGATCAATAACTAACTACATTTAGCTGGATAAAAATAGGCAGGCCCAGTAGTGTTTTTAGATTGGGGAATGGAACTAACAAGCATAGACAGCATTTTCAAATGTACTTTTCTTCGAACAGTTTTCAGAGGGGAAAGTCTGCTCATACTTTCTCATTTGAAACCTGATGAAAAGCCTGCGGTTAAAAGATCTCCCAGATTTTGCATCTTTGTGAGTGGATTTAAAAATTGCCAAAATGAAATTATGATCTATGCACACCTCTAGTTGTAATGCAGCCGGTGCACACAATTCGTGTTTCTCCTAATGTGCATGGGGGGAGAATCAATATTTTAACTCCCCACCAGCTGTTTCACGGTTTGAGCTCATAGAGCTAGCAGCTCATGCAAACTATGGGGCCCCACACAGTTCAAACTCTGAAATGGCTGGAGCACACTAGACAGGGAGAAAGCACTCAGCAGTCACCAATGCACCTTAAAAGGAGCATCGCATGCAAGTGCAAGAATATGATGATGTTGGACAAATGACAACGTGTGACTTAGAGGGTAATTTTCAGCTGCTTGCATCGTGCACAAAGTGCCCGCAAACTTTAACCTTGATTTTCACAGCGGACTTATGCACATAAAAGTCTGCTTTGAATATTCCTATGTTATGCTGGAATGTGCTTGGATACACGAGCAGGAGCAGATATAACTATATGTACACTTTTGAAAACTGAAAATATGCACGTGAATACTTTCCTGGCCCCAGCTCCACCCTCTGAAACAGCTACCTCAAGTGTGGGGAAAAGTACATGTGTAATTTTGATTTTCGAAAGCTGATTTAAGTACATAATCTGGGGTTTATGCATGAAAAATTATCCCCTTCAAGGTGCAGAAAGCAATGATGGTGTTCATGGATGCTGCTGCTTAGGAAGTGTGCCTTCTGGAAATGTCTAGGCTCTGGCAACCAGCAATGGAAGAGAATACCAGATGACCTGAAGTCCTCCACATGGGCTTAAGTTTCAAACCAACAAGAACTTTTGAGATACTCCGCAAAAACAGCTTCCCTCTCCCTTCTTACTGGGTTAGGCACTCCATAAAAACAGCAACCTCTCTCTTCTTGCTGGGTTAGCAAGCTGAATGTGTGCACCTCTGAAAGCTATTGGTAGCAGGGAATTGAGGGGAAAATAAGCTCAAACAGTTGGTCTGACTAAATAAGACTATCTACGTATGTAAATAAACTTCTTCTGGTTACAGAATTAGCATTGTGCCTGATTTGGGGTACTCAGTAAATGCACTGCTCTTTGGAAGGAGTAAAGGACCCTGAGAAACACCTAGAATGCTAATCTTTATAGAGATGACTTAACATGTAACATTTAAGTCTAGCAATCATAGTGGTAGGCCCCATTTCCCTAACAATCTAATGGGCCGATACAGTAAAACTCACGGGAGAACGGGCAAGCGCTCGCTCTCCTGTGCGTGCGATACAGTAAATTAATTTATTTAAATTAGGGTCCATGGTAAAAAGAGGAGCTAGGGACACTAGCGCGCCCCTAGCGCCTCTTTTTGGACAGGAGCGGCGGCTGTCAGCGGGTTTGACAGCCGATGCTCAATTTTGCTGGCGTCGGTTCTCGAGCCCGCTGACAGCCACGGGTTCGGAAACCGGACGCCAGCAAAATTGAGCGTCTGGTTTTCTACCCGCGAGCCGCTGGCCCATTTTAAATTGTTTTTTTTTATTTTTTACTTTTTTTTAACTTTTGGGGCCTCTGACTTAATATCGCCAGGATATTAAGTCAGAGGGTGCACAGAAAAGCAGTTTTTACTGTTTTTCTGTGCACTTCCCCGGCAGAAATTAACGCCTACCTTTGGGTAGGCGCTAATTTCTTAAAGTAAAATGTGCGGCTTGGCTGCACATTTTACTCACTGTATCGCGCGGGAATGACTAATAAGGCCATCAACATGCATTTGCATGTTGCAGGCGCTATTAGTCTCGGGGGGGTTGGACGCACGTTTTCGACGCGCTATTACCCCTTACTGAATAAGGGGAAAAGCTAGCGTGTCGAAAACGTGCGTCCAAATGCCGGTGCGCACTGTACTATATTGGCCTGTATATCCACATCCTTGTACAGGGACTGGTACAGTCCAGTGCACCCATCTGGATTTTCAACAGGGCCAGACCATGCTGGAATCTTTTCTGCCCGAAACAAAAAGATTTTCTTTGGGTCCTGGTTCCAGAAGTTCAAAACCTGATCTAAAACTACTGGAAAATCTGCACAAAGCACCAAGGAACAATGTGTGTGTGTGTGTGGAGGGGGAGAAGGGGAAGTAAATTAATTGACAGGCATTGTCCGAAGTGAATAGACTGAGATGGGAGGGGTGTTCTTTGAATCTCTGCAACATTTCTATTAAACTACAAGTCTGTGCATTAACCTGTCCACACAGCTCTTACTAAATCCGGGCCAAATTCTGTGTGATGGAGCCCTTGTGGAGACAAACTAAGGAGTTAGTTTTGTTCCCCTCACCAGAGATCCAGTTCAACATCTTTTTGGCCTGTGGGAAAAAGAATCATAGGACCAATGTAATGAAAAGTATTCTTGGCTAAGCACATTGCATTACTTTAGGTTTAGTGCATATTTTTGTGCGCTAAAATTACTTCCCATGTGATGAGGGTTTTAGTGTGCAAAAAATATGCAATAAATGGGATGTTAAAAATTGAGCTAACTTTAGTGCACTTTCCATGCAAAAGCTTGTTAATGACCCGCACGTGGAACTACTTCCCAATGCAGTCAAATGCACTATAACTTAGCACACTTGTTTTTTGCTTACAATTAAGCACTGTTTTTTTACTTCACCCCTACAGATTTAACTTTCATTTGCTTCAATGGAAAGTAAATGCAAATGTAAAAAAATCAGCTACCCACAGACCTGGGCTCCTCATCCCCAAGTTTTGGGCTCCTAAATACAGGATCCCCAATTTTGAGACTCCCAGGGTCCCCTGGACCCTTGGGACCTGAGATTTGGTGGCCCTGACTCAGAGACCCCCCACAGCCATGAATCCTGAGTCTGGGCCCATGCAGCAGACCTACATTCCTGAGCCTCCACTCCCTCTAACCCACTCATCATTAGGGGCCCCCTGTCCCCTAAACCCGCTAACCTATTAAAGCAATCTTTACTCTAGCCCCCATCCCCCCATCCGCCCTTTGACCCTTACCCACTAAACCATCCAACTCACCCTCATCTATTAATCATCCCACTGAATCCCCCGACCCACTAATGCACCTATAATGCCCCAATCCACTACCATCTCCCCCACCCTAGTTTATTTGATAAATCGCCTTTCTTTAGCCTCCATCCTTCCACTCCTCTTCTTTCACAGCCATTTAAAAACAACAACTCTGCAATAGATGTTCAGTCGAGTCCTAGGCTATATAGTAGGGGTTCCCAAACCTGTCCTAGGGGATCCCAGCCAGTCAGGTTTTCAGGATATCCACTATAGCTAGACTCCTTCATTTTCAGTTTAAACCACTTTTTACCCATAAATTTCTGGATATGACAACTGGTTTAAACTTATTTTCTCCCTAATTTTTTGGCTGATTAAAAAGCAGCTTCAGAGCTCAGTTGCAGCGTTTCAAGGCCTCCAGCCACTGCTTGGTAAACACAGCTCTGGCTCAATTAAAGAAATCCAACTGCAGCTCAGATCTGCTGCTGAGTCAGTGACCTTAGCTGAACCAGGGCTATTTTTTAAATGGCCATCTGAGACATAAGAACATAAGAACATGCCATACTGGGTCAGACCAAGTGTCCATCGAGCCCAGGGTGGAGTGGCTGAATGGAGGAGTGGAATACTGGATATGGGGTTTACACTCCACAATATGTGAGTGGGTTGGGGGATTCAGAGGGCCAGGTTTCTGAATTGGTAGGGTCAATAGATGCATTTTTGGATTTGTGAGGTCACAGAGTATGCCACTGAGTAAGGAGTCAGTGTGTTGCATTAGTGGGTTAGGGAGGGGGGGGGGGGGCGCGGTTGGTGGGATTCTTTAGTGGGTTGGGGTATCTCAGTGGGGGTGCGTTAATGAGTTGGAGACATTAGAAGAAGTCATTCTTTCATTGGATTTATATTTCATACTTCCGGAAGCTGTGGAATGCAGGTCAGTAAGTGGGGGACATCAATGGGTTTGATGGCTCAGTGTGGTGTTTCAATGAGTGACTAGGCTGCATTAGAGCAGAGGTTCTCAACCCAGTCCTCAGAATACACTTAGCCAGTAAGGTTTTCAGGATGGCCACAATCTATCTCTATATGCAAGAGATAGATATAGATTTGCATACAGTGGAGGCAGTGAATGCATATTTATTTTGAATATCTGAAAGCCTGAGTGGCTAGGTGCATCCTGAGGACCGAGTTGAGAACCACTACATTAGAAGATGAGGATTAAGGGGGTCAGATGAATGATAGGGTGAGCAGAATAATAAGGTGCATTATGGGTTGGAGGGCTCAGAGTACAAGGAGGCTAGAGTGGTTATCTGGTCTAGGACTCTGGTGTGGGGGCCCCAAATTTAGGCCTCCCAGACCAGAGATCCTCAAATTATTTTGTAATTCAGTGGTTAGTGAGGTGAGTTAAACTTCCATTGCTAATGAGCATCATTAAAATGGTAATAAAGCAAAATAATTAACTGCTGTTTTAGCTCACAGTTTTTTTTACTTTATCATCATTTTATCACACTTTTTAACACTGATCTATTAACTACTGGGTGAAATGCAAAGTATTATCTTATTACTTTGAAAGAAAACCATTTTTTTAGTGCAGTAGTTAAAAAAGTGAGCACAAAACTAAATGCTGTTAAGTTGGCCCCATGCGCCTGTGCTTAGGTTTAAAATCAATCACCGGCTACATAATAGCAATGATAGGATTATAGCTAAAAACTGTCAGTGTATAGAGCCACTGATTTGGGGATTCAAATGAGGTAAATCATCAAAAAAAAATTAAAAAAATTCAGCAGGGCTGGGAGACTGCGCAATGATACAACGATACAAGCTGAGCTATATAAATGCCCAAAATATATATTTTTCAGCAGACCAAATAGGAAGTAGAAATGAAACACTGACTATGTCACTGGTAAACCACATGGAAACGTCAAGCTAGCTCAAGGAATGAGTGTGAGGCAGCTGTAGATGGGGGCAGGAGGGATGAGTGTGCGTCAGCTGGGGAGGGAGTTGGGGGCAGGATGGCTGGGGCAGGGGTATTGAGCGTAAGGCAGCTAGGGAGTGAGAGTGAGGATGTTTGGGATGGGGTGTAGGGTGGTACAGGGGATGAGTGTTTATTCCCCCTCCCCCTCCTTTTCCTCAGCAGTCTCTGTATCTGTTATAAATAGGATATCCCAAACTCTGGGCCTGATTTACTAAGCATTTTCCTCCCATTTTCGACCCAGACTGGGAGAAAAGCCTTGCTATCTATCGGAACCCTCTAAGAGGGCAATTTTCAAAAGTGAATAGATTTCAACCCCCAAAATGCCACTCTGCTCTTGCCTGTAAGATGCTTCAGAGATCAAGAGTGAAATCATTGAACAAAACTCTGATTTAGCAATAATGAAGAAGATTAATTATAGACTAGCTGATAACCGTTACAATTCTCCAGATGCCCCTCCTCTCCAGCTGGAACCCAGCAGTCCTCCTGCCCAGAACTCTTACTATTCCTTCCCCCAATAATACTCCATTTCCCCTTACATCACCTCTGACTGCATATTTGCCACCTCTCACTCCCAGCCTGCACCAATAGCAGAGCCAGAACTAAGGGTTAACTGGTCTGTAGTTGCACTCTTATTCATAAATACCTCAACACACATCAAAAAATTTCTGCAAAGTGTTTTCAAACCTTGAGGGTTGTTATTGCTAAATTTGAAGCTGCAAGGAGGATAAGCACAGAGCATAGGTTGCTAGTAGAAGTATGACTTAGTGACCACAGGCTAAGGGAAAGACAAGGGATAACCTGCAGAGTGTGGCAGTTCCAGCCAGGTCACTGCCTCGTTCACCTTCAGGCAGGCCTGCAATAAATAAATTGGCCTTGGGCAGCAGCCCAGCACACCAGCCCTAAATCTGACATTAAAATGCAGGATTAAGTATGACTCTTAAACGGCTACACAAACTCCCTCCACCTACTAGGCATTCTGTGAAGCGACTCTAAGTCTTGCAAAAAAAAAAAAAAAAAAATCAATTCCGATGTGGCAAACCAGGTCACGCCAGAACAGCACTAATTCCAGGATTTGCACTGCAATGACCCTCCTATGAAAAAGCAGCACTACAAATACTGCAACATACTCTGGAACAGTGTTTCTCTCATCCAGGAGTCGAAGGAAAAGAAGGCATCTGTGGGGACAGAATGTGTAGAGGTTCTTTCGGTGAACCCCATGGTACCTCCTGCCTCTCCTGAGTCCCATTCCTTGTGGTGATTGTTTCGCTACTACTCAGTTGTCAAGGAAGAAAGAGAGAGAGAGCAAACTTGGGAAGATGGAAGGCACCAAAATGTGCTTTATTAATGAATCAACCCCCCACTGAAAATAATGAGGCCTGCCCTAAATAGTGAATGCTTTGGCATGGTAACACATAACATACGTTTTTTGAATAGGGACTATAGAATTTGCTGTGAATTTTAAATGTTTGTGACCCTGGAGGTACATTCAATATCTAAAACTCTTGAAAGAGGTACCTATAGTCATGAGAAGCACTGCCCTAGAACACACAACACCCTCCTATTTGGAAAACAGAACTGACGGGACTGCTACAGATCCCTATACAGAAAAATCATGCTAGCAAATGACCTAATCTTGGTCGCACCTGCAAAACACGGATAGTCCTTATCAAATACTAGGGATGTGCATTTGTTTCATTCGTTTAATTCATTTCATACGTTTCCCATGTGAATTCGTTTCATATGTTACATACGTTTCATATTACATTCTACATGAAACGAATGCACATCCCTATCAAATACAGAATAAATGACCACAAATTAGAAATATCATTATGCAGATATAAGCCGAACAGGAAACCCCCAAAAGCCAGAATCTGCCTATAGGACAACACCAGAGAAAAAGAAATGTGTTTCCTCCTGTACTATGAAAATTACAAAGAATATCACAAATAAACATTTTCCAAAATTGAAAGAGAAAATGAAACAGCTCTCACAAAAGAATGAGCAGGAAATCCTCCTGGTAGAATATAAAATTCACTTTTATATACCACCTTTCTCACGTGAAGGAAACCTAAAGCGGTTTACAACAAGAATATACGTACAATAATAAAGTAATAAAATATCTAAAATTAAATGAACAAAAAAATCGTCTAACAGAATACTATCTTTATTCCAAAAGTTTATCCATTCTCTACTACAAAAAAAACAAAACTCCCAGGAGAAACAACAATTATAGCAATGAAATATGCTGTATCCAACTACTATGTGCATCACTATTTTATGTTATTTTTCACAAATATTCCTTTTATTTTACAAACTTTGTGCATTACTTTGGCTCGGCATGTCAAATTGTCATGCCAGTCAAGTTTCCTCAGCTCTCATCCCCTGTTCCCAGATGCTCACTCAATGCCCCTCCTCCCCATGATATGAGAGAGAGAGAGAGAGAGAGAGTCAAGACTAAGGGTAGAGTCTTGAGAGAATGCTGAGGACAAGTATGGGGAATAAACACTCATTCCCTGTAGCAATCCCCATCCCAAACAGCCTCACTCTCACTCCCTAGCTGCCTTACACTCAATACCCCTGCACCAGCCATCCAGCCCCCAACTCCCTCCCCAGCTGACGCACACTCATCCCTCCGGCTCGCACATCTACAGCTGCCTCACACTCATTCCCCCCAAGACCCCAAGCCCCAACCACCTCAAACTCACCAGGAAAGAAAGACTAGCAGCCTCACGCTGTAGTCAGTCAGACTACATCCTCTGCTCACTAAGCCGGGATGGGCCCAATGCTGACCCTCGCTCCCTTGCATGTCTACACTCACCTCTGAATCCTCCTGCCTCCACACAGACTCCTCTTGGTGTGGTGCCTCAAGGGCTACCTGTCACTGATGATCTTGTGGCCACCACTGACCCTGGCCTGGACTCTTGCCACTGACGATCTTCCCATCATTGCATGGACTCCTCCTTTGTTTCTTTCTTCCTGGTTCCTGTGCTAATTTTTCCTGCTGCCAGATTCCTTATTAATCTGCTTCTGGGTGCCGCTGCTGAAAGAATTCTTCTTTAATTGTGATCCGTTGCTTCTGGCTGCTTTCTTTTGGCCCCATAGGGAAACTTACTTGCCAATGCACAAAAAAACCACTGGGTTGGGCTTAAGTTAAAAGAGGGTGGTCCAAGGCCCATGGCTAGGCAACTCACCTGAATCCAGCACCCTTCTCCTGACCACTCTGAGTAATCTTGCTATTTTCCCTCTCCTACTCATCTGTCTTCTCTCCAGTTCGGTGATCCTCATTTCCAGGCTACCTGTCACAGTGGCTCCATCTGGTCTTGCGACTCTCTGGTTTTCTGTGGCCCTGCCGAAAGCCTCGTTTTTGCTACCACATAGACTGTTCAGTAATGGGTGAGGTGCACATGCTCAGCCACTAGTCCCTGTGTCTGCTGGTCACACAGAATAGCATATATGCATAACTTGGAATTTATGTGCATTTATGCACATAATGGAAAATAAAACACGTACACTGTGAGCTAGCTTGGAAAGTACACTTTTAAGTTCCGAGCTGTGCATGGATGCTCAAGACTGGAAGGGTACCGACAGGTACCACTTTAGGCTAAGCATATCATATATATGTATTCGTGATGATTAATGATCATGACATTGATGATGATGATGATGCATTCATTATTCTGCAACAAATCATTAATTATACTTCACAATGCAATGGGAAGAGGGGGAGCAAATTGGGCTGCATGTCCTGTCAACAGTGAGGAAATATTAGTGCTTTAATATGTGAGATTTTGCCACTCATTTCTTGAAGTGAGGAGAGGGAATTTTGCCAGCTCAATCTTTTATTTAGCCTGTACCTTCCCTTTTCCATTTCAACAGAAGTTACTTAAGGCTGTTCACTGGTTAGAAGTGCTCGTTGGCCTCATTTATAACACTCAGGATCTTTAAGGCCTTCGATCTGTATTGGCTGTGGCCATTTTGTCTTGGCCTGTTTTTCTAAGCAAACAAAACAAGATCCACCATCTGCACTGAGTTTGTTCTTTATGTAGGGCGGTTGTGATATCATGCGAGTCTCTGCACTACTGAAGCATTTAGACCAAGGAAACTTGATAGAAGGTGAAACAATGGTCAGTAAAACTGACTATTCTGACCTCTAATTGGGGTCAGAATTTTTGCTGCAATATTTTATCTTTGCATATTTTGCCCAGATGTCCCCATATGCTTTTCAAGGCTAATTGAGGCCAGAGAACTGGAAGGTAATACCTGCTTGAGGGCTGAACCTCGCAACTCTTTTGTGAAGCAATAATCAAGCAGTGTGCAACATCCAATCATCCTTCTTTCGAGGCATGACCTCTATACCTCCATGATTCCTTTTGAATCTGGATGCCCGGTCAAACAGTTCCACTGGATTCTCCTGCATATGACAGTGTTGGTGCCAAGAAACCTCCCACACATTAGTTGAAGCAGGAAGAGGGTCTAACTTGCTTCTATGCCCATTACGCAAAATATTTTGAATATGGGTTTTAAAGTGAATAAAATTAAATAAACCTTGTACTTTAAAATTGGATTAGGTACAGGAAGGCAACCTGTTTACATGTTGAGTTTACAGAAAAAAAAATCTTTTTACAACTTGCTCTAATTACATTAGCAGTAAATACAATATTAACTGTCAGAGTTGATATAAGCTTTTGGAATGGCTGATCAGTGATGCAAAACATCTTCTAGAAGTCACTGCCTGCCTCTCTCTGGTAACTGTTCCACCTAGAAGCACATTATTTGCTACGCTTCTGTCCATGGGTAAGGGCAAGGAAAGCAATTGTTCCACCTACAGTAGATGCTTGTACTATTTAATATTAGCAGGTTCCCACAGCACATTTAGAAAACAGCAAGTCCATAAAGCAACAGAGTCCAGGCAAGGCAAGCACCTAAGGCAAAGCAAACAAATATAATAAGCTAAGGCCAGCAGGTTATCCAGATACAAGACACAGTCACGGTAAATGGTTGGGCACGTGAGGACATACCAAGAAAACACAAAAGGTAAATCTGCATAGAGTGGCAGTTACTACCATAAGCAAATTATTGAGCAGACTGGATTGACCAACAGTCTTTATACGCTATCGTTAGTATGTTACTATCTAACAATCAGGGTCCCAGGTAGGTTAGTGTAAATTAAAAAAAAAAAAATGTTTTCGTTTTTCAGTTTGTTTTCAGGAGATTTCTTCTCATGAATTTCAGTTCATGGAATGTTTGGTTCGTTTCATCCATGTGAAAAAAATGAATCAAATATTTAAAAAAAAAATAAAAAATGGCTAAAAAAAAACCCAAAAACAAGGACTCTCCTCCCGGTAAAAATGCTGGGGCCAGGATTCTGGGGCCAGGTAGGGATCCACTGGTGAGGCCTTGGCCTAGGCCCAAGCTGAAGCCCAGGCCTTGCACAGGCTGAGGATGTGTAATGGTTAATGGTGTTTGGGTGGATCCTTGGACACTGTGGCAGCTGACTACGCCCACGGGGGGCAGTCCCGTGAGGGACCACGGTGTCAGGCTAAACTCCGGACAGACAAACACAGATTTGAATAAAACAGTTTATGGAACCACCAGAGGTGGCAGTAGTGAGTAGTGGTTGTAGAGCCCGGCTGGGCGCGTCTCTCACAGAACGCTGGAACAGCGGATCCTCTGTAGAGCAGTGCTGTAGTGGAAAGAGACTGAGAGATGTGAGTACACAATAAGATAGCATTCAGAGTCCCAAATAGAAATAGGAGAGCTCCGAGACAGGGAGAGCGGGCCCTCGAGGAGTGAGTACTTGATCCCTTAGAGCAGAGAGACTCAGTGGTGTTGTACTCACTAGCAGTGGCAGAGATTCCACTAGACCAGAGGTCTGGCACCGGAGCAGAGAGCAGGCCCTCGAGGAGCGAGTACCTGATTCCGGCAAAGCAGTACTGTAGAGAGAGATGTTATCTGTACTCACTGATGGTGACTGTAAGTTAGTTCTTCCAAGTAGAAGGGTAGAATTAGCAGGCAGCGACACAGGGAACATGGACCCTTGAGGAGCGAGTACCAGTTTCCTGGTAGCACCTAAAAGAAGCAGAGAGGCACCCGAGGAGCGGGTACCCCGTTAGCAACCCCGAAGGGTAGTAAGAGTTCCAGTTAGAGCTGGAGTGGCAGAGTAGCTTAGGAACAGAGAACGAATCCCATCCATACGAATCCTGTTGCTAACTCAACGAGCTAGCAAATACTGTAAGCAGATATACCCTGGAGTCGTGACGTCAGAACAGGGGGACGCCCCCTGAGGTTCGCGCCAACGTGAAGATAAAGATGAGGGCGGCATGCATGCGCGCGCCCTAGAGGTACCTTGAAGGAGAATGGCAGGAGGCAGCACCAAAGTCGGTCCGGGGACGCCAGAGAGAACGGTAAGCAGACACCGTGGTGGCCATCAGTCCAAGGTGAGCAAGAGGAGCCGCAAGTAGAGAGAGGTAGGCGGGACAAAGCCATCGAAGACTGATGGACGCAACAGGATGCAGTAAGTCATCATAACCTGAGCCTCAGCCTACACATGGCTGATGCCTTGGCCTAGGCTGCTGCCCAGGTCCACACCCGATGCTGGGGCCTTGATCCGGACCCAGGCACAATGACAGTTCCCAATGCCATGGCCCGGTGTGGAGGCCGGGTCCCAATGCCAGGGCCTTGGCCCAGACCTAGGCTTAATGCTGGGCCCTAGCCTGGATGCCAAGTTCCTACACCTGGACCTTGGCCTATGGTCAGACCTAGGACCAGAGCCCAGGTCTTGGAGTACCTCTGATGACGTCCTCTTCTTTCTTTTTTCCTTCTTCAACTGACGCTGTCCGCCAGGATCTCAATGGAGTTAATTATCTCCAAAGCAGTTGCCCCAGGACAGTGCCATTTTGATGTACATCAGTTGAAGAAGAAAAGAATAAAGAAGAGGACATCATCAGAACTGCTCTAAGGTCTGGGCTCTGTGCTTGGGCCTGACCCTAGGCAGAGGCCCAGGTGTCGGGACCTAGACTCGAGGATAGGCCCTGGTGTTCGGTCCTGGTCTTCAGGCCAGGATGCAGTGTCGAGCCTGGGCCTGGGCTCCAGACTAGGCTGAGGTCCAGGCATTGGGACCTGGCTTCTGGACTTGGCCCTGCCGTCAGGCTTGGGTCTGGCTCGAGGCCCAGGTAGTGGGGCCTGGCTGCTTCTGCAGATACCTGATGGATCAAGTAAGTGACTGGGGGGTCTCAGGTCTCAGCAGCAGCCCCAGCATTGGCCTGGGCCTAGGTCAGACCCTGGATTGACGCAGACCTAAGCCACTTTGGGCCTTGGCCTATGCCTTAGGAGTGGCCTTGGCTTTCAGCCTAGGCTGAGGCACCAGTCTCTCTCTCAGGCATAGGCTGTGGCCCCTGCTTTAGGCCTTGGCCTATGCCCTAGGATTGGCCCCAACCTTGGTCCTAGGCCTAGGCCTGATGCATTCATTTAAAACTAATGCAAAGAGTAAGGTTTATTTCATTGGAGGGCCCTTGATTCGTTTTGAGTGCCCCTGAATAAAACAAATTGCCCTTATCACATTTTGCGCATTCATTTTAAACAAATGCACATCCCTAGACCCAAGCTGAATACTGAAAGCAAGGCAAAGAACAAGGAATGGATAAAGAGCATGCATGACCTCAGATCTGTCAGAAGCCCAGCTGAGTTAAGAGCTGAAATACCTCACATACTAGTGGCTGGGCCAATCCGTAAGGCCTCTATATTGCTCCATGATGCGACCTTATCTTTAGTATTGTGTGCAGTTCTGGTCACCACATCTCAAAAAAGATATTTTTATTTATTTATTTATTTATTTATTAACTTTTATTTACCGAAATTCGTGAAGCACATCATGCCGGTTTACAATGAACTCAGTTTAACAATAAAAAATATTAATAACAATAATAATAAATAACAATAACAATTAACAAAATGAGGGGATGAGGAGGAGAAGAGGACAAGGCAGAAAGGAAGATGAAGTAAAAAAACAAATTAAATAAGAATAGAGGGAAAACTATGTACAGATGAGAAATATGTACATGGGTCATTAACTTAAGTGTAGGTACCAGTAACTTGAGTACAGGTTTCATTAACTTAAGAGGGAACTAATGAAGAGTTGAATGTCTGCAGTATTAACTAGGCGACGGAGTTCACTCGGAAATTCACTCGGAAAGAGATTATTTAAGGGGAGGACTGGAGGCGAAGGGGGTAGGTGGTAGACTGGAGGGAAATAGGGGGGCGGCCGGGAGGCAGAGGGTCGTTGGGAGAGTTAGGAGGGAAGGGGGGTAGGGGTGGGTTGGACAGAGGGGGGAGCAAGGGGAGGATGGTCGAGCAGGGAGGGGCTGAGGAGGAGAGATTTAAGTTTGGTTTGTGTCGGGGTAGGCCTGTCGGAAAAGCCATGTCTTGACTCCTTTCTTGAAATTGTGGAGTGATGTCTCTTGGCGTAGGAGGGTGGGGAGGGAGTTCCAGAGGGTGGGGCCAGCGATGGAGAACGCTCTCCCTCTGGTATGAGATGAATGTGCTGATTTGAGGGATAGGGTGTGGAGAGTGCCTGAACGGGTAGTTCTTGTGGGGCGGTGGGAGGAGCGGTAATGAGGCATTTCATCGAGCCAGGTGTGGTTGTGTTTATGTAGGGAGCTGTGAAGGATGGTGAGGGTTTTGTATTGTGAGCGGAAGGAGATGGGCAGCCAATGTAGGTCCTTTAGGATGGGGGTGATGTGGTCTCTTTTCCGAGTACTGGTTATAATTCTAGCCATGGAATTTTGTAGAATCTGCAGGGGTTTGATGGTGGTGGCAGGGAGTCCTAGTAGCAGGGAGTTACAATAGTCTAGTTTTGTGAGCATGGTGGTCTGTATGACTGTCCGGAAATCGTGTATATATATATATAGCAGAATTAGAAAAGATATAGAGAAGGGTGACCAAAATGATAAAGAGGTTGGAATGATTTCCCTATTAGGAAAGGCTAAAGATGTTAGCACTCTTCTGCTTGGAGTACAGAAGGTTGAGGGGAGATATGGTTGAGATCTATAAAGGATGCGCTCGCTGCTCGCGGGCCCTGACCGTGAGCAGCCTCACTCACCCTCCTGCCCAATGCCGCTGTTGTCACTCCTTTGCGGCGAGGAGCCACTGCCGATACTGCCTCTTCTGGCGGGGGAGCTGCCAGGTCTATCATGGATAGACCTGGCAGCAGTTACAAAAAGCCTGACATGGGCTGAATTACATCAGGCAACTATAATTGAGTACATTAAACAGCAAATGATCCCGCGGGAACTGCGAATGCAAAAAGAACCTAGGGTGTTCCAGGAAGATCCAGAATTTGTGGCCAAGTGGATCGCAGTACTTAATAAATGTTCGCTGGACTTGATGCTCTGAATTGTGGAGAGAACGACATCCTCTATCGAAGATCTACGAGGTGAGATTTCAAAAATTAAGTTTCAGCTACAAACGTCTACAAATCAAGAAGTATATGAAGCTTCATGCAAACAAATCAAAACATCTATGGCTTAATTTAGAACATAATTGAAACAATTTAAAATTCAAAAGTTCTGCCGTGATGAGCTGGATTATAAATCCGAACGTGTCTATTTTTGGAATGCTAAGAAGAGTGGCAGTAAGTGCCTTTTCAGGATTCTTCGGGTGACTCCTTGACATCGAGTGATGATGAAAACAATGAGAAAAATGAGAAAAATGATGGCTTGGATCAGGTACCGGTTGGACAGTCTAAGACATATAACAACAATAATCCTTTTTTAGGATATTCTTGAGAGAACAAGAATCAGGCAGGAAAACATTTTTCCCGGGCTCGAACCAGTGAATGGGATGGACCCAGAAACAGGACAACAGATTGGGAAGGTCCGACAACACTTCTACAGTGCCCGTGTAATATGATTTATGTAGGACGTACAAAACGAAAAATCCGGGTACGGCTGCTCGAACATAAAAGTTGCATTAAGACCCAGAAACTGACAGCTCCATTGGTTACGCATTGCGTGGAAAAAGGTCATCAATTTAGAGATTTTAGGTGGACATTTTGGAAACAATCAGTGTTGCATCTAGAGGCAGGGATAGTCAATCGGCTCTAAACAGGTGGGAACAATTTTGGATTTTTCGTTTGAAAGCAGAAGCCCCGGAAGGTCTCAATGAGATCATTAACTGGTATTCCCTGATCTAGTTGTGGTAATTGATGACATCATGATGCTGCTATACGTTTAAATGGAAGAGCTTTAGATGCCATGTTTAAAGATCTAATAAAGAAGTTCGATAAGAAAAAAATGTGGCTGGATTCGGGAAGCAAACAACATTTTGGTTGATTGAGAGCATGTTGAAAGTTGAAGGACAACCTCCTGAAGCAGAGTGGTTGTCGAAACATGGCCATGTCATGGTTGTGATCAATACAGACACTTGAGATAAGTTATGAAGGTTTTTTGCTCTCTTGATGCTGTTTTGAATTAAGGCTTTGTACTGATATCCCGAAATGGGATCTCCATGGTGATGGGACTTATTTTTAAAGTAATGACAAAAAAGAAAAAAATGAACATCAAAGCAAAATTAAATAAATAAAATTTAAAGTGGACCAAAGGGACACAGCTTGTTGATTTTTTCAAGTTGTATCCATGAAGGTCCAACAAACTTAACAGTAAATTCTAGTGCAAGTATTAAAAATTACACTGGGGAGTATTGTGGTGGTTTTTTTGAAGAATGGAGACAATGGTTAGAGGGGGCACAGCACCCCGTTACAGTTTACACTGACCATAAGAACCTTGAGTTCCTCAGTAAGGCTCAACGGCTAAACCCTCGCCAGGCCCAGTGGTCACTTTTCTTCAGTCGTTTCGACTTTGTGCTATGTTACCATCCCGCAGCTAAGAACGCATGAGCAGATGCACTTTCCAGGCTGCACGAGGCTGAAGATGCACCGGAGGTAACCCACTACATCTTGGATCCTGCCAAAGTCCAACTAGCGGCTACTGACGCTGTACCACAAGGGAAAATGGTAGTTCCCTCCTCCAGCGACTAAAAGTACTTGCTTGGGCCCATGACTCTCTTACTGCTGGGCACCCTGGCAGAACTCAAACCTTGGAGCTATTGTCCAGATACTATTGATGGCCTCGGATGGCCCAGGATGTGAAGTCCTATGTTGACTCTTGCCCGACATGTGTGCAGCAAAAGCCCCTCCCTGGTCGGTCTTGGGGACTACTCCAGCCTCTTCCTGTCCCTCAGGAACCATGGACACATATTTCCACGGATTTCGTGGTAGACCTTCCTACCTCCTCTGACAATCATGTGATATGGGTCGTGGTTGACAGATTCTCTAAAATGGCACATTTTATTCCTCTACCAAAACTACCCTCCGTTCCTGAATTGGCACGACTATTTACGCTGCACATATTTCATCTGCATGGCCTTCCCCGGCACATTGCATCCGATCGGGGCCCCCAATTTATGGCCAAATACTGGTGTGCCTTATGCAAGAAATTTGGGGTGCGCTTGGACTTTACCACGGCCTTTCACCCACAAGGGAATGGACAAGCCGAATGGCTGAATCAGGGATTGAAGACCTTTCACTGATCCTTTGAGGGAAGCTGTCAAGATGATTGGTCTTCACTGTTACCTTGGGCGGAGTTTTCCCACAACTCACATGTCCACTCTGCTACTGGATTGTCCCCGTTCTTAGTGTCCCTAAGCCGGCCATCCAGTGCTCCTACCATGTGACATGGGCTGGCCAATGGCACGGATACCCTGTCACATGGTAAGGGCAAAGGGCCATCGGCGCCAATTTATGAGTGGCAGCCGATGGCCCGAGAGCGGGAGATCGCTCCCCGCACCCCCCCTGGACCACCAGGTAATTTTAAAAGGTTTTGGGGGGGGGGTCGGGAGCATGGGGGAGGCTAAGGGGGTCGGTTTAAAGGGTCGGGTGGGGTTTTTTTTATCGGGCCATCGGCGCCATTTATATTAGTGGCAGCCAAAATGGCGCCGATGGCCCGAGAGCGGGTGATCGCGCCGGGACCCCCCCCCCCCCCCCCACTGGACCACCAGGTATTTTAACATTTTGGGGGGGTTTGGGAGGGTGGGGAGGGTAAGGGATTGGTTTTAAAGGGTCGGGGTGGGTTTAGGGGTTGTTCTGGTGTGCCGGTTTTCCCGCCCTCCCCCCAAATAATTCCTGTGCCTGATTTAACGATTTTTGATGATAAATCAGGGGAATTTGTATTGTATTGCACACTCTAACGATTTTTGACGATTTAAAAAATATCGACGATTTTTTTAAATCGTCAAAAAACGATTCACATCCCTAGTAATCAGACGTGGCAATGTATTGTGGGAGGTATCGATTAAGCAATTATTGTGGTTTGAAAATATTAGATCTAGGTAAGGTTCTGTTTTATGAGTGGGGTTGGTTACAAATTGTGACCATCCCATTGCTTCCATTGTATCGAAAAAGATTTCACATGCTGTAGTTCTTGGTTTTCTGTCTACATGTAGGTTAAAGTGTCCTACTATTATTGAGGAGTCTGGTGATGGAAATGCTTTTGTGAATAATTTTATTAGGGGTGAGCAGTCTTTTTGAAGAGTTCCAGGGAGGCAATAGACCATTCCTATGTTTAGTTATGGTGACCTTAGTATTGCTACCTCATAGGGCAGGTTAATCTGTACTTTGTAAGGTGTGAGTTTGAGTTCTTTTTTACTGATTTACGTTCACTTTACGTTTAGGTCTGGGGAAGTGGAGGACATCATAATTGGGATGATCAATTTGATTTAAAAAATATTATCTTTGTTGTTCACCCAGGTTTCAGAAATGCAGAAGATAGTTGGATTTAAATAAGAACATAAGAAATTGCCATGCTGGGTCAGACCAAGGGTCCATCTAACAGATCAATTTTCAGTGGGATTTTTGTTGCCAGTGACTGAACATTCAGTATAGTAGTAGTAAAAACATTAGGCAGGATGAGATTGTATGAGAGTTGTTATTTGTCATGGGGAAGATTTGTTTTGTATTACTTTTTTGGTTATGTTTTTCAGTCTGCCTTCTTAGTTCACCATAGACGCCCTGTCCAATATAGGTTTGATAAAGTGTATATGCTCCATTGCTAGAATGGTTTCAGTTAATAGAAAAGGTTAATATGGTAGATGAACAGCAGACAAGCACTTCAGGTGCACATGAAGGGGGCGAACAAAGGGACAAGCTCCTCTGTTGCACTCCTTTGTGCACTTCAAGGGCGCACATCCACTGGCGCAAGCACCTCCGGCGTTGCTGCCGGGATCTTGTTCCCTCAGTGGTGGAGGTGGGCTGGCAATAGGGGTAGCCTGTAGGCAGGTGCAGGCTGGATGGCACCGGTGCCATCTGTGGGGGGAGAGAGCGCCCCTTCCTGCAGCTTTCCACTGTCGCCTCTCCACTCCAAGTGCCGAGGCTCGGGCGGTGGTGAGCCGGCTGCTCTCGCCTCTCTTTGTTGCTGCTGGGATCTTGTTCCCTCAGCGCTGGTGGGAGGCAGGCAAATAGGACAGTCTGTGGCTGGGTGCAGGCCAGCTGGCGCCGGCGTCTTGCTTCCTGCTTCCCTTACCTGTGGGGGGAGGGAGTGCCCCTTCCCGCAGTTTTCCGCCAGCGCTTCTCTGCTCCAAGTGCCGGGGCTCGGGTGATGATGAGCCGGCCGCTCACTCCTCTCTTCGTTGCTGCCGGGATCTTGTTCACTCTGCAGTGGTGATGAAAACATTTTAATAAGCAAAACATGTGCAATCAACTCAAAAGATGCACAACCCTCTTCTTCTGCTTTGTGTGGCAATGCTACAGAGTAGGGATGTGAATCGTTTTAGGACGATTAAAATTATCGTCCGATAATTTTAATATCGTCTTAAACCGTTATGGAACACAATACAATACAGATTCTAACGATTTATCGTTATAAATCGTTAGAATCGTGAGCCGGCACACTAAAACCCCCTAAAACCCACCCCCGACCCTTTAAATTAAATCCCCCACCCTCCCGAACCCCCCCCCAAATAACTTAAATAACCTGCGGGTCCAGCGGCGGTCCGGAACGGCAGCGGTCCGGAACGGGCTCCTGCTCTGAATCTTGTCGTCTTCAGCCGGCGCCATTTTCCAAAATGGCGCCGAAAATGGCGGCGGCCATAGACGAAAAAGATTGGACGGCAGGAGGTCCTTCCGGACCCCCGCTGGACTTTTGGCAAGTCTCGTGGGGGTCAGGAGGCCCCCCACAAGCTGGCCAAAAGTTCCTGGAGGTCCAGCGGGGGTCAGGAAGCGATTTCCCGCCGCGAATCGTTTTCGTACGGAAAATGGCGCCGGCCATACGCGTATGGCCGGCGCCATTTTCCATACGGAAAATGGCGCCGGCAGGAGATCGACTGCAGGAGGTCGTTCAGCGAGGGTTCCGGCGCCTCGCTGAACGACCTCCTGCAGTCGATCTCCTGCCGGCGCCATTTTCCGTACGAAAACGATTCGCGGCGGGAAATCGCTCCCTGACCCCCGCTGGACCTCCAGGAACTTTTGGCCAGCTTGTGGGGGGCCTCCTGACCCCCACGAGACTTGCCAAAAGTCCAGCGGGGGTCCGGAAGGACCTCCTGCCGTCCAATCTTTTTCGTCTATGGCCGCCGCCATTTTCGGCGCCATTTTGGAAAATGGCGCCGGCTGAAGACGACAAGATTCAGAGCAGGAGCCCGTTCCGGACCGCTGCCGTGCCGGACCGCCGCTGGACCCGCAGGTTATTTAAGTTATTTGGTGGGGGATTTAATTTAAAGGGTCGGGGGTGGGTTTTAGGGGGTTTTAATGTGCCGGTTTTTCGATTTTTCGATTTTTCGATTTTTAACGATTTTTAACGATTTTTCACGATATTTTACCCCCCCAAACGGCAACAATACGATTCCCTCCCCCTCCCAGCCGAAATCGATCGTTAAGACGATCGAGGACACGATTCACATCCCTACAGAGACTGAAAATGCACAGACACTTTGTTCCATATTATAGACACAGGAACTTATTTAAACACAACCTTGGTCATAAGTGATGAATTAATGTTTAAGTTGCCACAGCCTGAACGCCCGGTATGAGGTATGACTTTAAGAAAGACTAAGTGGATCATAAAAACATAAGAACATAAGAACATGCCATGCTGGGTCAGACCAAGGGTCCATCAAGCCCAGCATCCTGTTTCCAACAGAGTCCAAACCAGGTCACAAGTAAACTTGATTAATAGCCGTTAATGGGCTTCTCCTCCAAGAACTTATCCAAACCTTTTTTGAACCCAGCTACACTAACTGCACTAACCACATCCTCTGGCAACAAATTCCAGAGCTTAATTGTGCGTTGAGTGAAAAAGAATTTTCTCCGATTAGTCTTAAATGTGCTACTTGCTAACTTCATGGAATGGCCCCAGTCCTTCTATTATCCGAAAGTGTAAATAACCAATTCGCATCTACTCATTCAAGACCTCTCATAATCTTAAAGACCTCTATCTTATCCCCCCTCAGCTGTCTCTTCTCCAAGCGGAACAGCCCTAATCTCTTCAGCCTTTCCTCATATGGGAGTTGTTCCATCCCCTTTATCATTTTGGTTGCCCTTCTCTGTATGTTCTCCATCACAACTATATCTTTTTTGAGATGTGGCAACTAGAATTGTACACAGTATTCAAGGTGCAGTCTCACCATGGAGCAAAACAGAGGCATTATGACATTTTCCGTTTTATTAACCATTCCCTTCCTAATAATTCCTAACATTCTGTTTGCTTATTTGACTGCTGCAGTACCAACGATTTTAACGTATTATCCACTATGATGCCTAGATTTTTTCCTGGTGGTGGTTCCTAATATAGAACCTAACATTGTGTAACTACAGCAAGGGTTACTTTTCCCTATATGCAACACCTTGCACTTGTCCACATTAAATTTTATCTGTCTTTTGGATGCCCAATCTTCCAGTCTTGCAAGGTCTTCCTGTAATGTATCAAAATCTGCTTGTGATTTAACTACTCTGAATAATTTTGTATCATCCCCAAATTTGATAACCTCACTCATCATATTCCTTTCCAGATCATTTATATATATATATATATATATATATATATATATATATATTGGAAAGCACCAGTCCAAGTACAGATCCCTGAGGCACTTCACTGTTTACCCTTTTCCACTGAGAAAATGGACCATTTAATCTTACTTCTGTTTCCTGTCTTTAAACCAGTTTGTAATCCACGAAAAGACATCGCCTCCTATCCCATGACTTTTTAGTTTTCTTAGAAGGCTCTCAAGAGGGACTTTGTCAAATGCCTTCTAAAAATCCAAATACACTACATCTACCGGTTCACCTTTATCAACATGTTTATTAACCCCTTCAAAAAAATGAAGCAGATGTTAGGCAAGACTTCCCTTGGATAAATCTGTGTTGACTATGTTCCATCAAACCATGTTTTTCTATATGCTCTATGATTTTGATCTTTTGAATAGTTTCCACTATTTTTCCCTGCACTGAAGTCAGGCTCATGTTGCGTCAGTCAGTCTCAGATGGCTTCTACCTCTGTGCCTCACCTTTCTCTCTGCTCTCCCCGCTAGCCTTGGGAAGATGGCTACTGCCGCGTCTGCATGCCGCTCTCTCCGGCGTCCCCGGAACGGCAATGGCAAGGCTATACGCCATGTTTCTCCTGAGGGCCTCCAACGGTGCGCGTGCGCACACCACCTACATCTTTATCCACGTCATGGCGGGAACCTCGGGGGCGTTCCTCTCGAGTGATGTCATGCCATCCGGGTATTTAGCCTGCCCTTCGGTTGCTAATAAATCGAGTTAGCAAGGTTTGGATATGCCTCTGGTCTGAGCTACTCTGCTGCTTCCTTGCTGCTGCTGGAAGCTCTCTCTGCCCTTTGGGGTATTTCTCTAACCTGGGTACCCGCTCCTCAGGGGCCCTTTGCTTTGTTTCAGGTGCCTATCTGGGATACCAGGTACTCGCTCCTCGAGGACATGCTCTCCCTGCCTTGGTGCCTACAATTCAACTATTCTGCCTGCCAGGATCTCCATCAATACAGCTATCTACTTCAGTGAGTAATCTAACCTTGTCAGTCTGTCTCACCTGCAGCTCAGCGCTGGGAGCCTGCATCCAGAACTTCCTCTACTACCTTGTGCTGCCTACCATCTACTCAAGTGTGGGACTGGTCTCCTCTGCTGAGGACCCCTGGACTACTTCAACTGGGTTACCTCACTGCTGCCACCCCCTGGGCAGTATTACCAAGCTGTATAATAAATACAAATCTTCTGTGTCTGCGTGTATAGAGTCTAGCCTAGTACTGCAGTTCCTCACGGGGCTCCTCCCCGTGGGAATGGCCATCACCACAGTACCCAAGAATCCACTCCAACACCACAAAACCATAACAGCTCACTGGTCTATAGTTACCTGGATCGCCCCTGGAGGCCTTTTTAAATATTGGGGTTACATTGGCCACCCTCCAGTCTTCAGGTACAATGGATGATTTTAATGATAGGTTACAAATTTTAACTAATAGATCAGAAATTTCATTTATGAGTTCCTTCAGTACCCTTGGATGCATACCATCCGGTCCAGGTGATTCGCTACTCTTTAGGTTTGTCAATCAGGCCTACTACATCTTCCCAGTTCACAGTGATTTCGTTCAGTTCGTCTGACTCGTCACCCTTGAAAACCATCCCTGGAACTGGTATCTCCCCAACATCTTCATTAGTAAACACGGAAGCAAAGAATTAATTTAGTTTTTCTGCAATGGCCTTATCTTCCCTAAGAGCCCCTTTAACCCCTCGGTCATCTAATGGTCCAACCAACTCCCTCACAGGTTTCTTGCTTCGGTTATATTTTAAAAAGTTTTTATTATGAGTTTTTGCCACTATGACCAACTTCATTTCAAATTCTCTCTTCGCCTGTCTTATCAATGTTTTTACACTTGACTTGACAATGCTTATGTTTTATCCTATTTTCTTCAGATGGATTCTTCTTCCAATTTTTGAAGGATGTTTTTATGGCTAAAATAGCTTCTTTCACCTCACCTTTTAACTATGCCGGTAATCATTTTGCCTTCCTTCCACCTTTCTTAATGCGTGGAATACATCTGGACTATGCCTCTAGGATTGTATTTTTAAACAATGTTCATGCCTGTTGAACACTTTTAACCTTTCCATCCGCACCGTTCAGCTTTTTTCTATTTTCCTCATTTTGTCAAAGTTTCCCTTTTGAAAGTTTAGTGTTAGAGCTGTAGATTTACTTTAGTCCCCCTTCTAGTTATTAGTTTAAATTTGATCATGTTATGATCACTATTGCCAAGTGGCCCCACCACCGTTACCTCTCTTACCAAATCCTGCGTTCCACTAAGAATTAAATCTAAAACAGCTCCCTCTCTTGTTGGTTCTTGAACCAATTGCTCCATGAAGCAGTCATTTATTACATCCAGGAACTTTATTTCTCTAGCAAGTCCTGATGTTACATTTACTCAGTCAATATTGGGATAATTGAAATCTAAAGAGTCAAGAAGCAAACACCTTGACCAGTGTATATTGATAATTGAAATCTCCCATTATGATTGCACTTCCAATTTGGTTAGCTTCCCTGATTTCTCTTAGCATTTCATCATCTGTCTGACCATTTTGGTCCAGGTGGACGGTAGTATACCCCTATCACTATACCCTTACCCAACACACATGGGGTTTCTACCCATATAGATTCTACTGAGCATTTAGTCTCTTGTATGATCTTTATCCTGTTGGACTCTATACCCTCCCGGACATAAAGTGCCACACCCCCACCAAGTTGATCCTCCCTATCATTGCGATATAATTTTTACCCTGATATAGCACTGTCCCATTGATTATCCTCCTTCCACCATATATTTCAGAGTCCCCGCAGTACTAACAGGCCTAAGGGGTACTTTGTACCTTACCCTTGAGCATGCATGCTGGGGTTTTCAAAGGGAAAATCTCTGCAGAGTTTCCCCTTAAAAATGAATTCCGTGCATGTGCTCTGCCAGCGCTGCTCTAAAGCGGCCCCTTTCCCTACCCCTCTGCGCTGTGAACAGCCTGCGTACTTTTCCCTAGAGGCGGGGAGGGGAGGCATTTTCAAAGGATTTATATATATATTTTTTTTTTTACAACAGATCCCTTTGAAAAGTGTCCCCTTAGATATGGTAAAAAAGGACTCCAATTTTGCAATGGAATAACTGATCATTTCAACAGAGATAAACAAAGATTTCAGTTTCTAGTTTGAAATAAAAATGTTGTTTATTCATTTTATTCATTCAGTTTGATAGCTCTCCTTCTCAAAAATTGCATGAAAGCGAGGATCAATATTTCTATAAATGGGACGTTTTTGTAACCATTTCTATTTCTGTGATTTTTTTTAATCTGTGTAATTTGATAATCAGAGAAAATGAGTAATTTCTAAATTGCTTGAGTACAATGTGCTTTGCAAATGCTGAAATGGTTTATGATTACTTTTGTTTCATTGTAACTGCTTATTTTTATTCCTGTGGTTTCTGGTGTCTGCATGCAATTGCAAAGTTAAATAGAAGATTAATTTGTATTTGTAACTATTTCTGCTATGATTATGTTTTCCACCACCACCACCACCACCACCACCACCAATAGAGTTTCTGCAGGCGCGAATGCTCGTGTTTCCTCCTGTCACGGTCAAGGAGAGCAGCGGAGGCGGATCCACCAATCCAGCCTTTTAATAACCGTTCCAGTATTTGTGGCAATTCACAGACATCCACAGCAAGCTTCAGATTTAACCACTGGAATCAATGGCAAATGTTATTCTTGCTTGTCCTCAGGAACCCAATTACTAGAAACGTTACAAGAGCTGACACACTTCCTGTTCTATTCCTGAACTCTGCATACCCTGCCTACTCACTACTGAACTCTGCATACCCTGCCTACTCACTATTGCCACTGGAATCAATGGCAAATCTTATACTTGCTTGTCCTCAGGAACCCAATTACTAGAAACGTTACAAGAGCTGACACACTTCCTGTGCGTTTTGGCACATGACAGCAATACCACACATATCAGGCCAGATACCTGACTTCGTGTACTTCAGTTTCACGACAATCTTTATGTGAAATATTTTGACCCATGGCACTAAGGGATGTTTCTGGGATAATGTTACCATAACGCATCTTCTGAATTTTCATATACTCAGAAAAAAACAATTCTCAAAGCCATTTCTACAGGGGAGTAGCCAGTTATCTAGGCCAGTTGACTCTCTGGACAGTGCCTTCCTTCAACAGGCTTGTGGTTCTGTGGCGCGCACAGACAGTTACAGCCAGATCGTGGGGAGCCATTCCCAGGATCTCGTTTAGGGCAGGATTGGGAAAACAAATGGACCTGGATTGGATTTTCAAATGTAAACTTGCTGTTTGCTGGCAAAAAAAAAAAATAAAAGGCTGGAACAAAGCCCCCAGGTCCTTTCCAACTCCGATCAATTGAAAAGAAAAGGTCAAGCAGGTATAAAGGATCTGCAGACTTTGCACCTAGCAGGGCAGTTTGAAGATTGCTCCCCCTCCCCCACAAATGTATTAATTATTCCATGCTAAATGTTTGTCATCCCTACCTGCAAAAAAAAAAAAAAAAATCCTCAGCCCCTAATAATATCCTAAGCTGTTTTTAGGACAGTTAACAGCATGTGATTTGAGAGGTTGTGAAGATATAAAGAACACGCCTAGCGTGTGCCAAGGTGTTCCTACACACACAGAGCAGCAGCTGTTCCTTTGTTGGCTTATGTGGTAGATAAATGGATGCATCTTGTTATTGGCCCGTGTTTCCTTAACAAAACAATGCAAAAAAATGCATGCAGACTGATTAGTTTTATTTTCCAGAAGCACCCTCAAAACAGGAACAAGACCTGGATTAGACTTATTCTACACTGGGAGAACATTGCCATACATTAATAAGCAGGGGGGAGGGGAAACCTTTGGAAACAGGAACCCTAGCCCCACCAAGTTGTTGTGGAGATTTGTAAAATGGAACAAGTGGGCAGAATACCACAGCAGCTCTCTGGCTGGAGTGTAAGGGAGAAGATTGCTGTAAAAGAATGAAAAGAAGTCACGTTGAAACCATTTTAAATTCAGTGGAATGTTTGTCTAGCACTTTATAATGGGGCTGATTTAACAGGCTCTGCTATTACATTTTTTTTTCAGAATGGGTTTCTACAGTTGAAGGTTAAACATGTGGCAGGTGAAATAGGAAATGTTACTCTTGGGAATTCTGGATCTGCGCCCAAGAACCCTTCAGAAGGAGCTCCTAGCTATAAAACCCGTGGACCTCCTCCTGCACTGGACCCAGGCCAGGGACCACTGGACCCCAGAGCCCCAGATCTAGAATCCCCAGAGTAGGAAATTCTAGGGTTATAAACCATAAGAATTGCCACACTATGTCAGACCAAGGGTCCATCAAGCCCAGTATCCCATTTCAAGCCAGGTTACAAGTACCTGGCATGATTCCAGACAGTGGTTAGATCCCATTCTGCTAACACCCAGGTGTGAATAGTGGCTGTCACCAAGTCTACCTGGTGTGGATTTCTCATCCAAGAACTTGTCCAAACCTTTTTTAAACCCAGCTTTGCTAAATGCATTTACAAAATCCTCTGGCAATGGATTCCAGAGCTTGTGTTTTGAGTGAAAAAATTTTTTTTTTGCCAATTTGTTTTAAATGTACTACTTACTAACTTCATGGAATATCCTCTAGTCTATTTTTTTGAAAGAGTAAATAACCAATTCACATTTATCCATTTTATTCCACTCATGATTTTATAGACCACTATTAGCTGTCTCTTCTCCAGGCTGAACAGGTCTAATCTCTTTAACCTTTCCTCATAGGTGAGCCATTCCATCCCCTTTATCTTTCTGGTTGCCCTACTCTGTACCTTTGCCAGTTCAACTATATATTTTTGAGATGTGCCAACAGAATTGCACACAGTACTCTAAGTGTGATACAGAGGTATGATATAAGCCAAGTTCTTCAAAGCACTGGCCATGATGATGTCCAGATTCTTTCCCTGCGTGATTACACCTAATCTGGAGTCTAAGATTGTGTAAATAGACTATGGCTTACTTTTCCCTATGTGAATCACTTTGCACATGTTCACATAAAATTTGATCTGCCATTGGATGCCCATACTCCCAGTTTCCTGCAATTTCTCACAATCCGCTTGTGAGTTACCATCTCAGAATAAATTTGTGTTATCTGCAAATTTGATCGTTTCACTCATTGTTCCCTTTTCCAGTGTTATGCTCCCGGCTTGCGGAGGTCTGCAGCCGGTCCCGCTCCTTACCTCGGGGCTGCTTCGCTTGACCACAGCGTCCTCCATGGCCATTTGAGCCTTCCCGCAGTGCTCCCTCCACTTAGTTCCGCCCCTGGGAATGATGTCAGACGCCTTTGGGTATTTAAATCTGGAGGTGAGTCCTCCTCGTTACCTTGCAACGGGTCTTCTCATCTGAGTTGCTGTTCCTGCTTCGTCCAGCTTGTTCCTGGTTCCTGATTCCTGCTCCCTCCAGCTTGTTCCTGATTCCTGCTCCGTCCAGCTTGTTCCTGATTCCTACTCCATTCTCGCCTGGTTCTAGTTCCTGCTTTTCCCTCAGCTTGTCTCTCTGGCTCCTGACCTTGGTACGTTCTCTGGACTTCCTGCTTCGTTGCCCGTCCTGATCCTTGGCTTGTCTTCGGTTTCCCTTATCTGTCGCCTGCCCTGACTGCTAGCCCGCTCCCTCGAACTGCACTGCTGCTGCCTACCATGACCTTGAGACTTCTCCTGGCTTCTCTTCAATTCCGCCTGCCTCGACTCGGACAGCTCTTCAGATTCCTCTGTTCCACTTCCCGGCTACGAGTCTTGCTAAGGGCCTTCCCTCAGTGGATTTCCATCATCCTCTAGCCCAAGGGTGGGCACTTCCGGTCCTCGAGGGCCACAAACCAGTCTGGTTTTCAGGATATCCCTAATGAATATGCATGAGAGAGATTTGCATGCACTCTGCCTCAGTTGTATGCAAATCTATGTCATGCATATTCATTAGGATAGCCTAAAACCTCGACAGGTTTGTGGCCCTCGAGGACTGGAATTGCCCACCCCTGCTCTAGCCGGCTCAAGAGTCCACACACAACAGTTTGCAAGGCCATGGACCCGGCGGACAATCGTAATGTTCAGGCCATTCCTGGTATGGCCCAGCGCTTTCAGCAGCAGCAAAACTGCCTCGACGTGCTGGCTGCTACTGTGGAGAGGCTGGCTAACCGTCTGGAAGCCACACCACCGCCAGCACCGATGCCTCCTGTGCCAGCCTCAAGTCCTGGGCCGTCTGCTTCACTTCATCTTCCAGCACCACCTCTATGCAGGGGATCCGAAGCAGTGCCGTGGCTTTTTGAACCACTGCTTCATGAGGTTCACCCTGCAACCTATTCAGTTCCCTTCACATCAAGTCAAGACGATTTACATCCTTTTGGATGGACGAGCCCTGGCTTGGGCTTTGCCGCTCCAGGAACAGAGTGACTCCTTGTTAACAGACCTGCAACTGTTTATTCATACATTCAAGACAGTGTTCGATGAGCCAGCTCAGCAGTCCACCGCTGCCACCGAACTATTGCACCTTCGTCAAGGAGGCCGCCCTCTTGTGGACTATGCTGTTGAGTTCCGCACACTTGCAACAGAACTAGGTTGGCACGAAGACATCTTCTTAAGAGGGTCTGTCTCCTCAAATTAAGGACGAGCTCACCGCTCGGGATCTTCCCGAGAATCTTGATGCCTTGATAGAGCTCATGGGACGGATTGATCGTCGGATACAACAACGCGCTCGAGAGGTCAGGCTGACTAAAAGACCAGTTTTCTAAGCTCCTTCCTTCCACTGAGGCTGCTACTACTCATAGTGAAGAACCCATGCAGCTCGAATGAAGTCCATTGACACCCAAGGAGAGGAAACGCCGCCGTTCCCTAGGTCTCTGCTTGTACTGCGGAGGAAAGGGTCACCTGCTGGTCCAATGCAGTGAATGGCTGGAAAACGCTAGGATCTAGGAGTCGTCGGGGAGCTGACCCTAGGCTGCATCAATCCCACTCCTCAATGTACAGTTCCAGTTACACTTGAATACCCTGGGGGGTCATTCTCTATCTTGGTATTTATCAACTCTGGAGCAGGAGGAAACTTCATCCTTGCTGACCTTGTTCAACAATTACAAATTTCTGTACAGCTTCACACTCCTCAACTTTGGATTTCATCTATCCGTGGAACTCCACTTCTGGGATGTATTTCTACCAGAACAATTCCCTTGAATCTTCGCACTGGAATCCTGCATGCTGAAGAGATTTCATTCTTGGTGCTAGAAAAGGCCATTCATCCTATCGTCTTGGGTCTACCATGGCTACAAAAGCACTCACCGGTCATCCAGCCTGGAGTCCGTACTGTTTTTCATCATGTTTGGCCACAGTTCTGCGACCCTGCATCCCGCTTCTGACTTTACCTCTCTAAAGAAAAAGTGAACGCCTTCCAGAACATTGACCCTTTGATTATGCCATAAATTTGCTGCCGGGCACCATGCCTCCCAAGGGGAGTATATACCCCTTATCTCTTCCTGAAACCCGAGCCATGGCTAGTTACATTCAAGAAAATTTGGACCGTGGCTTTATTCGACCCTCCACTTCACCGGCTGGAGCCGGTTTCTTTTTTGTGGCAAAAAAAGATGGTTCACTCAGACCCTGTATCGATTATTGGGGTCTCAACACCATCACTCAACATCCAGTTCATTTATAAATATATTAAAAAGCACCAGTCTCATTACAAATGCCTGTGGCACTCCACTGTTTACCTTTCTCCACTGAGAAAACTGACCATTTAGTCCTACTCTCTTTTTCCTATCTTTTAAGCAGTTTGCAATCCACAATAGGACATTGCCTCCTATCCCATATCTTTTTAATTTTCTCAGGAGTCTCTCATGGAGGACATCTTCTGAAATTCAAATATACTTTATTTATCAGCTCACCATTATCCACATGTTTATTAATCCCTTCCAAAAAATGTAGCAGATTTATGAGGCAAGACTTCCCTTGGGTAAATCTACATTGGCTTTGTCACAATAAACTTGTCTTTCTATATGTTCAAGGGCATTTAACCAAATAACTTGTGAGTTCTCTGGATAAATGCTGATTTTTGAATACTTCCACCTCTTTATCCAGCTAAAATTTAGCTAAAGAATGTAGGAGCATTCCGAGGGAGCTACCAATGAAAAACCATGAGCTAAATCCAAATATATAAATAAAAATAAGTTAATATTCAGGGGCATCACCGTGCTGTTGAATATCCTGACAAAATTAACCAGATGTTTATCTGACTAAATTTTCCAGTTGGCCAGTAGCTGTATAATTGCCTCTCTGAGTTCAAGACCCCCAAACCCAAGCTCAGATTCTAGACACAAAATCCTCAGTTTAGCGATCCCAAACATCAGGCCTTCCAGACCTGAGAACTTACAACCTAAGAACCATGTATTTGGGGCCCCCAACCTGAAAGGCCTGGACCTGATAGTCCCAGGACCCTGATTCCCTGAGTCTGAAAGCCTTGGACAAGGGACCCCACACCTTGGGCCTTTGGATCCATAAACCCCTGGGTTGAGAGACCCAGATTATGGACCACTGGACCCAAGACTATGGTATCTATTATTGACACCCCCAAACCCAAGAATCCCAGGTTTGGGATCCCTGAGTCCTGGAGATCTTGACCTGAACACCACAGATTAGGGATCATGGACTGAGTCCTGAAACCACCATGACTTGATAGCCTTAGACTTGAGGCCACTGGGTCCAGGAATCCTGAGTTGAAGAGCTCAGAACCCAGGAGCCCCAGATCAGGGACCTCAGGCCTCAGGCCTTCCGAACACAAAAACCCCATCCTCAACCCCCAGATTCAAGACTTCCACATCCAAGCCTGCTGGATATTGGATTTCTATCTCTGAAATTCCCCAAATCAAGGGCCTCTAGGTTCAAGATGCCTGCACCCAGGACTCCTGGACCAAGAAACCCCAGATAAGGGACCCTAGACCTAAGGCCCCCAAACTGGGATCCCTGAATCAGAAACATTCAAATCTGGGACCTTGGACTGAGGAAACCAGATTTTTTAAACCTGAAAACACCAATCCCAGGAACTCCTGGACCAAGAATCCCAGCCCCCAGATCTGAAAACGAGACACTTGTCCCTCAGATCCAAGCTGGGTCTCCCTGAATCATAGATCCCCAAAACAGGAACCTTCAAGGCTCATGACCCATTAGTCAAAGAGAACCTGTACCCAAAAGCATTAGATCTAAGACCCAATTTAGTGAATAACACAGAAACCAACCCATATTAAAACCAGGCATTAATAGTCTGCTAAAGGACAGATTGTATTTTAAGTTTGGATATGTTATTTTATGTTTAATGTTCATGGATTGCTGTATATTTTACATTGTAAACCATCTTCTCCACCAGTGGAAGGAAAGACAGGTAGAAATCTAAATACAGATTTAGGGTTGAGGCAATCATTGGAAAAAGTACTACCTAGACCCTGCAAGTCAGTCTACTTCCATAATTTTGAAACATAACATCTTCTGCCCAAAGGTGACACAGGTGCAAGCACAAAGGAAAGTCTGAGGGGAAAATGGTTGTTGGTTTTGTCGGTAGTTTGGAATGTCTGAAAATGCATTTTGTTAATATATTTTTCTGAGAGTTTAATTAGATTTTTTTTGGTTTGTTTTAGTGGTTTGGACTTGCTGAGATTTGTTATCCATGAAAAGCCGTTCATAGCTCTTCAAAGCTGCAGGAGGGAAGGCAATAGTCCTTAATGAAAGGAGGCATTACATGAAGTTGATGGGGCTGACTGCTTGCAACACAGGAGAATGCAAGCAGGATGGCATAAAAGGGAGTCTGAGGGGAAGTCAGAGGCTAGGGATGTGCAGGCAAACTATCAGGCCACTGCAATAAGGTGCGTTCAGCACTTGAGTGCACATTTTGTAAGTGCAAGCCTTGCTACTGATGCAGGAAGGAGGTATCCATGCACACAATGTGCGTTTAAAACTGTGTATTTGTTTTAGCGCCTTCTCATGGAAATTTCATGCAAAAGAGGGCATTATATACCCCCACCCCCACCCCCACCCCCCCACATACACACACTCCACGCAGATACAGAGAGATAAGCAGGTTTAGCTCAGAGTTTCCTAGGACGGGAAATTTTACTCCTGGCCACAGATAGAATAAAGTTTCCAGTGTTGCTGTGACTCCTGGGATTGACTCATTCTGGCTTTTCCACTAAGGAATTAGGGACAGTTGCATCCCACAAAGTCAATGTCACCGACTTGCGCTGATTGCCTGCAGCAGCATCCATGCTTCACTGATTTTTCGGCTCTAACTGTGACATATCCAACAGCTTTCGTAGGCCCACCCCCTGTTTTCGCTGGATTCATCATTCAGCGATGAATGATGAATGATGAATGATGAATCCAGGCCTAAGTTATTTGGATTGGATATAGTTGGGTGCTGGTGTCCCTCCGGGAACAGTGCCATCTCCTACCTTTTTTTAATATCTACCTGTAACCTCTTAGATCGATATTAGATTATTTTAATGTCTATTTTAAAGTGTATGCTGATGTTATTTATTTTATTTATTGATTTTTATATACCGACGTTTGTGTATGCAAATCACATTGGTTTACAGTTGTTATCAAATGGACAGTTATTGATTGTATCCTATATTTCTGCAGTTTCTACCTAGTTGATAAGCAATGCTCTGCTTCTTAATTTACCGAAGACTGAAGCCTTCTGGGTTTCTAGGACACCAAGACCTAAGGATGTTTCCGGTATTCCTAGAAGTTGGGGGGGGGGGGGTGTGCTAATTGAATTTAAGGAACACATTTGAAGCTTGGGGTTATTTTTTGATCCTTCCTTGTCCTATAAAAAACAGCTACAATCTGTTTTATCGAGTGGCAATTTGAAATTGAGGCAACTTCGCCACTCATGACCTTTCATTGATCAGTCAGACTTCTGGACAATTGTACAGGCCTTTATTTTAACTACATTGGATTATGGAAATTCTGTTTATACGGGTGGTTCCAAAACACCGGCTATCAGCGTTACAGCTATTACAAAATTCAACTGCCTGTCTGATTTTGAAAGCATTGTACCACGTTATCCCAATGCCTTCATTGGCTCCCAGTAGAGCAAAGGATTACATTTAAGATTCTAACTCTAGTTTTTAAATCCTTACAAGGTGAAGCCCCCCCAAAGAATTTGTCTAATCTTTTTAGTTAAGGATGCCCAGGGCTATAATTTTCAATAATTTGAGAGAGGAAGTTCGGCTTTTGACTAATTACAAACCATTCCAGAAAACATTACAATCTGCATTGTTCAAGGAACCCTTTCAACAAATGAGGGACTAGTCTGACCATTAATGATATTTTGATTTTTAAGTGTGTTTGTTTTATGTTTCGTATCGCAATCAGCTTAGAATGACAAGAGTTAACGTAGGCGGAATTATAAATGTTTGAATTAAATAAAACAAATATAAAATTACCATGGCTGTTGCATGTGGATGACAGAACTCGGCCACTGCTGCTGCTTAGTGCATGCTTGCCCTAACTCACTCAGCCTGGGGTTACGCATAATTATTTATATTCCATCTTTTGGCATTTCAAAGCAGATAACACTTAGGTATTTCCCTATCCCCAGAGGGCTTACAATCTAAGAGGCTCAAGAAGAAAACTGAAGATTAAAACTGTGTACTAAAATCACCTTTGTCCAGTGAAAAAAATTGACCATTTAGCCCTACTTTTTGTTTCCTCTATTTTAACCAGTTCCCAATTCACCACAGGACACTGTCTCCTATCCCATGGCTCATCTTCATCCACATGTTTATTTACACCCTCAAAGTTGTACCCGAACGGTGAGGTAAGACTTCCCTTGGCTAAATTCATGTTGACTTTGTCCCATTAAACTATGCTTATCTATATGTTTAGTAATTTTGTTCTTTATGATAGTTTCTATCATTTTCCCTGGTACAGACGTCAGACTCACTAGCCTGTAGTTTTCTGGATCACCCCGGGATCTCTTTTTAAAAACTGGCGTTGCATTGGCAATGCTCAAGACTTCAGGGTTGCCAATGTAACTATTTTAATGATAGCTTAAAGATTACCAGTTTCATTTTTCAGTTCTTAACATAGAAACAAAGACACATAAAAATGATGGCAGAAAAGGACCAACGGGTCTATCCAGTCTGCCCAGCAAGCTATGGTAGCATCAGCCGCACCATACAGGTCTCCCCTATAATGGTAGCATTAGGAGGTGACATCTACCATGCCATACAAGTTACCCCCATACTTAGTTTCCCAAACCAAAGTCAGGGCCCTTGTTGGTTACTGTCTGAGTCCAATTCCCCATTACGTCTTGCCGTTGAAGCAGAGAGCAACGTTGGAGTTGCATCACAAGTATAAGGCTTATTGGTTAAGGGTAGTAACAGCCACATCAGCAAGTTAACCCCATGCTTATTTGTTTTTCCAGACTGTAAAAGTCAGTGCTTTGTTGGTTGCTGTCTGAAAATAAATTTCCCCTCTCCACTTTTGCCCCTGCCGTTAAAGCTGAGAGTAATAATGGAGGTGCATCAACAGTATGAAGGCTTATTTGTTAAGGGTAGCAACCAGCAAGTTACCCCCATGAACTCTTTTCCTCATTTCCATCCTCTAGCCTTTAGGGATCCACAGTGTTTATCCCATGCCCCTTTGAAATCTTTCATTGTTTTTGTCTTCACCACCTCCACCGGAAGGGCATTCCAGGCATCCACCACCCTCTCCGAGAAGAAATATTTCCTGACGTTGGTTCTGAGTCACTCTCCCTGGAGTTTTATTTTGCTACCCCTAGTTCTATTGATTTCTTTCCCCTGGACAAGGTTTATCGATTTTGCATCATTAAAACCTTTCGGGTATCTGAAGGTCTGTATCATCTCTCTCTTCCATCTCCTCTCCTCCAGGGTGTACATATTTAGTCCTTCAACCTCTCCTCATAACTCATTTCATGAAGACCCCCCCATCACCATTTTTGTCTCTCTTCTCTGGACCACCTCTATCCTGTCTCTGTCCCTTCAGAGATACGGTCTCCAGCCCTGAACACAATACTCCAGGTGAGGCCTCACCAAGGACCTGCACAAGGGGATTATCTCCTTTTTCTTACCGGTTATTCCTTACTCTATGAGCCCAATGTTCTTTTGGCTTTAGCTATCACCTTGTCACATTGCTTTGCAGTCTTTAGATCGCTAGACACTATCACCCCAAGGTCCCTCTCATTCTCCATGCACAACATCCTTTCACCCCCCATCGCATGCAGTGCCTATAAAAGGAGCAGGGATGGCAGTCTGTCTCCTAGTCAGAGCCACTTGATGCAGCATGGTGGAGGAAACTATATCAGAGGAGTCCTGCATCTGAAACTTCCTATCATGCTGGCTGATGACATCATCACTGCCTGGAGATAGAAGGAAGCTCAGTGCACCTAGCCAGCACTTCAGCAACAGGTCAAAAAAGCAAACAGAATGTTAGAATTTATTAGGAAGAGAATGGAGAATGAAACAGAGAATGTCTTATTGCCTCTCTATCACAACATGGTGAGACTACATTTTAAATATTGTGTGCAAGTCTGGTCGCCGTATCTCAAAAACCATGTAGTTGCACTGGAAAAGGCACAGAGAAGGGTGACCAAAATGATAAAGGGTTCCCCTATGAATTTACAAGTAAAGGCTAAAGAGGTTAGGGCTGTTCAGCTTGGAGAAGAGGCAACTGAAAGGGGATATGATAGCAGTTTATAAAATCATGAGAGGACTAGAATGGGTAAATGTGATCAGTTATTTACTTTTTCAGATAATAGAAGGACTAAGGGGCACTCGATGAAGTTAACAAGTAGCACATTTAAAACTAATCTGAGAAAATTATTTTTCACTCATTGCACAATTAAGCTCTGGAATTCATTACCAGAGGATGTGGTTAGAGAAGTTAGTGTAACTGAGTTTAAAAAAAGGTTTGGATAAGCTCCTGGAGAAGAAGTCATAAATTATCAAGTTGACTTAGGGAATAGCCACTGCTTTTACTGGCATTAGTAGCATGGGATCTATTTAATGTTTGGGTACTTGCGTGATACTCGTAACCTGAATTGGCCACTGTTGGAAACAGGATGCTGGGCTTGATAGAGCCTTGATTTGGCCCGGTATGGCAACTTATATTCTTAGGTCCTTCAGGGATTCCTCTGCTTAAGTGTTTCATCACTCCTGCTCCTGCTTGTCTGCTCCAGCCTGCACACCATTCCTTGCCTGTCCTGGGTCCTGCTTGCCCCACTTGTCCTTTTGCCCTTGGTCTGACTTCTTGCCACTGATCTGGCCTGGCGCTTTGCTCCTGCTTTGCTTGCCACCTGCCCTCATTTTGTCTTCTTGCCTTTGCCTGAGCTCTGCTAGCTCTGTCCTTTGTCTGCTTCTGTCTCTGCCAGGGTCACTGGCCATCCTAATTATAGCTGGCGAGACAGCAGTGGCCTCCTTGTGTCCTCACAAACTTGGTGGCACCAATTTGACAGAAGACCTAGGCCTTACTTTCCTGACCCATGACAGGAACAAAAAACACATCCTAAAAATAAGTATGGGATTGTGTGGACGGCGTCAACACTTTGGCTTTGGTTTCTTGGTTTATGGTATTCTGAAGCAGAGGTATATTTGCCCATAATCCAGCCAACCCAAAGATGGGGTGTTTAAAGTGGGAAGTGGCAAAAATCTGCAGGTAAGAGACAGGTTTAAGAATTAAATTAAGGGAATGGCAAGGTGTACAAAAAGTCATGTATTAGCAAACAATACATTGAAGCAGTAATAAGGTCATTTAAAAAAAAAAAAAACTGTATGAGAATCAGAAGATATGAGATTGGGGAAAGAAAAGAAGTGAGGTAGTGATAGGTGTAAATTCTAAGAAGGAACAAACAGGAAACAAGACAAAAAGGAGGCAAAATAAAATACTCGGAAAGTCATGCGTGCAAACGATTGTGCTCTTGCTAACAATCTCACTGTCCTAGATATACAGATATCTATATCTAGAAATCTATCTATATATAGCATTCAAAATACAGATTGCTGTTTTAGTCCACTTGGATACATAAAGGTCAACATATTGCAGGCAAAAACCTTTTTATTGGTCTAAATACATCTATGACTAGCCTCAGATCAGTAAGGAATGAGCTAGGGGTGATGCTACTTAAATATTCATTACGGAGGTCTGCTTTTTGTTTTTCAAGGTACAAAGAATTGTACAGTAAAATATTGTTACAGGAAGTGGATTGTGTTTGTGGAGGGGTAAGAAAACTGAGGGAGCCGAGGAGCACGATTTACAGACATGGGGACACCATGGGCCCAATTTACTAAGCTTCCCCTCACCCACCCCTCCTAATACAGAATGGGGAAAAGCCATAGCAACTCACGCCCTCAGTCTGCTACTAGGTTCCTATTAAGGCGCTTCAGGTTTGCATCAAATCATTTGTTCATTTTAATTTTCAAAATATCTACAGGTTTGTTTTGAAGTTTATATTCTGATCAAAATGATATTGAGGTGATGGTTGGGCCTGGAAAATAAAAGGTCTATCACCCCCACCAGGAATCGACCGTGTTTTTTCTCTCTGATGTATTATCATGCATCTGTGAAGGTTCGTTCTTGTCTAACGTCTGATCTATAATCACCAGTTCTATTCCTATTTTCTGTATTGACTTGATCCTAGATTAACAGGTCATGAAACTGACACTCTTATTCTTCCTCCATGGTTCAGGATAGGATCCTATGCTAGGTACAGTTACAGCTTGCAGCACGGGACCCTGCAGCATTCTAGGCCATTTTCTGGTTTTGGAGAGTTTAATTGAAGCTTGTGTCTTACCAACTTTTTCTTCCAATGAAGCAGCTGGTGGAAATCTAGAACCGGATAAGGAAAGAGTATTGCTTTCGGTAACTCATACTCTTATTATTAGGCACTGTAGTGCCTTTAAAAAACAAAAATGCAGGTTTTTGAACTATAAAAGCACTTCTAAATGGGCCATTAACATTTGTTGCTATTTATTTTAGGAATTTTTTCCCACTCTATTTTGTTTTAAGAAAAAAAAAAGTTTCCAATGACCAATTACCCAATGCTACTGTCTTCTCTGGGTCTTTACTGCTTTTTATAAGCAGTCCCAGGGACCAAAGGAGGAAGAAGGAGTGATCAAACTAGAGACAATTTTCATCCTATCTCCGTTTAAACAAAGACCATATATGCTTTTTATCCACAGATTTTGCTCCAATTTTCAAACCAAAAGCACTCACATACTTCTGTTTCAAAACTTGCCACAGGTAAAACAAAAATATAAAATTCTGCTCATTCACTTACACCCGTTTTTTGTTTTTTGGGGGTTTTTTTTGCAGCTATGGGTAGATTTTGGTCCGCAAAGGATGAGGGAAGATTTGAAAATTCCATCTATGTAAAACTCGTACACATTCTTCTTCTGCCCAGGACAGACTCATCTCAATGGGGCAAAAAGCATGCGAGCTGGGAGAGAGCATGCAGAGTGTATTAGCCTCACAGAGAAAAAGTTTCACTCAGCCACTTATCCTGGGTTAAATGCTTTTTTTTTTTTTTTTTTTTTTTAAATCGGCTTAAATTGCTTTAAAAATTGTCTTCCTGGGAGGTGGGAGGTAATCTTTCCAGCTACCTGTAGGCCATCAAACTAATTTTGAAAATTTAGGCTGGCAGGGCAAAGAGGTGCTTTGCCTGTGCTTTGAAGCAGGTACAAAGTTCACATCAGGCTTTTAAAATTACACACCCTTACATACTTCCCCCTCTCCCGCACAGGTAGAAGCAGATGCTCTCTTAACAATGAATGTGTGTGGAGGTGGTGGGGAGGGGGAGGAGGGTCAGAGAGACAATTTTCAGACAAGCTTTAAGCAGTATTACAAAATGACTTTCCTAATAATTACAGCAATGAATGGTGAAGAAGTTCAGGGTGAGACATTCAAGGTCCACCCCTCCAGGATAGACGCTGTGGGACCCAGTTTAAAACAAAGCTTTCATCTTGAACTTGGGTCTCTACCTTTGGTAAGTTAATTAAATCGCTATTTTATGTTTTCATTAAACTATACATGCTCCATTTTATAAATTAGCACTAATTAACTTAACTTCTTAACTATTAGAGTAAGCCAGCGAGCAGGAAAGTTACCCAGATAAGTTTATCCTGATTATATTCAGCAGCATATTGACCTGCTAAGTTCTGTTGAATATCTGGTTAAAATTATCTGGATAACTTTAGGGCAGATATTTATCCAATCAAGACTTACCTGGTTCAGGCAGCACCCTTATTCAGCACTGGATACCCCAGAAAAACCCACTGTACTGCCACTTTTCACTTGGGCAAGATGTGTGCAGGCACTAAAAGTTGCCCAACAGGCAGGAAGGGAAGAAATATTCAAATTTTGGATTTTGTCTGCCTAACTCAAAAAGTTAGCGGTCAAACAATTTTGAATACTGGCCTCTAAGCATCTAGCCCCATAAAAAAAAATCAAGGTTGTGAAGTCGATAGGGGGGGGTCTGATGATAAAGTGAACGAGGTAATGCTTACTTTTTCACATTTTGTTTGCTCTTAAGTTTATAGAGAAATGTGTAAAGCCTTTGTCTAAATTAATCTGCCACAGAGTTCCTCTCTCCCCCTTGTCCATTAGCTTTGAGTAAAGAGAATACTTTAAGAGTTATAAGACGTTACTAGTCAAGCTTGGTGCATGCATTCTGCCCATCATTACTAGGGATATGAATCATTTTAGGACGATTAAAATTATCGTCCGATAATTTTAATATCGTCTTAAACCGTTATGGAACACAATACAATAGAGATTCTAACGATTTATCGTTATAAATCGTTAGAATCGTGAGCCGGCACACTAAAACCCCCTAAAACCCACCCCCGACCCTTTAAATTAAATCCCCCACCCTCCCGAACCCCCTCCCAAATGACTTAAATAACATGCGGGTCCAGCGGCGGTCCGGAACGGCAGCGGTCCGGAACGGGCTCCTGCTCCTGAATCTTGTTGTCTTCAGCCGGCGCCATTTTCCAAAATGGCGCCGAAAAATAGCGGCGGCCATAGACGAACACGATTGGACGGCAGGAGGTCCTTCCGGACCCCCGCTGGACTTTTGGCAAGTCTCGTGGGGGTCAGGAGGCCCCCCACAAGCTGGCCAAAAGTTCCTGGAGGTCCAGCGGGGGTCAGGGAGCGATTTCCCGCCGCGAATCGTTTTCGTACGGAAAATGGCGCCGGCAGGAGATCGACTGCAGGAGGTTGTTCAGCGAGGCGCCGGAACCCTCGCTGAACGACCTCCTGCAGTCGATCTCCTGCCGGCGCCATTTTCCGTACGAAAACGATTCGCGGCGGGAAATCGCTCCCTGACCCCCGCTGGACCTCCAGGAACTTTTGGCCAGCTTGTGGGGGGCCTCCTGACCCCCACGAGACTTGCCAAAAGTCCAGCGGGGGTCCGGAAGGACCTCCTGCCGTCCAATCGTGTTCATCTATGGCCGCCGCCATTTTTCGGCGCCATTTTGGAAAATGGCGCCGGCTGAAGACAACAAGATTCAGGAGCAGGAGCCCGTTCCAGACCGCTGCCGTTCCGGACCGCCGCTGGACCCGCAGTTTATTTAAGTCATTTGGGGGGGTTCGGGAGGGTGGGGGATTTAATTTAAAGGGTCGGGGGTGGGTTTTAGGGGGTTTTAATGTGCCGGTTTTGCGATTTTTAGATTTTTCACGATTTTTTCACGATATTTTACCCCCCCAAACGGCAACAATACGATTCCCTCCCCCTCCCAGCCGAAATCGATCGTTAAGACGATCGAGGACACGATTCACATCCCTAATCATTACCCGTCTACTGTGCTGCAGACAGTTCGCCCACTTTCCTACAGGGAAACCAGCCTTATAAAATGTCTGTCTCCCTACCCCCACTCCTTAGCTTTTGAACCATTCATATTTCTGCCAGATAATACCAGCCCCCCCCCCCCCCCGTCCATGCGCCCTTGATTCCCCCACCCCCATAGGATGGCAATTATTACACCTTCATTTCCAATGGAAAAACAGCTCAGTTCAATTGTATCTCAGGGAGGTCAAAGCAAATTATGAACTTAAGTCACTGATCTCATGACTTAAAATAAAGCACCGTGCCACACAAGCCAACGCGCTCTACAGCAGCCTGAGCATTTCAGGACCGCTAATTTTCGTTGGCGGCACAGAAATTCTCATCTGCTTACAACTATTAACCAAGGGCAGGGCAGCTTTCAAAATAGTCAGTGACACCACCGTGTTCACTGGCCTCCATGACATTACACTTTAAATAAATTTGTCAGTTTACCTTTGAGACATAAAAAGGGCTTCTAGGTGTTGATGGCATTAAGGGCAGATGAAAAAGCGTGAACTGAGGGTCATTAGGTGCTCATCTATCTGTGGTAGAAATGTGAATGAAATTGTATCAATAGCTGAAAAGTTAGTTAGGGAGGAAGAGGCAGTCAGGCATGATGATCTTATAAAGCCAATTACCCTATAGCAGGGGTATCCAACTCCAGGTGTCAATAACAGGCCAGCTTTTCAGCATATCCACAATGTATCTGCATAAAATAGGCTGGCATACAATGGAGGCAGTGCATACAAATTTCTCTCATGCATATTCACTGCGGCTCTCAAGGACCAGAGTTAGCTACCCCTGCCCTCCAGGAAATTAGATATAATGAAATTGAAATCAGAGGAAGGTCAAAGCATATGGTGATGTTGTGAAGGATCTTGATGATAACCTTGGTACAATGAAAAGGACACATTTGGAACAAACAGTAACAAAGACCTCGTTGCAGATTCATAGCCATCATAATAGGCACTTCTGGCAGAAAACAACCTTTGTTTGCCTTTTATTTAATCATAGGTCAGAAGGGTAATTTTTGCAAAATGTATTATGCAAATAAAATGTACTTAGTTAAGAACAATTCTCAGATGCGCCTACCTGAACTTCAGTATACACTTTGGCACCAAAAATGTACCACAGAGAGTAATGCTTCTTGCACAATGGTCATCCTCTTTTCCCCTAACCAACATTAGCAAACATGCCTTAGATGTTGCTTGTGCTTTCTACATTATAGTATTTCCAACAATAAAAGATGCATTTTAGACACTTTGTAGAGAAAAGTGATTTTATTAAAGAGTGTGTTCTGCTTCATTTTTCTATTTTAGTAAACATGTCATCCTTCTGCAAAATATGAAGGCAGATGCTCGAATCATGGTTCCATGGCATGGAGCTTGTTCTTCCAAAGAAAGAGGGAAAGAAGTACATTTTATTTGCATAATATTAAAATTTACAAAAAATTATGCATCTGACCTATGATTAAATAGAAGGCAAAAGGAGGTAGTTTTCTGCCAGCAGTTTATGATGGCTATGAATCAGTGAAGAGATCAAGGGATTTAGTAGTCATAACCATATTCAAATTTTTAGCAAGCTAGGCATCATGAAATGTTCCCACAGTTCCTTGTTTAATCTCTGGTCTCCTTCCTAAAAGTCCTGCAATTGAGGTGCCTTGGTATACGTCTCAAAGATGCTTGAAATTTGACTGCTGTTTTGAAGCCATTCACCACTACTCAAACTCTGTTCCAGGTGTCCACCATTCTTGTGGTGAAAAAAGTAAAAAAAAGTCCTTCTCAGCTTCCTTCGCTCCTGTTTCATCTGACTCCGCTTATCCATGAACTTCTCCTGCTACAGAAAATGCAGCTCAACATCTTAATGCTTCTATCACTCGCTCACCCTCCCTTTTTCCTTCAAGTGAAGATCTTTAGAAGCTTGAACCACTCTACATAAGGCTTATAGGGCAGTCCATTCAAGGAGGTTGTCCTTTGGATCACTTTCAGAGTCTTTCTGGAGCTGGGCATCCACAAAATAGACAAAACTCAAGGTGGGGGCTCTCACCAGGGATCTGTACTGAGGCAATATTATTCTCTCTTTCCTTCTAGTGATAGTTGTTTTATCATACACCTGAACATATTCTTTGCACAAATTAATTTCCAGATCATTCACACAGAGTTGCTCCTTCTGTGGCATACACAACAACAACAAAAAACCAACAACTAATCCTTTTTTAAGCAATGTTCAGCAAAAGAAAAAGCAGAGATAGAAGTATACTATAAAGCCTTTATTTCTTTACAAATTACTTATATAAAGCTGCCCTTCATTTTGAAGGAATTCTCATAATCAGACATCTGCTCTTCTGAAGGCATTTAGAAATAATTAAAAAAAAAAACAAAACAAAACCCAAACAATTCAATCAACAATTTTTAAGATAAAAAAAAAAAAGTTAGTACATAAATCAAGGGGCAATATGCTTATACATAAAGATTTTGCTAATCCGGGATTTCCCAGATCTGCCCTGGTGACTCATAGCTAGTCGGGTTTTCAGGATCTCCACAAGAGAAAATTTGCATATTCTGGGTCTCCCTTATATGCAGTGTATCTCCTACAAACCCAACTGGCTGTAGATCTTAGCACGTTTGGGAAGACTTGTGCTAATGTGTAATGTAGCAAAGAAGCAGCAATGTATATGTTTGCTTCTACAGTGTGCTTAGAACTTATTCTTCCTAACCTCTGATAGGTCATAGATATTCCCCTCACTCAATACCGGTTTTTGATACGACAGATTTTCCCTCTAAACATTTCTTATTTTGACAGTTTTCTGTTTCCATTTATATTAGGATCACTCCTGCATGGGCGAGTTCTTTTCTGCTTGGTTACAGAACAAAGTTCAGATGAATTGAGGAGATTAGAGAACCCCAGTCTGCAAGAGTTCCAAAAATGTATTCCATTACAGAGAATACGCCACCTCTAGGGAGCCCAAGAGCAGGAATTACTTGGAAGAAGAGAAACTAGAATGTTCAAGAAGAGGCTAGAAAGAAACAGACAATTTAACAGGGGGGGGGGGGGGGGGGAAGTTAAAATCTAACAAAATCACAGAATTCCTCATGAAGAGAAGAGAGAACTCGACAGTGAAATACATAAATATTTCAAATTTAAAAAAAATACACAGTAAAATCTATTTACCAAAACACTCCAATGCACTGGCCTGAATGTGTAATAAGACGCACGCATAAAAACGGGCATTCATACCGAGCGCCTGTTTTCCTAATACCCGATGCAATATTCTAATGAGAATGAAATCGAAGCGGCATACAAAAAGGGCGCGCTAGGGAGAAATGTGCGATTCTGGCACTCAAAAAGTATATTGCATCGGGAGCACAGGCGCCTAATTATTTGCTCTTAGCAAAAGTGCATCTTTTACATGAAGTTACAAAAATCTGCAGTGTCTGTTTACCAAAAGTAAAGGAACCCCCCCCCCCCCTTTTTTTTTTTTAAGGTATTCTTTAGCTATTCATCATGTTCTGCTCCACTAATCCTTACATACATTTTTTATTCTAACCCCCCCCCCCCACCTAAATCAACAGTGGCTCAACTAATCTCTCTAAGCAACCCTACCCTACAAGGGGCACATTTTTTGCAATTCAGAAGACCAAACTTTTTACATTTCTCACGTGCCCTTCCCTGCGAGTAAACTTTACTCCACCTTCACAGCTGGAGTTAAGTTTGTGGTATAAAACAAAAAAAAAAAAAAAAAAGGTACATTGGGCACCCAGCCTTTGGATGCTTTTTCCTATGTTGGGCGGCAAGGTCTTCGTTTGTGTGCAATAGATTCTACCCGAGATGCTTTGGTTAGGACGTACGTTATGGACGCGCTAACCTTACTGCATCAGACGCTACGATTTGCACATTCAAAATGCACGCTCGATTCCAAGTGAACTTCTGTGCAAGGCTGGGCACACTTTATTTCGTCGACCCATCAGTTAAAAAAAGAAAAGCCTAACTGCGATTCGGGGAATTCTGTTTGAATAATCAGAAAATGGAGTTGTATTTAAATGATTGTATATTTTGACCTTTTCTGTCCATTGACTTTTGCTAGAAGTCTTCTCTTAAACTGCCCCTCTTCGCATCATTGTCTTTACCCCCTGCTATGGCATCAGCATCTCTGGATGCAACTGAAGAATCTTTGACACTGCTGGGAGATGCCGTAAAAATACGAAAAGTGTTTTAGTCATCTCAGCGGTTTCATAGCTAAACATAGAACAAAAACTCAAGTGACAAAAATAAAATACAATGACAGTCCGGCAAAAAGAAAAGCTCTGAGGAAAGGAGCATACAATGGAAAAGTCAAGACTTAATGTCAATATATATACACACACACACATATACACACACACAGGTCAATGCAACAGAGTGTGATCAGCTGAAAGCACACTTTACCCACACAAATGCACATTTTGTGGAGGTACACACTACTCCCAACGCAGGAAGGAGTTTTACCTGCACAAGATTTCCGCTCAGCTCAGCACCCTTGCATGGAACTGCACGAGAGCACTGAGCATCCCCTCCCAGTGCAGAGAGTTGCGCTGGCTGAGCGTACAATTTCTTAACGCTAGAAACTTTACTCCTGATCAGAGGTGGTGTAAAGTTTCTTATCCTGGATCAGACGCCGGAGCTCCCCTGCGAAGACAAGTAGCAGCGGCTCAACAGCGCATTTTTATTTTATTATTATTATTATTTTTTTTTTTTTTAAGTCTAACCATGGCCAGATAGATGGATAATTGCTTGTAAATGCTCTTCCCATTCAGCCCCAAGTTAAAACATGCATTCAGCCTGTGCTGAACTCACGTTTTAAACTCCAGATGCATTAGCACAGCATTAGCTTACTGCATCAGGAGTTTAGGAAAAAAAAAAAAAAGTAACCTGTACTTTAAAACTGTGCATTGAAATTCAGTGCACAGGATCTTCACACAGATTATTGCGTTGGCCTGACAGTTTTATCACGTTGCCACTCTTAACGCCACTGTTCATGTGTGTACAGATATATTATATATAGTACATGTATACAACTATTTCAGGTGCGCATTGATACAGCTAGAAATTAAAATTTGACTCCTTAAGCTTAAGTAATTAAAGCTAATTTTAATGCTGTAAACCTATTTTCACTATAAAATGGGTCACCAGGAAAAACAAGCTGATTCAATAGAGAAAAATCAAAGTGAATACTACATTGATACCAGACGAGCATAGAGGGCATATGAAAGTTCAAAGATTCATGTTAAATGGCTGTGCGGGCAGCAGTTCACAGTTCTTCAGTCACAAAATACCGATTAGACCAAGGATACGGTTGCGACAGTGCAAACACAAAATCGCACCTAGGAAGTAGAATACCTAAACATGAATTTCCTAGTTTTACTCTTCTCTTCTTAATCATCACATAAAACTACAACCACTTTCAAGAATGTTTGCTTGATTCACTCTAGCAAACAGTGGTTACAAAAGTAAGTGCCAAAACCTTAACTGTAAGGCATCAAATCTGGAAGTTTTTTTTTTTTTATTATTATAATAACAAATGCTCAAGTTTGTGATAAAATTAATATCTTTAGGGGGTCAAGCTTTCCATTAGTGTTTATTAAATCTGAAAAAAATATATCAAATACACTGTTTAAATTGAATTGTGCAATCAAAAAAGTGTGTAGATCTATGTGCATATTTTTTTTAAGTTACACATGGATAGATAAATAATTTCAACTTGATTGTGTGTGTGTGTGAGATTTTCAGGCGGCCTCATTTCCCTGTCTGAGCTTCTGAAGCAGCTGTAGGATCAATATGCTGACTTCAAAAGGAATCAGTAATGGACTCAACCTGAAATATTTCTCTGACATTCTTCCCTCCACTGTTTCTCTCCCCCCCCCCCCCTTCTCTTTTAAAGAAGAAAGTGAACACTTAAAAAAAAAATGTATGCACCGAAGGACTAAAGGCGGGTTTGACTTCGAAGCCTTTTTTTGGAATAGCTTACTGCATATATTAAAAAGGAAAAAAGAAAAAAAATCTGGCCACAGGGGAGCTGCTCTCTCATCAACAAACTTTCAGCTCGGCAGTGCAAACATTCATTCATATTCACCAAGCATTCTTTGTTCTGCACCAGACAATGGAAGAGAAACATTCAATCAGAAAGTTTCTGTCAACAGGAAAACGATCTTAAAGGGGCCCCCCAATTCAAATCTTTGCTACCCACAGGATGAAGAACGCAGAGCAAGTCAGCCTGCCTGGCAGATTCAACTCACACTGGTGCATAATACCTTCAACCTGGCTCCTCCTCCAACAGGCAAATAAGGATTTACGAGTTTCTCTCCCACCCACCCCCTTCTACTGCACTAAAACGTCAAACTCCAGAGGCAACGCAGTGTACCAAAAGCAAGGATTAGGAAACCTGCAGCTCAGTTTAACATTTTTGAGGGGAAAAAAAAAACCCAAACAAATTTTATAAAAGAGGACTCAAAAATTACTGTCTATAATATCTATGTACAGGATCCATCAGGACGATGGCAGTCAAATCATACAAAGAAACAAACAAAAAAAAAACCCAAAACCCATCACCAGTAGATTAATTTAATAAATACAATATGCATTCTTTTTTCATTGTGGGTGTCCAGATTTTCTCATGTGTAACAGCCTGCTATTTTGAAAAGATTATTCAGAGGTCCACACTATAATTCAAACTACTGAAGAGGGAACACCCATAAAGTGCCAAACCAGGAATTTTTTGCACAGCCTGTGCGTTACTGGTTACGGAAGGCTGCGAGAAACTAGATTATTCTTTACGGTTTTCGGCAACTACATCAAAACTTTGCAACAAAAAGCAAAAGGGGCACAAAAAAAAAAAAGTTAGACATTTTGGGAGGGGCGGAGACAGAGTTCTGCTAGCATGAGATGACATGGTCTTGGGAAAACCACGGGCAGGAAGAAATTATGGGGTAGATTTTAAAAGAAGCGCGATCAGCCTACTTTTGCTTGCGCATCAGACTCAAGCAAAAGTACGCTGGATTTTAGTAGATACGCGCGGAGCCGCGCGTATCCACTAAAATCCTGGATCGGCGCGCGCAAGGCTATCGATTTTGTATAGCCTGCGCGCGCCGAGCCGCGCTGCCTCCCCCCGTTCCCTCCAAGGCCGCTCCGAAATCGGAGCGGCCTCGGAGGGAACTTTCCTTTGCCCTCCCCTCACCTTACCCTCCCTTCCCCTACCTAACCCACCCACCCGGCCCTGTCTACACCCCCCCCTTACCTTTGTCGGGGGATTTACGCCTCCCGGAGGGAGACGTAAATCCCCGCGCGCCAGCGGGCCTGCTGCGCGCCGGGCCGCGACCTGGGGGCGGGTACGGAGGGCGCGGCCACGCCCCCGGGCCGTAGCCACGCCCCGTACCCGCCCCCAAAACGCTGCCGACACGCCCCCGCAACGCCGCGCGCTCCGGCCCCGCCCCCGACACGCCCCCCCTCCGAGAACCCCGGGACGTACGCGAGTCCCGGGGCTCTGCGCGCGCCGGGAGGCCTATGTAAAATAGGCTTCCCGGCGCGCAGGGCCCTGCTCGCCTAAATCCGCCCGGTTTTGGGCGGATTTAGGCGAGCAGGGCTCTGAAAATCTACCCCTATGTGCAAGTGCACCACACGAGGAAGGCTTTCGAGAACAGTTTGCTCCAACAAGCAGAAGCAGGTGCAGTCTACTGGCTAAGAGTTAGGAGCCAGACTAGTGTTCAAAACGCTGCTTCTTTCACCTTGGGCAAGTTGCCACCTGTCCTCGTCTCAGATACCCACTAAGGAGGGCCATTTTGCAAATTCTTAAAAGGCAGGTAAAACACCTATTTACTCAAAATACTGTCCCCCATGCATGAGCAGTTAAATGTATCCAACTGCACCCAAAACCCTGCTGGGCGTTTCCCTTTGAAAATTAGCTTGCTTGGCCTCTGGGTACTTGCAACCTCCACAGGGAGATTTAAAATTGCACTCACCCCTCCCCCCCCTTTTTTTTTGGGGGGGGGGGGGGGGGGAGAGAGGTAATTTACCTATATCTGTACGTAATTTATTGGACAGTGCCCTGGTTTAAGGTACTATATAAATGCCAAAATAAAAATGGGAGAAGGCACTTTGAGACAATCCCATGGCTTTTGGGTGGACCTTTTAGCTTTGCAAAATTTGAAGTATTACTACACATTTTCTTTTGCTTTGGCCTCTAGTCTGATGTCCCTAAGCCATGTAAATGGCTAAAGACATGGTCTGCTGATTTTATTCCCCACCCCCCAAGGCCAGTTCAGTATTATTCAGCTCTATCCTACACATACATTTTTGCTAACCTAGGAATTGTGCATTTTTACAACACAATAAACTGGATCCCCAAAATTATAGCCCACATGGGTCTTTGAGAAAGAGCATCAATAATCAGAGCCTAAATGAAAGGTATTGCTCTGTCATATGCATGTGCACGTCAGCATTTATTTTCAGTCAGGGCACATCAAGTTTAAATCACAACACAATATGATAGCAGATAAAAACCTACCAGGCCCAGCTAGTCTGCCCATTGCAGATCTGTGTGAGGGCCCTGCAGATTCCACTATGGGGTGTGCAGTCTGCCAGGGTCAGTGGGATGAAGTTGCAGTAGTTGGCTAGGAGATTGGGGAGGGACAGGTGCAGAGGCCATCTCAGCCTGTGGTTTTTGACAAGCTTTTTCAGCTACTGTAGGTTACAGTGAAAAAAAAAAAAAAGCCTAAACTATTTCATCTTCTATCGTGCCCCATCATGCTGCTGCTGCAGCAGCAGCAGCAACAGTAGGAGACACTGCTCAAGCTTCAGCCAGTCGGGACCTGGGCTCCCTGCCACCCACTGGTGTCATTCCCACAATGGCAGGCCTGTTCCTCCCAGGATGCTAAATGGTACTGGATTGGACAGCATGTAGTGCCACATGCGGTCAACACATGAACAGAGCACTCTGGAGAAGAATAAATAACACACACACCCCCCACACACACACACAATGTAAATTGTAACTCACTACTAATGCAGGATGGGATAAGCCTGTGAACAACCACACACTGCAAATTAAATAGACAAAGTCTTCCAAAGAAGGTACAGATTAATTTACTCTAAACTGTGAAATGTTCACAACAGAACTAACTTTCAAAAATATTTGTAAGAAAATATTCATTTACAATAGTGAAGCAAAATAGATTTGTACAAAAATTTCAGGCTGCAATTGTAAAACATCCACAGAAATCTACATTTGTGAACCAGGTCTGTCTGCTTCTGTGTCTTATCGACTGCAAGCCTGCACTTTAAAGGACTCATACACTGAGCCTGGCTGTTATAATTAACTAGGCCAGCTAATGGGAGAAGACAAAGATATCAAGAGCAGCGTGACTGGGCCAGTCACACTGAGTCTCAGTTAACCTGATCAGATAATAGATACAGAAATGGACTGCACAATTTGAAGGACGATTTGCTTGTGCAGCATGTCTCACTGCATCATCACTGAAAACAATAAAAGTACTGTCAGAATGGCACTGCCAATAAAGATTTCAACACAGTGCAAAAGCCCTGAAGTCAGAATATGGGAGGGGAAAAAAAAGAAGCCACCATAAACAATGCATGAGCCTTCTGAGCCTTCAACCCTGCATTCCAAAATTAAGTATACAAATCATTTTTATTTGGACAAAACACACCACATGTGCAAATATGCAAATCTTGTAGTGAAACGGCCTCACAGCAGGATACTTCTTTCTACTCTTACCACCAGTAAATACACAAATTATTGAGAACTTACTTGGTTTCTGATTTTTTTCTACCCAGAAAAAAAGTAGTGGGTGTGACCATCATTACTCATTAGAAGTAGCTTCAGTTTACAGGATTAGGGGGGAGAGGGAGCAGTGTTTTTCTCTAAACTGCAGAAAGATTGCGGCTATGCCTCTTATCAGTTAAGGTTAGGCAGCTATAGAGAAAAGCATGCTCAGGATTGCACGGTTTTTAAAGTCTTCAGTTTTGTTTCTGAGCACCACATTTAGTACAACTCAGCCTGTTCAGATATTATAACCTTGACCAATTTCTGAAAGTGTAAGTTAACAGAGGGAATTTGATATACAAAACAGAACAGCCTGAGCCAGCTAGAAAAAACCAGCAAGGTACATTTGCCTCCATCCAATAAAACAAGTCAGTTCAAAAACAGGTCGTTTCTCTTAACAGTGTTGCTTTGGTAGAAAATATTGGCGAGGTATTTCCTCCCTCTTAAAATTGCTTAAGAAAATACTTAGAAACCTTTAAAGAGCTGCACTCTAGAAAAAACAAAAAACAGTTATACACAAAGGAAAGGAAAATACCCTTTAAAGTGGTGGTGCTATGGTCCATGGGGAAAAAAATAAGTTCCATTCTTCATTTTTGAAGTTAAGGATTCCACATTTTCCATAACCATGAAACAGCTGAGGGGAAAAAAAAAAAAAAAGAAGACGGGTGGAGGAAAGCAGAGTCTGTGTTCGTTTTAAAATCCAAGATTCCGCATCAAACCACAAGGATTTCGGAAGAAACCAGCAGCACTGGAGGAGTTAAACTCTAAGCAAAACTAATCAGCTTTCCTTTCACATGTGATTTGAATAAAACTGCACTGAAGCGGCCCAAAGGGCTTATAACAGCTCAATTTCGCAGCCTTCAGTTTTAATCCATCAGTTAGCATTGTGATCGGTCCTGGCTTCCCCCTCGGCATGCAGATGACTAGCGAGCTCCTGGATCACAGCCGCTCTCCCAGTCTGATCGTTCCGCCTTTTCTCCATAATCAAATCCTCCAGGCTCTGAAACTCCAGCGTGTGCGCCTTTTTCTCGGACAGCTGGATTTTCAGCCGATACGGCTGCTTGCCTATCCGGATCTCCCCTCCGATCTTAAACTCCCGCTTCCCGTACCGGCACCAGGCTGCAAAGCACTCGGAGTTCCTCCAGCTCAGCTCCTGCTCCTTGGCCCCCACCTGCTCCATGGCGTTCTGCACCACCATCTCGGGGCCCAGGGGCTTGTACCGATAGTGCTCGTTCACAATCCTGCCCCTCCTGCCCTGGCTGGCGTCCGTCAAGAAACTGTTCCTGACCTCCAGGCGGTGCAAGTGCACGACCTGGAAGTCGCCCACGTAGACGGCCCAGTGCGGGTACTGCCCCTGGGCCACGAACTCCACCAGGTCCCCCGCCTTGCAGCGGTTCAGCAAGTTCTCCGGCGAGTAGGTGGCGAGCGCGCCGCCCGGCCCGGGGCTCTTCTGGTAGATGCACTCGTCCCGGTAGTAGACCGAGCACTCCACCTCGTTGCCGGGATCGTAGTGCTGCTGCTGCTGCTGCTCCTCCGCTCCCTTCCGGCCCGCCTCGCAGCCCGTGTCCTCCAGCTCGTCGTCGTCGGCCGAGAAGATGTACGAGACCCCGATCCTGGGGCCGTCGTCTTTATCCAGCCCCGTGGGGTCCGCGGTGGGCACTTCCTTGTAACTTAGGTGGGTCAGTTTCTCCACCTGGTTCCCCATCCCACTGCGAGCCAGCGAGGAAGGAAAGAGAGAGAGAGAAAGAAGAGAGTTTAACACTGAAAGAAAAAAATAAAATAAATAAAAGTGCAGCTTTTCCACCTGTTAGACACCGGGGGGAGGAGGGACAGACGCTAGGCGCATTGCAAGAGCTGCTGCCCTGGGACTCGGGAGCTTGGGCACGACTCTCTCTCTCTCTCTCCGCCAGAGCCATGGGGCGGGCACTGGTGCAGCGAAACCCAGCGCCTCTCCGTTGGCAGCCCCCCGGCTTTTAAATAAATAACGTCCGCTTTTTCACCCAAAAGACAGAAGCCCGCGCGCGCTAAAAACAGCTCAGAGAAAGTTGAAGGGCTTCACTCCTCCCTCCCCCCCCAGCTGCGGACAGAGAGGGAGAAGTTGGCACGTTCCGCCCAGGTGTGCGCTGCACCTGAGCCCGCGCGGGCGCTCTTACCCGGCTGCACGAGGCACTGCCCGCCACGCGGGCTCCTCACTTCCCGAAAGGCTCGGCCGGGTTAGGAGGGAAGCGGGGCCATGCCTCGTTCCCCGGCGCGAAGGCTCGCTACGGCAGAGCTGAGAGAGAGAGAGGACGGCTCCGGATTGTGGCTGCGGGCGCCCTCCCCAGTCGGCACGCAGCTCCCGGCATTTAAAGAGACAGTACCACTTTTTTTTTTTTTTTTTTTTTCAGTCTCTCTCTCCGCCACAGCGGCGATGGTGGTAGTCGCACCATGCTGCAGGAAGAGTATATAAAGGCTCAGTTTGTCCTTAGGATCAATTGTCAGGTTATTTGTAGTAGAGAAACAGTCCTACTGCGTACGAGTGGCTGCTTCTTGGCATGCTGAAGCCTTCGGCATGGGGGAGAAGTTAGGTACTTGCTCAGTCTGCAGCTTGCTTTTTTTTTTTTTCCTTGTCCAAGACAAGAAAAAACAGCTTGCAACAGCTTTTTACGAAGAACAGACTTAAGATCCCTCAATTGGGAATTTTTCTCAGGATCCTTAAGCCCTGAGACATTAACCATCTATTGCAATTGGGTGCCCTTTTGGCAGGAAGTTTAAAACTTTTTTCCCCCCAATAAATGGGCCCCCCTGCATCTTCATGACAGCTCATACACCATGCAGTTCGAGCCTCAGATTCTTTCTTGTCACAGAAGTGACAAGAAGGTTTTAAAACCAGCAGCTTTACAGTATTTATTTGATTTATATTCCGCCATTCGGCACTGCAAAGCAGATTACATTCAGGTACTATTTATTTTTAAGAGAACAAGGGGAAACACTTCCTTTTACCATAGTAGGCTTCTTTATATCTCTGAAACAATTCCCTTCTGTTTCTAGTCTGCAGCCTAGTAAAGAGGAAGCTGCTTACCTTTTTACAGACAAATATCAGAAGTAAGATCCCTCCTTTCATCTGACCCAGCATGGCAACACTTAGGTTCTTAATTTTTTCAGGACCAGTTTAGCCCTGAGATACTGCCCCCCTCCCCCCCCCCTTTCTTTGACTGAGCAGGAGGACCCCAGATCTCCAGCCGCTGCTGCAGGTGTCTCTAGTCTTAAAGGGGCCGTGCCCTTTTCCCAGTATGACAGTGCAGGAAATTCTAGTAGGGGTTACAGGCACAAAGCTCATTACTGATGGCAGGCACTAGGGGGAGCTGAATGTGCAGGACGATACACAGCAGAAAGCCCAGACTAAGCATGGGCATGGAGGAGCTTAAAGGGCAAAGAACAAGTCCCAAGTGCTTCAGCTTATTGCTAGAGAAAGAGTTCCTTTTGCAAGTTGCTGATTACACTGGAAAATATTTATTATATAGTTCCTGTTGTCAGGCCACTTTCTATAAAAGGTAGGAGCCCACCTTCAGAAGCTGCACAACACTAATCTACTCACTGCAGTCCCAGAATCAGGCTTCTTCCCCTGGAGGAAAGGAGGTTGTGGACGGCACAGCTAATGGGGAGCAATTCTCAGACTCTTAATTAAAAAAAAAAAAAATCCAAACACCCAAAGGATCCGTCCAAAACTAAAAACAGAGTACATAAGTGTAACCCTTGTCTTGAAAATGGTAGGCCCTTTCAGGGCACACAAGCAAGAATTTATAAATCGGAGCTGTCTCCCTTGCCTCCGGATGCTGGTATCCCAGGGGTGAGTCCGTTCGGGGGGGGGGGGGGGGAAGCTAGTGCTTGTGGCCCAGGCAGTGGGGTGAATTCCCTTATTCGTGTGCAGCTGTTTAGTGAGGTGCTGATGCTTGGCTGGGACAAAGCAAGCAGGACACAAATCTGAGTGTTCAAATAATAAAACATAAATTCATAAGACTTGCCATACTGGGTCAGACCAAAATCCCATCATTCCAAGTATTATTCTGTTTCCAACAGTTTACTGATTTCTTCAAAAGTAATCACTGTCTATGTGAAAAAAGTAACTTTACAGATGAGTGTCCTTTTCTCTCTGTGTAAATGCTGGTGACTCAGGTTCTCGGGTGGTTCCCGACTCTCCCAATCTGAGGGTTTCAGTGTTTCAAGCTCTAGGGAGATCCTATGCTGTGAGGGAATTCCTCGTAAAGATTTACAGAGTCCTACTTGAGTTCTTGTAGACATCAGACAGCTAACCCAGCCTGTGCCTGAGCCCCAGGGGAAGATCCCATGGAGTGCCTTCGGTTCTTCTCCTCTTTCTCCATTCTTGCTTTATTGAGCCTTTCTGAAGGAATGGATTTGACTGTCAAAGTTCAAGCACACTGCCCAATCTCCAGATGACAGGAGAGGTGACAAAACCTCTCAACAAAAAGAGAACGCTTTTACTAAAATATCCTAAACCTTCTGGGATATACACTGTCACTGCAGCTCTTTCTGTTCTAGAAGGGCACTGGCAGATCTTCAGTGACCTGGCCTCTGGATCCAGGGGGGGGGGGGGGATGGGGATAGCCTTCACCAGGAACACCAGGCTGCAAACCCAGCAAAACAATTCACAAAAAAGGCAAACATTCTGAAAAAAAAGCCTCTTTCTCTAACCTGACTTGTATCCAGCCTAAGTGAGGCCTGCATTACTAACAGGCCGATACAGTACAGTGCGCTCTGACGGAGCGCACTGTTAGCCTCCTCTTGGACATGCGTTTTCCCTTACCCCTTATTAGGGATGTGAATCGTTTTTTGACGATTTCAAATATCGTCCGATATATTTTAAATCGTCAAAAATCGTTAGGGCCACGATACAATACCAATTCCCCCGATTTATCGTCAAAAAATCGTAAATCGGGGGAAGAGGGAGGGCAGGAAAACCGGCACACTAAAACCCCCTAAAACCCACCCCCGACCCTTTAAATTAAATCCCCCACCCTCCCCAAATGCCTTAAATTACCTGGGGGTCCAGCGGCACACTAAAACCCCCTAAAACCCACCCCCGGCACACTAAAACCCACCCCGACCCTTTAAATTAAATTCCCCACCCCAAATGCCTTAAATTACCTGGGGGTCCGTAGCGGCGGTCCGTAGCTTAAATTACCCCCGGGTCCGTAGCTAAATCGGGGGAAGGGGGAGAGCAGGAAATCCGGCACACTAAATCGTGGTGTCTTCAGCCGGCGCCATTTTGCAAAATGGCCGCCGCAAAATGGCGGCGGCCATAGACCAATACGATTCGACGTAGGAGGTCGTTCCGGACCCCCGCTGGACTTTTGGCAAGTCTTGTGTGGGTCAGGAGGCCCCCCCAAGCTGGCCAAAAGTTCCTGGGGGTCCAGCGGGGGCCCTGGAGCGATCTCCTGCCGCGAATCGTTTCCGTACGGAAAATGGCGCCGGCCATACGCGCCGGCCATACGCCGGCCATATGCGCCGCCATACGCGCCGGCCATACGCGTATGGCCGGCGCCATTTTCCGTACGGAAACGATTCGCGGCAGGAGATCGCTCCAGGGCCCCCGCTGGACCCCCAGGAACTTTTGGCCAGCTTGGGGGGGGCCTCCTGACCCCCACAAGACTTGCCAAAAGTCCAGCGGGGGTCCGGAATGACCTCCTGTGTCGAATCGTATTGGTCTATGGCCGCCGCCATTTTGCGGCGGCCATAGACCAATGGCCGCCATAGACCAAAATGGCCGCCATTTTGCGGCGGCCATTTTGCAAAATGGCGCCGGCTGAAGACACCACGATTTAGTGTGCTGGATTTCCTGCTCTCCCCCTTCCCCCGATTTAGCTACGGACCCGGGGGTAGTTTAAGCTACGGACCGCCGCTACGGAGCCCCAGGTAATTTAAGGCATTTGGGGTGGGGGATTTAATTTAAAGGGTCGGGGTGGGTTTTAGGGGGTTTTAGTGTGCCGGGGGTGGGTTTTAGGGGGTTTTAGTGTGCCGCTGGACCCCCAGGTAATTTAAGGCATTTGGGGAGGGTGGGGGATTTAATTTAAAGGGTCAGGGGTGGGTTTTAGGGGGTTTTAGTGTGCCGGTTCATGATTTTAACGATACTCTAAACACCCAAACGGCGACGATACGATTCCCTCCCCCTCCCAGCCGAAATCGATCGTTAAGACGATCGAGGACACGATTCACATCTCTACCCCTTATTCAGTAAGGGGAGGAAAACGCGCATCCAACCCGCGGCACCTAATAGCGCCCTCAACATGCAAATGCATGTTGATGGTCCTATTAGGTATGCGCGTGGGATACAGAAAGTAAAATGTGCAGCCAAGCCGCACATTTTACTTTCAGAAATTAGCGCCGTCCCAAAGGTCGGCGCTAATTTCTTCCGGCACCGGGAAAGTGCACAGAAAAGCAGTAAAAACTGCTTTTCGGTGCACCCTCTGACTTAATATCATGGCGATATTAAGTCGGAGGTCCCGAAGAGTAAAAAAAGTTAAAAAAAAAAATTTGAATTCGGCCTGCGGCTGTCAGGCCGAAAACCGGACGCTCAATTTTGCTGGCGTCCGGTTTCGAGCCCGTGGCTGTCAGCGGACTCGAGAACCGACGCCGGCAAAATTGAGCGCCGGCTGTCAAACCTGCTGACAGCCGCCGCTCCTGTCAAAAAGGAGGTGCTAGGGACGCGCTAGTGTCCCTAGCGCCTTCTTTTGCCCGTTTTTACCACCGGGCCTAATTTAAATACAGAATTGCACGCACCAGCGAGTGGCCGGTGCGCGCGCCAGGAGAGCGGGCGAACGCCCGCTCTCACGCAGACTTTACTGTATCGGCCTGTAAGTGAGGAATGCAGGCCTCGCTACAAAACTCCTCCCTCTGCAAAATCTCAACTTAAATGTCAGGCCTGTGCTAGCCCCTAGTCCCTAGTTATAAGCAGGGTCCGGTCCACCCACTCATCTACCTCTAGAGGAGGAGCTGCAAAATGGTATTTCCTCTAGCTGGTTAACATTTGAAGATCAAAGGTCCATCACTGTTTCCAACAGTAGCCATTCAATGCAGGTCACAAATACCTGGCGGGATTCCATGCTGCTTATCCCAGGGATAAGAAGTGGATTTCTGCAAATCCATCTTAATAATGGTTTATGGACTTTTCCTCCAGGAACTTGTCAAACCTTTTTAAAATGCAGTTACATTAATAGCCTTTACCACATCCTTTGGCAACAAATTCCAGAGCTTAATTATGCAGAGTAAAAAAATAATATTTTATCTTATTAGTTTTAAATGTATCACCTAATAACTTCATTCTGTGTCCCCTAGTCTTTGTACTCTTTGAATGAGTAAACAACCGATTAACATTTACTCATTCCACTCATTATTTTATATACCTCTATCATATCTCAGCCATCTGTTCTCCAAGCTGAAGAGTCCTAACCTCTTTAGCCTTTCCTCATAGGGGAATTGTTTCATTCCCTTTATCATTTTGGTTGCCCTTCTCTGTAACTTTTCTAATTCTGCTATATCTTATTTTGAGATGTGGTGACCAGAACCGCACTGAGGTCGCACCATGGAATGATATACAGGCATTATGATATTCTCTGTTTGATTCTCCATTCCTTTCCTAATTATTCCTAGTATTCTCTTCTTTTTCTTGACTTCTGCTGCACTCTAACCAGAAGATTTCAACTTATCATCAATGATGACACCTAGATCCTTTTCCTGAATGCTGACTCCTAGTCTGGAACCTTGCATTGTGTAACTATATTTTGGGTTACTCTTCCCTAAGTGCACCACTTTGCACTTGTCCACATTAGATTTCATTTGTTCCCATTTACATGCCCATTCTCCCAGGGGATCAACAAAATATTACATTTCTGTGACACAGAAATGATAGTTTGTATTTCTGAACTATTGAAATTTCTCCAGTTTCTGCTGAAATTTGAGAAAAATTTCAGGAAATTAGGACTCACTTTTTTCCCCAATAGGCCTTATTATCACTTAGAAGCCTAGCTGGAACGTAGACAGTCCTCCTCTCCCTTTTAAACAACCAAAATGCCTGGCTGCTGCCTTCTGTCTCCCAGACAAGCATTTCTTATCCCGTGAACTAGAGACGTGAGCCTTCCAGAGCACTACTGGCGGCTAGGTCTCTACCTGACCTCACTCCAACCAACCAAGAGAGCAACCCTCCCTTCTGGTGGCGGGAGAAGCAATCAGCTCCTTCCGCTCCCCCCCCCCCCTCCCTGGAATGCAGCCCCTTACTGCCTTTCCCTTCCTCCTCATTAGCTGGATAAAGTAATCTAGCTAACATCGCTGGCTGGACAGCAGCTGAGAAGAGACTACAACACAGCCATAAAACAAATCCCCATTGCAGATCCCTCTCTACTCTCTCTTTTTTTTTTTTTTTTTTAAGAAGAGGCTATTTCACAAAACACTCAGCCTTAAACAGAAGCAGAGAATAATACACTGTAGGTTTAAGCTTTTCCTGAAGTCTGTCACAGAACAGATACTCAGCGTAAGATATGAAAAACTCCTCAGTAAGACTTTTTGTAAAGCATGTTCAGACCCATGTCAAGCCTATCTGATCCCAGCTCACAGTGGACTGGAGTAGCCACCTAGTGATTATGAGAGCAAAGGGCTGAGAACCAGGGATGCCTGGGACAACACATTGTCCTTCTCAGAAGCCAGACTACAGGCGCTTTTGGTAGCACCTTCGATATTCACCACAGAGGATGGTCACAAACCTGACCAGTGGAATTCAGTAACAGCATCAAATAAAAAATTGATCCGAACGGAATTGCACGCCGGTACTCTCATCGAGTACTGTCGTGTACAAAGAATACCACGCGGACTGAGGATTCAGAAAGAACCCAGACTATATGGAGAAGATCCTGAGTTTCTCCAGAACTGGAACAAGATTCTTAACAAATGCTCATTGGATCTAATGATCCTAATTATAGAAAAAGCACATACAACAGCAGTTCAAGTTAAGGAAGAAATTGGGAAAACTTTAGAGGAAATTCATCAAGCAGAACCGGAAGATAAATACCAGCAATCCTTCAAAGAGCTACAGGAACAAATGGATACCTTCAGGGAAGAATTAAAACAATTTAAATTAACAAAGTTTACTCGAGATGAAGGAGACTACAAGAAAGGTAATGTATATCAGTGGATGTCAACTCAACCTTTCAAACACCGAAAACCTAAAGTTACCTTCGCAGGCTCTTCAGATGATTCTTCCGAAGAAGAAACACGTTCAAGCAGACGACACACAGAGAAGACAAGCGATGAACAAACGGGAGAGAGAGAATCTCATTTTTTAGATCAGGCTGGCTCGCGCAAGGCAGACAAGCGAGCCAAGGAAAAAGACCATCAAGACAATTCAAGACGGCCGTACGGACGAACGAGGCAAGCAAAGAACAAATAATCACGATGTCACAAGAGGTAGTAATCAACATCTCAACAACTCCTCTAAGTGAGGCTCAATCCACCTTATTAAGTAAAGGCTTGTCCTTTGCACCAGTCAATAACTATTCGACATTCGAAGGTGAGAAATACCTGCACAGGTTTATTAGACAACTGCGGTTAAAATTATTCTTTGCTAATTCGGCTCCCCAAGAGCATCAAAAAGATGCATTAACGCCACGTTCCACATGGGTACCACCGGGTCCAATAGATCCAGTAATTTATACTTTTGCAGAAATGGTCCGAAGAGACAGCTTCTCCAAAGTGATCCAGCAATCAGCGAGGGTTAATAATTTAACCAGCGCAGAAAATAAGGCATTAAAGGAACTTCGAGATAACCAACAAATTGTAGTAAAACCAGCAGACAAGGGAGGCTCCATTGTCATACAAAACACACAACAATACGTCACTGAAGTGGAACGTCAACTTAATGACCAGGAGTTTTATCAGTTACTGACGGAAGACCCAACCAAAGACATCAAAAAGAAGATAGACCACGTAGTGGAACAAGCGTTAAATGCTAATTGGATCACAGAGAAGGAAGCCCGTTTCTTAACGGTCAAACATCCGACTTGTCCAGTGTTCTATACGGTTCCGAAGATTCACAAATCACTTCAGTCCCCACCAGGACGTTCAATAGTGTCCTCTAAAGGGTCTCTTCTCGAACCTCTTTCACAATTCGTGGATCGGTCACTACGTGGATTGATCCCACAGATACCCTCTTACATACGAGACTCGGCACACTTGATGACTATATTACAAGACCTAGCACCAGATCCACAAACCACATATCTGGTCACCATAGATGTCACGGCGTTATATACCAGTATACCACAAAATGAGGCCATTGAGGTCATTACAGCTAAACTAACATCCACTCCAGCACGACGGAGAACTCCAGTAGCCTTCATCCAGGAACTTGCTAGCATTGCATTACACGAAAATTACTTCATGTTCTTAGGGAAATATTACAAACAAATCAAAGGAACAGCTATGGGGGCCACGATGGCCCCCGACCTCGCTAATCTCTACATGTCAGCGTTCGAGGAAAAGTGGATACACCGGAATAACTATGAAGATCATATCAAGTTATGGAGGAGATTCATAGATGACATTTTTGTCATTTGGCAAGGGGAAGAAGAGGAACTCCAACAATTTATACAGTGGCTAAATAGCTGCAACCCACATCTGCAATTTACAAGCCACTATCACAAGAACACTATTTCATTTCTAGATATTCAAGTTATGCTAACAGAAGAAGGATTTCAGTTTACCATTTATCGGAAACCAACAGATAGAAATACACTTTTACATTATTCATCTTTCCATCCCGTTCATCTTAGAAACAATTTACCGGTAGGACAATTCCTCCGATTGAGGAGGCTGTGTTCCACAACTACAGAATTCAAAACACAAGCAGAAGACATGACTAAAAGATTTCTACAGAGAGGGTATCCAGCAGCTATAGTAAAAAAAAAGCATACAAACGAGCCAGATGGGCCAACAGAGATTTGCTCCTTCAGCCGAAAACAAGCAGTGAAAATGAAAAATTAATTTGTGTACTGCCACACACACCTCAAACATACATGTTAAAAAAGAGTATCTTAAAATACTGGTCTATATTACAAGTTCATCCTAATTTTCAAGAAAAACCCACGTTCGCTTTAACAAAAGCGCAAAACCTTAAGGACTTGATAGTTCACTCGAATCTACTTCCTGAAGTTATACAGACGCAGGACACACGAAGAGGTCAAGTAACATGTGGGAAATGCAGTGCATGCCAGTTCATGCATGTAGGCACTGAGTTAAACATACCGGGACGGAGAAAATATACCTACAAAGGCCATTACACGTGTGGATCTACTAGAGTTATATATGCACTGTGGTGCGCTTGCCATAAAGTGTATATTGGCAAAACAATGCGGAAGGTCAAAAATAGGATTCAAGAACATGTCAGCCGATTAAGACATCAAACTGAAGGTGCACCTTTAACTGACCACTGGCAGCAAATGGGACATCCGCCGGAAGAGTTTAAAGTGGCAGTCCTGTTTCAATTACAGGAACACCCAAGGGGTGGTGACCTCAATATTAAACTTATACAGATGGAACAGAAGTTCATATACACGTGGGACACTGTGACTCCCAAAGGACTCAATCGAGAAATAGATTGGACAGTGTACTGATATCCATCATCATTGGTGAAGAACAAGGTGATCACTACCATAAAGGAGAACATCATCAGCCATTACATTTACATATAGGAAACCACAAATCTGACTGTTATTCAATAGCAATTTAAGTTTACAACAATAGTGGGTTCCCAGTTTTCCATTAGGTTAGCAGTAACTCTAAAAAATTAAAAAGGATTCATCACATCATTGAAAGGTCAAATGGCATGATAAGTCTATACCCCTGTTTCACACCAATAACAGCTTTTAGAGCACAGTGCGAATGAAGCAGTGCCGTAGAAACTGAACATTGAAGCAAAACACTGACCAGAAACTGTGGCTGCTCAGCCACATACAAAATTGCGATCTTTAGCCACACCTATGAATACCAATTAAAAGCCGTAAATGAGGAGAAGCATCTAATGAATCTGACTTAGCCATTTTTTGACAATAGTGCAGAACCGCCAGGCTCATAGTCCTCTATTAGGTCGGATACATACACAACCTCGAGTAGAGAACATTAGGACCAAAACGGAGCACTCCTAAGAGAGTATGAAACTAATATCGGATTGGTAATAAATTGTGGCTTATATGATCCGCTCAAGACACCCAACACAGTATCCGATTTTAGTATTAAGAAAATAAGATCGTGGACAGCTAATCTACAGAGAGGCGCGGCATCAGCGCCCCGCCCGGGAAACGCCCACCAACATTGACGGCGGGCGCGGCATAAGAGCCCCGCCCGAGATACGCCCATTAGCATTTGCATCGAATAAGTTAGAAGCAGCGTGAGCGGACGTGGTATGCACAGGTTCACCACCAGGTCCGCCTTAGACAAGGAAGAAACTAGCTGCTGATTTGATGTAGTCCTCCATCAGGTCCTCTCAAGTCGCCCACATGAAATCATACAAAACCCCTGAAATTAACACCAGTTAAACACGGTTTCAAGTCAACACACTGTACAATATGTGGCTAAGAAGTTGATTGACTTAGTAGTATTACTATAAAAGCTCAGTATCGAATATGTGAGTTTGTATAGAATTAAAACATTTTATAGCACACACCTGAGATAGCCTCGTTCTGGCCAGAGAGGGCGGTGGATTCTCCAGGCAGGCTTATAAGAGCAGTGAGAATAGAGCAGACGCCCAGGCAAACACAGAAGGCGTCGCACAAGAGACAGCAGAAACTCTTGACAAGTAAGTTTTTTCAAGACAAGGTGGGTAAAAATCGGAAAGTAATGAATAAATGTGACACAAAGTTTTGATGTTCAATTAAATACTTTTATATATTGAAGGACTTTAGAATGCTGTGAACCCCACATAGGACACAGCACACTCTCCCACAGTCCCTGAAGCAGGCACCTGTGCCGAAACATGGCCCGTGTCGGACGAGCAGCTCCGTACCCATGAGAAATCAACAAAGGCGATGTCCTTGATAAGTATGACAAAAGCTTAGCAGTGGGTCGGAAAAGCAGCAGGGGAGAAGGGATTTTAAGAAAAAAGCACGAAAGAGCACCTAAAAAATATTTTTGACCTTAATAAAAAGAATAATAGACGGAGATAAAAGAAAGGATAACTGCAAATCGGTTATCCTCATCAAATACCTCCGTACAAGATTACCACCGCACAAGGATTCCCTTGTACGCTCGAGTTGGTGAACTGATGCAATTAATAGCAGGGGCTATTTCCTAAGTCAACTTGATTAATAGCAGGTAATGGACATATTCTCCAAGAACTTATCCAAACCCTTTTTAAACCCAGCTACACTAACTGCGCTAACTGCATCCTCTGGCAACAAATTGTGCATTGAGTGAAAAAGAACTTTCTCCGATTAGTTTTAAATGTGCCACATGCTAACTTCATGGAGTGCCCCCTAGTCTTTCTATTATCCGAAAGACTAATTAACTAATTCACATTTACCCTTTCTAGACCTCTCATGATTTTAAACACCTCTATCATATCTCCCCTCAACCGTCTTTTCTCCAAGGTGAACAGCCCTAACCTCTTTAATCTTTCCTCATAGGAGAGCTGTTGTGTTCCATATCCTTTATCATTTTGATTGCCCTTCTCTGTACCTTCTCCAGTGCAACTATATCTTTTTTGAGATGCGATGATCAAAATTGTACACAGGACTCAATGTGTGACCATGGAGCGATACAGAGGAATTATGACATTTTCCTTTTTATTCACTCTTCCTTCCTAATAATTCCTAACATTCTGTTTGCTTTTTTGACTGCTGCAGCACACTGAGCTGACAATTTCAAGGTATTATCCACTATGACGCCTAGATCTTTTTCCTGGGTGGTAGCTCCTAATTTGGATCCTAATATTATGTAACTACAGCAAGGGTTATTTTTCCCTAAATGCATCACCTTGTACTTGTCCACATTAAATTTAATCTGCTATTTGGATGCCCAATTTTCCAATCTTGCAAGGTTCTCCTGTAATTTATCACAATCTGCTTGTGATAAATTTTGTATCATCTGCAAATTTGATTACCTCACTCATCATATTCCTTTCCAAATCATGTATAAATATATTGAAAAGCACCGGTCCAAATACAGATCCCTAAGGCACTCCACTGTTTAAACTTTTTCACTGAGAAAATTGACCATTTAATGCTATTCTCTGTTTCCTGTCTTTTAACCAATTTATAATCCAGGAAAAGACATCTCCTCCTTGTATGTTTTCTTAGAAGCCTCTCATGAGGGACTTTGTCAAACGCCTTCTGAAAATCCAAATATACCACATTTACCGGTTCACCTTTATCCACATGTTTATTAACCCCTTCAAAAAACTGAAGCAGATTTGTGATTTATCTTAAAGATAGCCAAAAAATTTATCTGGCTAACTTTAGGACTGCTGTACAGCACAACTACTGTTAGCTTAATAAGTTATCTAGTTAACTCTGAATATTGGCATAACTGGATAACTTATCTGGCTTACTTATCTCCTTCCTGAAATGCTCCCGGAATGCCTCCAGATTATCTAGCCGTTTTAGCCAGCTAAGTACTTAGTCAGATAACATGGAGGCGGTCGGCCAGTGAGAATTTTCAAATCCTATCATTTGTCTGGCTAACTCCGATATTCTCCCGGCACAGCAAGAATCTTGCCAAGAGGCATCCCCTGCCGCAGAGAGACATAGGAACGTCCTGCACCCCTGCCCCCCACGCAGGCAACCCCTCATGCATATGGGGTGTCTCATTATGCCACACTACTTCACTGAACAGGCTAAACTCCAGGACAGGGTGGTTATAAAAAAATCCAGAACGACCCTATAATAGCAGCTTTTAGCCTGCCCCTTCATTGCCAAAAGTGTTTATCACCTGAGTCTGGAGAAATCCTGTTCTTTTTGCAATAATATGTATAAAAGATAATTGAGGCTGTGCAAGATAATTGAGACTGTGGTATTGCAGCAGTTTATTGACATTGTAGATGAGTATTCAATCTTTGGCTGCCTGCAATTTGGTTTTTGAAAGCATCTCATACTATTCTCCAGTACTGATATAATAGGATGGGATTTTGATAGTGGAGTGGCATATATCATGATATTTCTTGACATATCTGGCACCTTTGATACCATATTTTGATCTCCCGTTTCAGTGAGATGGGACTTGGTGGTATGGTATTATCTCGGTTTGAACATACGCAACAGGTTAGAATTGCTTCCAGCCACTTAACCTGGTCTTCTGTTACTACAGGTGGTCCTCAGGCTTGACTCTTTCTGCAGCTCTGTTTAACATTTACTTTATTTTATTTATTTATTTGGAAATTCTTCTATACCGATAGCCGTTTGCACATCGTATCGGTTTACATGTAACCAATAACAATTAGGCAGAGCCTTGGAACAATTAGGCAGAGCCCTTACAAAGAACAGTAAACAATTATATGAGGGAAAAGAACAGTAAAACAACTATAAGTTAGCATACGGGGAACTTATAATACATATAATTCTATAATGCTAAAAAACAACTTATAATATATTATTCTAGAGTAGTAAAAGAACGAGATACGGTGAGTTAAAGTGCAAAGATACAGAAACTCTTGGACGTTCCAGAGCGACGCTCGTGGAATATTTACAGGGCAGAAAGATAAAAGTCTATGCTGAATAGAAGGTGACCTAAAGAAATTGAGGGGGGATCAGGGAGGAGCTCAGAGAAATAAATGGATGGAAAAGGTTCCTCAGAGGAATTGATGGTAAAGGGAAAAGGGAGGGGGGGAGTGACATAGTTATCAAATAATAGGTTTGACTACACGGAATTTAGGAATTCTTCTCGGAGAGGGAGGAAAGTGAAGGGTAGGCTTGGAGGAACAGCCATGTTTTTAGTTTTTTTTTTAATTTAGGCGTGGAGGTTTCTGTACGAAGATCTGGAGGAAGGGAGTTCCATAGGGTGGGGCCGGCAAGAGAGAAGGCTCTGTTCAAGGTGGAGGTAAGTTTGGTGGACTTAATTGAGGAGGTATGGAGTGTACCTTGGAGGGCAGGGTGGGTGGGTCTTGTGGATGTGCGAGGAAGGAGAGGAGGGTTGATCCATTGGAGGTTATCATTTATAATGCTTTTATGGATGAGGGAAAGAGCTTTGAATAGTATTCGTGATTGTATAGGAAGCCAATGAGGTTTAATAAGCGTAGGTGTAATGTGGTCTCTTTTTTTGGAGTTCGAAAGGATACGTGCAGCGGCGTTTTGTAGGAGTTGTAACGGTTTAGTGTATGTGGAGGGGAGGTCGAGGAGGAGAGTGTTACAGCAGTCTATTTTGGAAAAAATAATAGACTGTAGTACTGTGCGAAAATCAGAGAAATGAAGTAAAGGTCTGAGTTTTTTAATCGTTTGTAGCTTATAATAGCAGTCCCTTAGGATGGAATTAATAAATGGTTTAAAAGAGAGCTGATTGTCAAAAAGTACACCCAGGTTACGTGTGTGGGCGGGGAAGGGAGTGGTGGAGTAAGAGAGGGGGATAGGGGGAGACGGATGTTTGTTGGAGATAATGAGGAGTTCAGTTTTTAGAGGGTTGAGAGCGAGGTACATGTCTGTGAGGAGGTAATTGATGGAAGAGAGGCAGGATTCCCAGTTTTGGAGAGCAGATTGGAGGGAGTCAGAGAAGGGGAAAATAATTTGCACATCACCTGCGTAGACGAAGTGTTTGATACCAAGGTTGGTGAGGAGGGTGGTAAGGGGAAGCATGTAAATGTTGAAGAGGGTGGAAGAGAGTGAGGATCCCTGGGGGACGCCGTGATCAAGACTGATTGGCTCAGATTCATTGTGATTAGTTAGGACAGTGAAATAGCGATTTTGCAGGTAAGATTGTATCCAGGAGAGGGCAATTCCTGAGATCCCGATACTTTTTAGGATGTTGATAAGGATAGTGTGATTGACGGTGTCGAAAGCCGCAGAGATGTCCAACATGGCAATTAGATAAGAAGAACCGGAGTCAATTCCTTTGATTAGAGTGTCGGTTAGAGAAAGAAGTAAGGTTTCGGTACTGAGATGCTTCCTGAAACCGTATTGGGTTGATGAAAGAATGTTGTGTTGTTCAAGGTATAGAGAGAGGCGAGAGTTGACTATTTTTTCAAGGATTTTAGCTAGGAGGGGGAGGTTGGAGACAGGTCTGAAATTGGAAAGGATGGAGGGATCGAGATTAGGTTTTTTGAGGATCGGTTTGACCACTGCTTGTTTGAGAAAGTTGGGGACTGTGCCTTGTTCCAGGTAGCAGTTACAGATGTTTGCCAGGGGTTTGGCAATTTCTTTGGGAATGGATAGTAGAAGTTTGGAGGGGATTGTTTCGGAGGGATGAGAGGATGGTTTAATCTTTTTTAGGATGTTCTCTATTTCCAATGAGGAGGATGAGTCAAACGTAGAAAGAGTGGCAGAGCAGTTGAACGTAGGAAGGATCACTCTATTGGTGTTGGGAGAGAATTGAGTAATGAGGGTAGAAACTTTATCTTTGAAGAAGTGTGCTAGTTCATTGCAGCAATTCTTGGAGGTGGCTGTCAGGGCCTACGCAGGAGATGCGCAGGCCCTGACATCTCCTGCGCAGGCCCTGACATCTCCTGTTAGGGATGTGAATCGTGTCCTCGATCGTCTTAACGATCGATTTCGGCTGGGAGGGGGAGGGAATCGTATTGTTGCCATTTGGGGGGGTAAAATATCGTGAAAAATCGTTAAAAATCGAAAAATCAAAAAACCGGCACATTAAAACCCCCTAAAACCCACCCCCGACCCTTTAAATTAAATCCCCCACCCTCCCGAACCCCCCCAAATAACTTAAATAACCTGCGGGTCCAGCGGCGGTCCGGAGGCGGGTCCAGAGGCGGGTCCAGAGGCGGGTCCAGAGGCGCCGGAACCCTCGCTGAACGACCTCCTGCAGTCGATCTCCTGCCGGCGCCATTTTCCGTACGAAAACGATTCGCGGCGGGAAATCGCTCCCTGACCCCCGCTGGACCTCCAGGAACTTTTGGCCAGCTTGTGGGGGGCCTCCTGACCCCCACGAGACTTGCCAAAAGTCCAGCGGGGGTCCGGAAGGACCTCCTGCCGTCCAATCTTTTTCGTCTATGGCCGCCGCCATTTTTCGGCGCCATTTTGGAAAATGGCGCCGGCTGAAGACGACAAGATTCAGGAGCAGGAGCCCGTTCCGGACCGCTGCCGTTCCGGACCGCCGCTGGACCCGCAGGTTATTTAAGTTATTGGGGGTGGGGGATTTAATTTAAAGGGTCGGGGGTGGGTTTTAGGGGGTTTTAGTGTGCCGGCTCACGATTCTAACGATTTATAACGATAAATCGTTAGAATCTGTATTGTATTGTGTTCCATAACGGTTTAAGACGATATTAAAATTATCGGACGATAATTTTAATCGTCCTAAAACGATTCACATCCCTATCTCCTGTGCAGGCTGTCAGGCTCCTGACAGTGACTTGATGCCACTATGTAAATTGCTGCAAGTCTCAATGTTGATGATATGCAGGCAACATTCAGGTTGGGTTTTTTTTTGTTTTGGCTATGTCGTTCTGATCAACTGCCTTTGAATTTATCACCATTTGTCTATCAGCAGTTAAGTCCTCATTATTTCACAATAAACTAGCCTCTAATATTAATAAGACGGATCTCATGGTACTGTGCAGGTAACCATCTGCTGATATCCCCTCAGTTTTTACCCTATCCTCGGGGGGCGGACTGCGCCCATTAGGGCTATAAATAAATGTGTACGTTCTTTGAGCCAGCAGCGCAGGCTAGCTCTCCAACCTCCTTTTGTTCCCAGGCTCTTCTGATTGGGAGATGAAAGTACCCAGTGTGGGGTGACTAACTCTCCCTCTGGAAAACCCTGGGTTAGGGAAATTCTGATACTCTGTGTGCTGTGCGCACAAAGGTGGCTCAAAGGAGCCACCGTATTAGAGTATAAATAAATCTTTACCGTTGCAAATAGTTGAAAAATGGCACACTACTGGTCCACGGCATCATAAATATGTTCTTTTCATACTTCTTCACATTTGGAGGTCCTTCAAACTATCATGATTCCTCATGGGCAACTAAGGAACTAGTTGCCCATGAATTCTGGTTACCAGAATAGAGCCAGGATGTAAAAGAGTGTGTCACCTCTTGTGAACCATGTGCCTGTAAATAAAGTACCATGATTCTATACGGCAGTTGCAAATAATAACTTATATTTATTTTTATTTATTTATTTTTAATTTTTATATACCGAAGTTCTTGTGGGAATTACAAATCACTCCGGTTTACATAAAAACGATGAACTGCCCAACAGCGGAAGGGGGCTTTACATAGAACTGTAGAACATAAGGAACAATAATCTATGTAAATAATCTTTACATAGAACTGTAGAACATAAGGAACAATAATATATAACTTTGCCTTTACACCCGATGGGATTTGTTTAGGGCTAATGCAATGATCTTATTGTAAAGACCAGGGGTGGCAACTCCGCTCCTTGAGAGCTACAAACAGGCCATGTTTTCAGGATAGCCATAATGAATATGTCTGAGATATATTAGCATGTACTGCCTCCATTGTATGCAAATCAAGCTCATACATATTCATTGTGGCTATCCTGAAAACCAAACCTGTTTGTGGCTCTCGAGGACAGGAGTTGACTACCCCTGGTATAGACTTACTACTTATCAGATGTTACAATATTTTGTTACAAAATCAGTGAGGCACTAGCATATCAAATCAACTATAGCTTGCACTTGAAAATTATCAATGCCATTTTCTGACTGAATCCCATAGGAACATAAATGGCCACCTTACAAAAGAGTCTGTGTCTGGCTCTTCTGGGCTGCTGTGGAGGGAGGTTATTCTGCGTCATGGTTGTCAAAGTAGTTGGATTAGCCTGCTCTACATTTGGTGTTAGCCTAGCTATGAGTGGGATTCTTACAGCTCAGTGAGGTAGGCTGTCAGATTCTACCCCTAGGCTACGAATGCAGAGGAGATATGAGGGTCCTTGCAAATGTTACATGCTGCTGAAAGCATTCCTTTGTCGCTCCTCTTTTATAGCAATTCAACCGCCTTAGTCCATTGCTGCAAAGCAATCAGCTTTCAGATGGGCAATCCAATTTGTTGACACTGCCAGTGTTTTGTTTTGTTTTTTTCAAATGAAACAGGTCAGTCTTAGGCCAGAATGACACTAACCAAGCCAAATAACTCTTTAATATGCTTACAAATGCTGATTGGTAGGTTTGGGGAACAAAGCTGTAAACCCCACCACATAGGCGTCTAGCCTGCTCTGGTTTTGCAGGTACATGGGCCTTCCTTGTTCTTCTGTGTAAAAAGCAGTTCTTTTTGTTGTGCAGAGAAAGGATTCCAACTTCCATGTATCCTTGCAGCCGACAACCCCATTTTTTTTTAATAACCACATACACGCAGTCGGAAGGTTTAGTGGGCCTTGCTCCTACATTACCGCCCTCATGGATTTTACCATCCATGGCCCCTGGTGTTAAAGGCCAGGGGATCCTGCAGTGCAGCCGCCGGCTGTCTGATTCACCAATAATCCTATGGGAAATACTAAGTGAAGCAAAGTTAGGTAGATCCCTCCCCTCTCCCTTACTGTCTGTGGAAATGGATATCAATGGACTTCATTACTGATTCACCATCTTCACAAGGAAAGACCACAATTCTGGTGATGGTGGATGTATTTACTAAAATGGCTCATTTAATAGCCACTACCGGTCTTCCTTCTTCCCATGAAACTACAAACCTGCTAGTCCAAGAAGTGGTGTGTCTGCACAGCCTGCCATCTCATATTGCCTTGGACCAGAATTTTCTAAGGAAGTAGCTGAAAAAGGTAAGATTGAAAAGGTTAGCATTCATAAATTGCAAGAGATCACAAAAAGTGGAAGGCAGGCAACAATATCTGGAAAAGCTTATCTGGGAAAGTAGTCAGAATGCAAAAATTCAAATGGAAGAAAAAAATAGTAAATACGGTAAAACGTAGAGACAAGATTATTATTATTTTTTTTTTTAGATGTGTTAGTGATAGAAGGAAGTTCAAAAGTGGCATCGTGAGTCTCAGAGGTGAAAAAGAGGAATATGTAGAAGCTGATGAGGAAAAAGCTTAACAAATATTTCTGTTCAGTTTTCACCGTGGAAAGGCCTAAAGCAGGACCACAGTAAATGAACACAAATAAGATTGTCAGCGAGGTAAACCTCAATCGATTTTCAGAACAGCGTGTTCATGAGGAGCTAACGAAACTTAAAGTAAGTAAGGCGATGGAGCCGGATGGGATACATCTGAGAGTATTGAGGAAATGTAGCTTCACTGGTTGACCTTTACAATGCTTCTTTAGAGTTGGGAGTAGTTCCAAAAGACTGGAGAGAGGCAGATGTGGTTCCTATTCATAAAAGTGGATATAAGGAGGAGGCTGGGGAACTACAGGACAGTTAGTCTGACCTCTGTGGTGAGAAAATTAATGGAATCACTGCTGCAGTTTCTGGAAGCCAACGGATTGCATGATCTGAGGCAGCATGCTTTTACTAGAGGTAAATCTTGTCAGACAGAACTCAGCAATTTCCTGTCTAGAATCTTGTCCCCCCAAGCTGGCCAAAAGTTCCTGGGAGACCAGCGGGGTTCCGGGAGCGATTTCTTGCCACGAATCGTTTTCCGTACGGAAAATGGCGCCGGCAAGAGATCGACTGCAGGAGGTCGTTCAGCGGCGGTCCGGAACCCCCGCTGAACGACCTCCTGCAGTCGATCTCCTGCCGGTGCCATTTTCCGTACGGAAAACGATTCGCGGCAAGAAATCGCTCCCAGAACCCCGCTGGACTCCCAGGAACTTTTGGCCAGCTTGGGGGGGCCTCCTGACCCCCACAAGACTTGCCAAAAGTCCAGCGGGGGTCCGGAACGACCTCCTGCGTCGAATCGTTTTGGTCTATGGCTGCCGCCATTTTGCAAAATGGCGCCGGCTGAAGAGAACAGGATTCAATTGAGGGGGCCGTTCCGGACCGCCGCCGTTCTGGACCACTGCTGGATCCCCAGGTAATTTAAAGCATTTGGGGGGGGGGGTTCGGGAGGGTGGGGGATTTAATTTAAAGGGTCGGGGGTGGATTTTAGGGGGTTTTAGTGTGCCGGTTTTCCTGCCCTCCCCCTTCCCCCGATTTACGATTTTTTAACGATAAATCGGGGGAATTGGTATTGTATCGTGGCCCTAACGATTTTTGACAATTTAAAATATATCAGACGATATTTTAAATAGTCAAAAAACGATTCACATCCCTACTGTCATCAAAATTGTTTGATACAAGTTAAACCTTGCCAGATCAGTTCAGCAATAAAGTGCTCTGGCATACCACATCAGTACACCGAGTTCACAGATGTCTTTAGCCAGCAGCAAGCAGCAAGCAGAGATATTACCACCCCACCGACCCTACGATTGTGGAATAGATTTACTCCCCGGTCAGTCTCCTCCCAGAGGGAGAGTTTATACTTTTTCAGAGCCTGAGTCTGAAGCCATGATGCAGTATATCCAGGTGATTCTGGCTCAGGGATTCATCAGACCGTCCTCCTCTCCAGCTGAAGCTGGGTTCTTTTTTGTCAAGAAAAAAGATGGGTCTTTGCGACCATGCATTGATTACAGAGGTTAAATAACATTACCAAGAAGAACTGGTACCCGATTCCACTTATTTCCGAACTATTTGATCAAGTTAAAAGTGCTCAGAGTTTTACTAAACTTGATTTAAGAGGGGCCTACAACTTAATCCAAATTCGGGAGGGAGACGAATGGAAAACGGCTTTTAACACACGTGATGGACATTATGAGTATCTGGTAATGTCATTCGGGCTTTGCAATGCCCCAGCCATATTTCAAGCCATGATTAACGATGTCTTCCGAGATCTCCTTTATTCCCATGTACTTGTCTATCTGGACGATATACTAATTTTTTCAAGAACGGAGGAAAAACACCAGGACTATGTGAGGCAAGTACTCCGTCTCCAAGAGAATAAATTATATGCCAAACTAGAGAAATGCTTATTTCACAAAGAGTTACCATTGTTAGGATACATTGTCTCCAGAAGCGGCCTATCTATGGACCCAGAAAAACTCAAAGCTATCCTGGAATGACCTCAACCAGTGGGGCTCAAAGCATTACAACAATTTTTAGGCTTCTCCAATTTTTATTGACAATTTATTCCAGCATTTTCTACCCTGGTGGCTCTACTCACTGCCTTGACTAAGAAAGGAGCCCCTATTCACAATTGGCTGTCTAAGGCCATCCATGCTTTCCAACGTTTAAAGGAGGAATTCATAAAAGACTCCTGTTTACGATACCCCGACCCGACCAAACATTTCATCTTGGAAGTCGATGCTTCAGCTATAGGACTAGGAGCCATTCTTCTACAACCATCAGATTCTGGAAAATTATTTACTTGTGCATACTTTTCCACAAAAGTTTCTCCTCTGGAAATAAATTACACGAAGAGTGGCGACACCTTTTAGAAGGAGCCAAACATACTATTACTATTTACACTGACCATAAAAATTTATATCTGTCACAAGCTCAGCATTTGAACCCTCAGCAGGCTCACTGAGCACTTTTTTCCAGCAGATTTAATTTCAAACTCTATTTTCAACCCGCACAGAAGAATCTACAGGCAGACGCCCTCTCTAGAAGCTTTAATCCTGATGATACCCTTGATCCACCTCAGCATATCATTGATCAGCCCAAATAATGCTCGCCGCCACCTTCATGGTGCCCATAGGTTAGATGGTGGTACCCAAACGTCTGAGGCAGAAGGTCCTCCAATGGGCCCATGATTCTCATCTAGCCGGGCATCCCGGAATACCATGAACCAGAGATCTGGTCTCGCGACATTATTGGTGGCCATCGTACCGCAGGTAGAATCATGTTACACCTGCGCAGCTCAGAAGACTCCCTGTCAGCGAGCCTTGGAGTTATTATAGCCTCCACCTATTCCTAAAGAACCATGGACTCACATAGCTACTGACTTTATTACTGACTCCCTCCTGCAGAAAAGAACATGGTCATTTGGGTCGTAGTAGACCGATTCTCCAGAATGGCCCACTTTATTCCTCTTCCTGGACACCCTCTGCCACAGAATTAGCCCAGTTATTCCTACGACACATCTTTTGTTTCCGTGGTCTGCCTGTAAATATTGTTTCAGATAGAAGAGTCCAATTTAAGGCCCGGATTCTGGAGAGAACTCTGTAAGAGACTAAAAATTGAACTTGATTTTTCTTCAGCCTACCATGCCCAATCCAACGGCCTCACCGAACTGATTAATCAATCCCTCAAGACCTTCCTTCGATCTTATGTTAATCAACGCCAAGACAATTGGGCATTTTTATTGTTATGGGCAGAAATGTGTCACAACAATCATGTGGCTCAAGCCACTGGGAAAACACCTTTTTTTGTGGTTTTTGGGAGACACCCCCGAGTTCTACTACCCATCATTACACCATCAACCTGTCTTGCAGTTAACCAATCCATCCATTCTATGGCTCAGCTTTGGGAGGAGACACAATGCCTTTTACAAAAGACTGTTTTGAGAATGAAGGCTCAGGCTGATAAAAAGAGGAAAGTGATTCCTCAATGTCGATCTGGAGATTTGGTTTGGTTAAGCATCCGGAATCTCCGGTTGCGTATGCCATCTTTGAAATTCGCACCTAGATTGGTTGGTTCTTTTCCTATTGAGAAGCAAATCAACAAAGTCACTTTTAAGCTTCATCTGCCATCTACTCTACGCATTCATGATGTTTTCCACATTTCGCTTCTCAAATCAGCAATTCTGTCATAGCCCTCTAGGAAGACTAAACCTGACGCCTTGATTGTGGAGAATAATACACAATTCGAGGTTGAGGAAATTTTGGATTCCAGAAGAAATAAAGGAACTCTATAGTATCTGGTCTCCAGGAAAAACTACGGGCCCGGAGGAGGACACTTGGGAGCCAGCTCATAATATCGATGCTCCCCGTTTGCTCAAAGAATTTCATCAATGCTTCCCCCTTAAGCCCAGACCTAAAGAGAAGAGAAGGGGGCCTTGCGGGGGAGGTACTGTTACCGTGCAGTAAAACTCCAGCAGGCTCCCACGGTATGCAGCTCGACTGCATTGCTCGGCACGGCACCACACAACTCACGGCTTGACTCCGCCCCCTTTTTGTCATCAGCAGCCGGCCGGAAGTTCTCGCGGTAGCGAGGGAAAAATGAGTTCTTAAAGAGATCTCTCCAGCACAGCATTGCCTCGGCTACAGGCTTGCTTGTGCTGGAGCTTCGGTGGATTTTCCTGTCTGGAATCTTGTCTGCTGCCTGCCCGGACCCGGACTGCCTCTCGTACCTGTGGGCCTTGCTGCCTGCCTCTCAGATTAGTTTGCCCTGGAACCTTTGTCTGCTGCCTGCCCCGACCCGGACTCTCTCTCGGACCTGGGTTTTTTTCTGGGCATAAAGCTGCGGATTGTTACCATTCAGCAAGGCTCCAGCAGGCTCCCGTGGTGCAGCTCGACTGCATCGCTTGGCTCGGCGTGGCACCGAACGACTTGTGGCTTGACTCCGCCCCCTTTTTGTCATCAGCGGCTGGCCGGACGTTCCTGCGGTATTTAAAGGTAGTTCTCCAGCACAGCACTGCCTCAGCTACAGGCTTGCTTGTGCTGGAGCTTTGATGGATTCCTGTTGATTGTCTGCTTCGTGTCTTGACCCGGATTGCCTTTTCGGACCTGTTGCCTTGCTGCCTGCCAGTTGGATTATGTTTGCCTTGGATCTCTTGCCTGCTGCCTGCCCCGACCCGGACTGATTCTCGGACCTGTTGTCTTGCTGCCTGCCTTGTGGAATATGTTTGCCTTGGACCTCTTGTCTGATACATACCCCAACCAGGATTGCCTCTCGGACTAACCTGAGCATCTCATAGAATAAGGTAAGGCAGTCTTCTACCTAGTTAAATCACAAGCAGACTGTGATACATTACAAGAGGACCTTGCAAGACTGGAAGATTGGGCATCCAAATGGCAGATGAAATTTAATGTGGACAAGTGCAAGGTGTTGCATTTAGGGAAAAATAACCCTTGCTGTAGTTACACGATGTTCGGTTCCATATTAGGAGCTACCACCCAGGAAAAAGATCTAGGCATCATAGTGGATAATACTTTAAAATCGTCGGCTCAGTGTGCTGCAGCACTCAAAAAAGCAAATAGAATGTTAGGAATTATTAGGAAGGGAATGGTTAATGGAACGGAAAATGTCATACCTCTGTATCGCTCCATGGTGAGACCGCACCTTGAATACTGTGTACAATTCTGGTCGCCGCATCTCAAAAGAGATATAGCTGCGATGGAGAAGGGACAGAGAAGGGCAACCAAACTGATAAAGGGGATGGAACAGCTCCCCTATGAGGAAAGGCTGAAGAAGTTAGGGCTGTTCAGCTTGGAGAAGAGACGGCTGAGGGGGGATATGACAGAGGTCTTTAAGATCATGAGAGATCTTGAATGAGTAGATGTGACTCGGTTATTTACACTTTCGAATAATAAAAGGACTAGGGGGCATTCCATGAAGTTAGCAAGTAACAAGAGAAGGAACTATTTTAGATTTAATTCTTAGTGGAACAAAGGATTTGGTGAGAGAGGTAATGGTGGTGGGGCCACTTGGCAACAGTGATCATGACATGATCAAATTTAAACTAATAACTGGAAGGGGGACAATAAGTAAATCTGAAGCTCTAACACTAAACTTTCAAAAGGGAAACTTTGATAAAATGAGGAAAATAGAAAAAAACTGAAAGGTGCAGCTGCAAAGGTTAAAAGTGTTCAACAGGCATGGACATTGTTTAAAAATATAATCCTAGAGGCGCAGTCCATATGCATTCCACACATTAAGAAAGGTGGAAGGAAGGCAAAACGACTATCGTCATGGTTAAAAGGTGAGGTGAAAAGGATATTTTAGCCAAAAAAAATCCTTCAAAAATTGGAAGAAGGATCCATCTGAAGAAAATAGGATAAAACATAAGCATTGTCAAGTTAAGTGTAAAACATTGATAAGACAGGCAAAGAGAGAATTTGAAATGAACTTGGCCATAGAGGCAAAAACTCATAACAAAGACTTTTTAAAATATATCCAAAGCAAGAAACCTGTGAGGGAGTCATTTGGACCATTAGATGATCGAGGGGTTAAAGGGGGTCTTAGGGAAGATAAGGCCATTGCAGAAATACTAAATGAATTCTTTGATTCCGTGTTTACTAATGAGGATGTTGGGGAGATACCAGTTCCGGAGATAATTTTCAGGGCTGATGAGTCAGATGAACTGTATGAAATCACTGTGAACATGGAAGATGTAGTAGGCCAGATTGACAAACTTAAGAGTAGCAAATCACCTGGACCGGATGGTATGCATCCTAGGGTACTGAAGGAACTCAAAAATGAAATTTCTGATCTATTAGTTAAAATTTGTAACCTATCATTAAAATCATCCATTGTACCCGAAGACTGGAAGGTAGCCAATGTAACTCCAATATTTAAAAAAGGCTCCAGGGGTGAGTCGGGTAACTATAGACCAGTGAGCCTGACTTCAGTGCTGGGAAAAATAGTGGAAACTATTATCAAGATCAAAATCGTAGAGCATATAGAAGGACATGGTATAATGGAACACAGTCAACATGGATTTACCAAAGGGAAGTCTTGCCTAACAAATCTGCTTCATTTTTTTGAAGGGGTAACATGTGGATAAAGGTGAACCGGTAGATGAGGTGTATTTGGATTTTCAGAAGGCGTTTGACAAAGTCCCTCATGAGAGGCTTCTAAGAAAACTAAAAAGTCATGGGGTAGGAAGCTATGTCCTTTCGTGGATGACAAACTGGTTAAAAGACAGGAAACAGAGAGTAGGATTAAATGGTCAATTTTCTCAGTGGAAAAGAGTAAACAGTGGAGTGCCTCAGGGATCTGTATTTGGACCGGTGCTTTTCAATATATATATAAATGATATGGAAAGGAATACGACTAGTGAGGTTATGAAATTTGCGGATGATACAAAATTATTCAGAGTAGTTAAATCACAAGAAGATTGTGATACATTACTGGAGAACCTTGCAAGACTGGAAGATTGGGCATCCAAATGGCAGATGAAATTTAATGTGGACAAGTGCAAGGTGTTGCATATGGGGAAAAATAACCCTTGAAGTTACAAGATGTTAGGTTCCATATTAGGAGCTACCACTCAGGAAAAAGATCTAGGCATCATAGTGGATAATACTTTAAAATTGTCAGCTCAGTGTGCTGCAGCAGTCAAAAAAGCAATCAGAATGTTAGGAATTATTAGGAAGAGAATGGTTAATAAAACGGAAAATGTCATAATGCCTCTATATCGCTCCATGGTGAGACCGCACCTTGAATACTGTGTGTTGCATCCGTTGGTCTTCGACGGCTTTGCCCCGCCTACCTCTCTCTACGTTCGGCTCCTCCTGCTCACCTTGGACTGATGGCCGCTGTGGCGTCTGCCTGCCATTCTCTCCGGCGTCCCCGGACTGGCTTTGGTGCTGCCTCCCGCCATTCTCCTTCAAGCTACCTCTAGGGCGCGCATGTGCACGCCGCCCTCATCTTTGACTCTACGTTGGCACGAACCTCAGGGTCGTCCCCCTGTTCTGACGTCACAACTTCGGGTATATCTGCCTACAGTATTTGATAGCTCGTTGAGTTAGCAACAGGATTCATACGGATGGGATTCGTTCTCCGTTCCTAAGCTGCTCTGCCACTCCAGCGCTTCTGGAACTCTTACTACCCTTCGGGGTCTCTAACGGGGTACCCGCCCCTCAGGAGCCTCTTTGCTTCTTTCAGGTGCTATCAGGAAACCGGTATCATCTCCTTGAGGGCCCATGTTCCCTGTGTCGCTGCCTGCAACCTCTACCCTTCTACTTGGAAGAACTAACTTACAGTCACCATCAGTGAGTACAGAAACCATAGTACTGCTTTACTGGAACCAGGTACTCGCTCCTTGAGGGCCTGCTGTCTGCTCTGGTGCCAGACCTCTCGTCTAGTGGAATCTCTGTTACTGCTAAGTGGGTACAACACTACCGAGTCTCTCTGCTCTAAGGGATCAGGTACTCGCTCCTTGCGGGCCGCTCTCCCTGTCTCGGAGCTTCTCCTATTTTTACACTGGGACTCTGAATGTTAATCTTATTGTGTGCTCATAACTCTCAGTATCTTTCCACTACAGCACTGCCTTGCAGAAGATCCGCTTTTTCAGCGTTCTGTGTGAGATGCGCCCAGCCGGGCTCTACAACCACTACTCACTACTGCCACCTCTGGTGGTCATTCTCACTGTTTAATAAAAGATTCAAATCTGTGTTTGTCTGTCCGGAGTCTAGCCTGACACCGTGGTCCCTCACGGGACTGCCCTCGAGGGTGTGATCAGCTGCCACAGTGTCCAAGGATCCACCCAAACACCATTAACCATAACACTGTGTACAATTCTTGTTGCCGCATCTCAAAAAAGATATAGTTGCAATGGAGAAGGTACAGAGAAGGGCAACCAAAATGATAAAGGGGGTGGAACAGCTCCCATATGAGGAAAGGCTGAAGAGGTTAGGGCTGTTTAGCTTGGAGAAGACACGGCTGAGGGGGAATATGATAGAGGTATTTAAGATCATGAGAGGTCTTGAACGAGTAGATGTGAATCAGTTATTTACACTTTCGGATAATAGAAGGACTAGGGGGCACTCTATGAAGTTAGCAAGTAGCACATTTAAGACTAATCGGAGAAAATTCTTTTTCACTCAACGCACAATAAAGCTCTGGAATTTGTTGCCAGAGGATGTGATTAGTGCAGTTAGTGTAGCTGGGTTCAAAAAAGGTTTGGATAAGTTCTTGGAGGAGAAGTCCATTAATGGCTATTAATCAAGTTTACTTAGGGAATAGCCATTGCTATTAATTGCATCAGTAGCAATTACCCAAACACTTCTTAGTATTTGGGTAATTGCCAGGTTCTTGTGGCCTGGTTTGGCCTCTGTTGGAAACAGGATGCTGGGCTTGAAGGACCCTTGGTCTGACCCAGCATGGCAATTTATTATGTTCTTATGTGGTCCAGAGAAGGGAAAACAAAATGGTGTTAGGTTTGCACCAAAAGACTTGTGAGATTTATTTATTTATTTAACATTTTTTATATACCGAAATTCTAGCAACAATGTTGCTAATCATTTCGGTTTACATATAACATTGGAGTGACTTAACATGCGAGTCTTACATGGAACAGGAAAATGAACTTGGAGACAATTGAATAAATACTAATAACAAATTAGTAACTAACAAATTAGTAAATAACAAATATTTACTAATAAAAATATTTATAATAATTTACTAATAAAAGTTATTTACTAATAAAAATTAGTAAATAACTAATAACTAATAACAAATAACATTGAGATGAGACTCAATGTACTAAATAATGCACAGGAATCAAACTTTTTTCAGTAGAAAGAAAACTGTAGAGCAAGCTGTCATAATCATACCTGGGAACTCTCCGGATTTGACCTGGAGACTTGGTCATTCTAATAGAATGGCCTAGTCTCTGGGCCAACACCTATAATCTCCATGTGCCCTGCTGCTGCTCTGCTAGTAAAGCAGACAAACTAGAAAGTGTCTGGCAAGTGTTTTTACTTTCCAATTGAATGCCTCCTTCCTTTTCTCTGCCCTATGACCAATCAAGGCCTCCTTTCTTATTCTGTGCCAGTGAACCAATGGTATGGCTCCTCCCTTTTTCCTGACTCTGCTAGCAGGAAGAAGGGAGGAGGCTTCTGATTGGCCTGTGGGGACAGGAAGAAGAACAGAGGCCAACGGCAGAAGTAGCAGCAGCAAAAGAAGATGCTGCTGCTGCTATTAGCTGGAAGAAGGAGTCCTCTCATCAAAGTTTACCAGTCTATGGCTTCATTTAAACCTTGTGGAGCAACAGTATGTTCACTCACTCACTGTTATTTCCCAGAAATGCCCACCAATCTGAAAAATGTCCTTGTTTTTCTTTTCCACAGGATGTAACTCAATCAAATTGTAGCGTTCCTTCTTTTCTCTGGTTGAACGAAATTTCAAACCTCCTATTTTTTGCCAGACATGTTCACAAACGTATTCACAAAAATTCACAGACCCCAACATAGAGGCCTCAATGTTTCACCACCCAAATGGCTTCATCGGGGGGGGGGGGGGGGGGACTCTAATAACAGTTTTCATACCGTACAAAATAGTATCTCGTTTGAACTATGGGCTCTGTTCAATTTTTACCTTCCACTTTCATTTTACAGTCATCGTTATTTAACTCATTGCCTTCCTTCAATCTTCAAGAAACTTTCCTTAACTAAGGAGAGGGGAATGTGTGTGTGCATATGTGAATGGATGTGTGCCTGGGGGAGGGAGGTATATCAAGGAGAGGGGAAGAGCATGTATATGAGAGTAAGTATCTGTATGTGTATGTGTGTGTGTGTGTTTATGTAGTAGGAAGAGAAGTGAAAGTGTAAATGAGCATAGGTGTGAGGGTGAGTGGGCTTGTGTGTGTGTGTGGAAGAGGGAGAGAAGTAAGTGAGTGAGTGAGTGAGCAAGTGTGTGAGAGTATATATGTGGGAAAATGAGAGGAATTAAGGTGTAAGTGAGCATGTGAGAATGTGTCAGAGAATGAGGAATGAGAGCATGCAATAATGAATGTGTGTGTGTGTTTGTGTGTGTGTGTGTGAAAGTGATTGTGAACATGTGAGTGTGTTAATGTGTATGTGTATGAGAGTTTGTGAACATCCATTCCCTCACCCCCTCCCCTCCTCCCCGCATTCATGGTAATCTCAGGGTGACTGGAAATCAAAAGTTCCCAGGTATGGTCATAATATGGAACTCCAAGGGGATAGAGTCAGGAACAATGTAAGGAATTATTTTTCACAGAAAGCATGATGGATTCATGGATTGCCTTCCCGGAAAAGGTAGTGAGGACAAAGATGGTAAAGGGCTTGTGATAAACCTACATACTTTTGCCCCACAAGGTTTAAATGAAGCCATAGACTGGTAGAGATGTGAATCGTGTCCTCGATCGTCTTAACGATCGATTTCGGCTGGGAGGGGGAGGGAATCGTATTGTTGCCGTTTGGGGGGGTAAAATATCGTGAAAAATCGTAAAAAATCGAAAAAACGTAAAATCGCAAAACCGGCACATTAAAACCCCCTAAAACCCACCCCCGACCCTTTAAATTAAATCCCCCACCCTCCCGAACCCCCCCCCAAATGACTTAAATAACCTGCGGGTCCAGCGGCGGTCCGGAACGGCAGCGGTCCGGAACGGGCTCCTGCTACTGAATCTTGTTGTCTTCGGCCGGCGCCATTTTCCAAAATGGCGCCGAAAAATGGCGGCGGCCATAGACGAACACGATTGGACGGCAGGAGGTCCTTCCGGACCCCCGCTGGACTTTTGGCAAGTCTTGTGGGGGTCAGGAGGCCCCCCCCAAGCTGGCCAAAAGTTCCTGGAGGTCCAGCGGGGGTCAGGGAGCGATTTCCCGCCGCGAATCGTTTTCGTACGGAAAATGGCGCCGGCAGGAGATCGACTGCAGGAGGTCGTTCAGTGAGGCGCCGGAACCCTCGCTGAACGACCTCCTGCAGTCGATCTCCTGCCGGCGCCATTTTCCGTACGAAAACGATTTGCGGCGGGAAATCGCTCCCTGACCCCCGCTGGACCTCCAGGAACTTTTGGCCAGCTTGGGGGGGCCTCCTGACCCCCACAAGACTTGCCAAAAGTCCAGCGGGGGTCCGGAAGGACCTCCTGCCGTCCAATCGTGTTCGTCTATGGCCGCCGCCATTTTTCGGCGCCATTTTGGAAAATGGCGCCGGCCGAAGACAACAAGATTCAGTAGCAGGAGCCCGTTCCGGACCGCTGCCGTTCCGGACCGCCGCTGGACCCGCAGGTTATTTAAGTCATTTGGGGGGGGGGTTCGGGAGGGTGGGGGATTTAATTTAAAGGGTCGGGGGTGGGTTTTAGGGGGTTTTAGTGTGCCGGCTCACGATTCTAACGATTTATAACGATAAATCGTTAGAATCTCTATTGTATTGTGTTCCATAACGGTTTAAGACGATATTAAAATTATCGGACGATAATTTTAATCGTCCTAAAACGATTCACATCCCTATAGACTGGTACACTTTGAAACATTCCTCTCATCATAACTAGATTATATTGGAGACCTTGCACTTGGGCCCATGATTCTCACTCCTATTGATCGGCTGTTTTCACTCGCTGTTAGCCCTTTAAAAATGGCATCGAACTTGCAGTGGGTTTTGAAACGCGAAGTTGCTGACACGTGTCCTAGAAATGTATTCTGACAGAGACTTTTCTTTTATTGTCTTTTTCTTAAACTAGCAGGTTCTGATCATCTATTAACAACATTACATTACTTATATGGAAAGATCTTGATATATGATGCTTTGTACACTGGGATTGATGAAAGAGGACTCTGTATATCTGATATTTCATTCAAGTCTCATTGAGTATAGCAATCATTGATTAATCACTTCCATGTACCTCCCACATATTTCATGCTGAGTTCAATAATATTAATGTCGTCCTCTTTGGTGCCCCGAATGCAAATGACAAAACACTGGAACAGTGTCAGGTTGGTGTTGAAGAGGCTAAAGTTCTCTCTCCCTTTCTTACTAATGAGATAAGTGTTTTTACTTGCAATACATTAAATAAGTGTAATAAGTTCCAAAAAAATATATTGAACTCCTGTCACTATAAATAATTGTGTATGACCAATGATTAGATACAACGCATTCAAATAAGACATCAATCACGCCGTCAATGAGTGCACTCAGCGTCTCAGGCATTATGAAGGTCATTACACATATTGTCTTTTTATAATGTATTTATACTTGAGGTAGCTCAGTGGTTCTATCAAGGTGAATTTATTTTTGATCAAGAAGAGCTGGTCCAGATGTCAACGGTGAAATGCATGCTTCTCCCCTCTGCCTTGGCCAGTTGAGCCTGCATGCAAATAGGGGTAGATTTTCAGACCGTGCGAATAGGCGTACTTTTGCTGGCGCATCAGGCGCAAGCAAAAGTACGCGGGATTTTAGTAGATACGTGCGTAGCCGCTAAAATCCTGGATCGGCGCGCGCAAGGCTATCGATTCTGTATAGCCGGCACGCGCCGAGCCGCGCAGCCTACCCCCGTTCCCTCCGAGGCCGCTCCGAAATTGGCCGCGTTCCCTCCGAGCCCTCCGAGGCCGCGAGGGAACGCGGCCTCGGAGGGCTCGGAGCGTTCCCTCCGAGGCCGCTCCGAAATCGGAGCGGCCTCGGAGGGAATTCTCTAACGCCCTCCCCTCACCTTCCCCTCCCTTCCTCTACCTAACCCACCCGCCCGGCCCTGTCTAAACCCCCTCCTTACCTTTGTCGGGGGATTTACGCCTCCCAGAGGGAGGCGTAAATCCCCGCGCGCCAGCGGGCCGCCAGCGCGCCGGGACGCGACCTGGGGGCGGGTCCGGAGGGCACGGCCACGCCCCTGGACCGCCCCGGGCCGTAACCATGCCCCCGGGCCCGCCCCCAAAACGCTGCCGACACGCCCCCTAAACGCCGCACGGCTCGGGCCCGCCCCCGACACGCCCCCCTCGCCAAACCCCGGGACTTACACGAGTCCCGGGGTCTGCGCGCGCCGGTAGGCCTATTGAACATAGGCGCACCGGCGCGCAGGGCCCTGCTCGCCTAAATCCGCCCGGATTTGGGCGGATTTAGGCGAGCAGGGCTCTTAAAATCTGCCCCATAGAGTACTAATTGTACAAGATGAGGATAGCCTACCTATTGAATATAGTCCTGGAGGACACTTTGTAAGTGGGTGCTTAGATGTGAAGTAGATGCTTAAAGTCCAGGTTCTCTATTGTCTACAGAGGCTGATCATTCAGGACAATTATTTCCAAGATGCACTTCCTCACTACTTTCGATGCTGCCTGCCTCTTGCCCAGGACAGTGATGCAGAACACCACCATATTTGTTCTATGATGGCTTGCCACTGCAGAAATGTGGCAGCAAACTGCAGGCCTGTCATCTGGCTGGTAGAAGGGACCGTGGGGTCAATGTGGGAAAAAGTCTTCCCTTTTTCAACCCTTTTGCTACTGCATAAGAACATAAGAACATAAAATATGTCTTACAGGGTCAGACCAAGAGTCCATCAAGCCCAGTATCCTGTTTCCAACAGAGGCCAATCCATATCACAAGTACCTGCCAAGTACCCAAACATTAGATAGATCACAAGCTACTATTGCTTATTAATTATCAGCAGTTTATTGATTTATCCTCTAGGAACTTATCCAAACCTTTTTTAAACCCAATTACACTAACTGTCTAACCATATCTTCTGCAATGAATTCCAGAGCTTAACTATGTGCTGAGTGAAAAATAATTTTCTTTGATTTGTTTTAAATGAGCTACTTGCTAACTTCATGGAGTGCCCCCTGGTATGATTTTTTACCCGCCAGTGAGAGATTGTATGTATGCACATGGTGCAAAGAGCTCCTGGCTCTCAGAGAATGAGTCTGATCTCTGGAGGCTAGAGTGGCAGACCTGGAGGAGCTGATGCAGACAGAGAGGTACATTGATGAGACCTTCAGGGACATAGTAGCCAAGTCCCAAATCCAGTCTGGCAGCCCCAGTGCTGCCTTGGATCAAAAGGTCTCATGGTTGGATAACATCATCCTGGTGTAGCAGGAAGTGATTCTGTAGCAAGGGACCTGCTCTCCAGGTGATGTGTTGTCCTCTCACACTGAGGAAAAGACTCCCAGGGCTACTGCCCAGGAGGGAAGGGTTAGGTCAGCCATCATAGTTGGTGATTCGATTATTAGAAATGTGGCTGGTGGACATGAGGACCGCCTGGTAACTTGCCTGCCTGGTGCGAAGGTGGCAGTGTTGCGACCGTCGCTGCCCGACGTCTCCACTACGCCCACCTTACCTCTTTGGCGACTCCCTCTTTGCCTGTTGGAAGTTTGGCTGCCGCGGCGTCATCGTGCCGTTCCCCTCCGGCGTCCCCGGACCGGCTGGATGCTGCACGCCGCCATGCTTCCCAGCAGCCTAAGGGCGCGCGGTGGGGCCCTGTCTCAAGTACCAGCAGTGGTGCGAACCTCAGGGGCATCCCCCTGAGGTAATGTCATCCTCAACGGATATTTAAGGTCTCTGAAATCGCTAACGAATCGAGTTAGCAAGGGCTTTCCTCCAGGTATCGGTGGATGGGATTCGCTCTCCGCAAACCTTGCTACTTTGCCTCCTCGGACTTACCAGGGGTACCCGCTCCTCGGGGGCCTTGCTTTCTCTTTGCTTTTCAGATTGCAGTCTGGAATCGGTACTCGCTCCTTGAGGGCCCTCATTCCCGGACTTGCTACTGAATACCACTTCTGCCAGGAACTCATTGCTGCCTACAACACCAGTGAGTTACCATCGCTCTCTCAGAGCGTTCCCTGGAACCAGGTACTTGCTCCTTGAGGGCCTACTTCATTCCAGCTCATGGGCTGCTTCTAAGAGACTATTGTGTGAATGTTACCATCAAGGTTCTGTTCCTGAACTCTGCATACTCTGCCTACTCACTATATTCACGTTTCTCTACAGCTCAGTTATCCAGGATCGCTGTTCCAGTATCTGAGGGACTAAAGCCCGGCCGGGCACTTCCAGCTCACTACTGCCACCTCTGGTGGTTCCATATACTGTTTATTTATTTATTTATTTATTTAAAATTTTTATATACCGACGTTCATCCGGGATATCACATCGGTTTACAGTGTAACTGAAACAGGCGCCTGGGATGGCAGTTTACATCGAACAGATATAACGAATTTAACATATGAACAAATGAGGAGGGGGAAAAGAGGAGGGAAATAATTAAACAAAACTTATGAGCAAAATTTACAAATATATATAGAGTATCACTATGTACAAAGTATTGATAAATACAGCAATGCCATGGAAATACGATTGTGTAGAGTTATAAGGGAGGAGGGGGGATGGGGAGGGGGTGGGGGGTGTAGGAGGGGAGGAGGGGTGGATGGGGTAAAAGGAGAAGGCGAGCTGAGAAATCAGGAGAAGGTAAGAGGACTGAACAGGTAGGGGGCGAAGGAGGAATTTAAAGGTGGGAGTGAGGAATGGGGGAGAGGGAAGGAGAGTATGGGTGTGAGTGTGAAAGTGGGGGAATTAGGTGTATGCTTTGGTGAAGAGCCAGGTCTTTAGCTTACGTTTGAATGTTTTTGTGCATTCTTCTTGTCGTAGTTCGACAGGCATTGCGTTCCAAAGGGTGGGCCCGGCGATAGAGAGCGCTCGGGCTCTCGTGGAGATAAGTTTGTAATGTTTGGGAGAAGGTGTAGGCATGGAGGCGAGGTGTTGGTGTCTGATGGGCCTGTTGGATTGGTGGAGGCGGAAGGATTCGTTGAACCAGTTCATTTCAGGGTTGTATAAAGCCTTGTGGACAAGGGAGAGAGTCTTATATTGGATGCGTGATGCAATTGGGAGCCAGTGTAGGTCTTTTAATACCGGTGTGATATGGTCATTTCTGCGTGAGTTAGTCAGGATCCGGGCTGTTGTGTTTTGTAATATTTGAATGGGTTGAATGGCATTGTTCGGTAGGCCAAGGAGGAGAGCATTACAATAGTCAGTTTTGGCAAAGATGGTGGTTTGAAGAACTGTGCGGAAGTCGGGGGGATGTAGTAGGGGTTTTAGTTTTTTTAGGGAGTGTAGTTTAAAATCACTCTAGTGTGTGTCTGTCTCCATACTCTGAGCCTGACTCTAGTGTGTGTCTGTCTCCATACTCTGAGCCTGACCGGTGGTCCCTCTCGGGATCTTCCCCCAGGGGCGTGGTCATCTGCCACCAGCCCAAGGATCCACCCACAACTAATATGAACATGTGAGGCAGACCTCACATGTCACGTAGATAGGATTATAGACAGTGCTGGGGAGGAGCCAGCTGTCATGATACATGTGGGCACTAACGATGTAGGAAAATGTGGGAGAGAGGTTCTGGAAGCCAAATTTAGGATTTTAGGTAGAAAGCTGAAATCCAGAACCTCCAGGGTAGCATTCTTTGAAATGCTCCCTGTTCCACATGCAGGTCCCCAGAGACAGGCAGAGCTCAGGAGTCTCAATGTGTGGATTAGACAGTGGTGCAGGGAAGAGGGATTACAATTTGTAAGGAACTGGGGAACCTTTGGGGGAAGGGGGAGACTCCAAAAGGATGGGCTCCACCTTAACCAGAATGGAACCAGGCTGCTGGCACTAACTTTCAAAAAGGAGATAGAGCAGCTTTTAAACTAGAACAAGGGGGAAAGCTGACAGTCACTCAGCAGTGCATGGTTCGGAGAAATGTATCCTTGAAGGATACTAATGAAAGAGGAGAGTTAGGACATCCCAACAGAGAGATTCCAATAAAAGCAAAAGTAGTCCATGTGTTATGCTCAGGCTTGTGGACCCTTGGCCGACGAGAGGGTGGTATACCTTTCGGAGGGTCCGTAGGCTCTCTCGTCGGGTGGCGAGGCAGAACAGGAGGCAGGACCAGCTGACCCTTGGCACTGGAGGCTGAGGCGAACACGGAGGCGATGAAGAGGCGAGATGAGGCGAGGTGTCTTCACCACTGGTGGTCTGCGGTCCCCCCGGGAGGAGCCTGTAGGGACCCGACCGCTGGGACTTAGGTGGACCTAGGGAGGTCAGGGTAACGGTGCCAGGGCCAACTGGAGCTTCGCCCTGGAAGCCCGGGGTCCCCCCAGGAGGAGCCCGTAGGGACCCGGGCCGCTGGGACTTAGGCGGGCCCTTGGAGACGGTTGTCTTGAAGAGGTCCTAGGTCGAGTGCCAGAGGGTCGTCACTCACCAGTCCGAAGTCGTACACCAGAGAATCACCACGTGCCAATCCGAAGTCAGGAACCAGAGAATCACCGTAAGCCAATCCGAAGTCAGGAACCAGGAAGACGAAGCAGGAACCAGAAGCCAAGCTCGAGGAATTCACTGAAGCAAGCAGACTGGACAAAGCTCACAGGAGACGTTGCCAATTCACAGGATGAGCAGAGGAAACTGCCTTTTATACTTCCTCTGCCCTGGCTGGTAGAGAACAGTTGAGGTCATTTAAAGGGATAGGTCCCTTTAATTCTGTGGAGGGGGCATGGCCTAGTGCTAAAGCATGGCGGTGGCCATTTTGGATTTCCCCTACGGAGGGGAGACGCCGCTGGGGGGAAGGAGGACGGCTTCCCCTGCTACGGGCAGCGCTGGAGGCCACGTGGGTGTGATGGCCCGAGTCGGAGCCCTCTCCCGGGGCTCCCGCGGTGCCGTGAATCAGGTAGGGGGCCGCGGTCGTGGGGCGCCACAGCCACGGAGCACAACACCATGTGCCTAAAAGTAAAGAATCACCTGAGCTAAAGAATTCAAAATTATCCCTATCAACTGAAAAGCAGGTGATTAATACAAACAAAAAAAAAACCCACTTTGAAATGTCTGTATGCCAATACCAGAGGTCTAAGAAGTAAGATGGGAGAATTAGAGTATATAGCAGTGAATGATGAGATAGACATAATTGGCATCTCAGAGACCTGGTGGAAGGATGATAACCAATGGGACAGTGCTATATTTGGGTACAAATTATATCGCAATGATAGGGAGGATCAACTTAGTAGGGGTGTCGCACTTTATGTCTGGGAGGGTATAGAGTCCAACAGGATAAAGATCATACAAGAGACTAAATGCTCAGTAGAATCTATATGGATAGAAATCCCATGTGTGTTGGGTAAGAGTATAGTGATAGGAGTATTCTACCGTCCACCTGGCCAAAATGGTCAGACAGATGATGAAATCTAAGAGAAATCAGGGAAGCTAACCAATGTGGCAGTGCAGTAATAATGGGAGATTTCAATTTCCCCAATATTGACTGGGTAAATGTAACATCAGGACATGCTAGAGACAAAGTTCCTGGATGGAATAAATGACTACTTCATGCAGCAATTGGTTCAGGAACCAATGAGAGAGGGAGCTATTTTAGATGTAATTTTTAATGGAATGTAGGATTTTGTGAGAGAGGTAACTGTGATGGGGCTACTTGGCAATAGTGATCATAACATGATCAAATTTGAACTAATGATTGGAAGGGGGACAATATGCAAATCTACAGCTCTAACACTAAATTTTCAAAAGGGAAACCTTGATAAAATGAGGAAAATAGAAAAAACTGAAAGGTGCAGCTGCAAAAGTTAATAGTGTACAACAGGTGTGGACATTGTTTAAAAATACAATCTTAGGAGTGCAGTCCAGATGTATTCTACACATTAAGAAAGGTAGAAAGAAGGCATAACGACTACCGGCATGGTTAAAAGGTGAGGTGAAAGAGGCTATTTTTTTTTCTTTCTTTCATTTTCATTTTCCTTTAACATACAAACATCTCTTAATTCAAACCTGACCAATACAGAAATGTCGTAAACATTCTCAATAAATGAAGTGTCCAAACCCCTCTCCACTCCCCTGCGACCTCTCATGCTCACCTCTTTTTTCCCCACAATATCAATCCTAGGACGAATGGAGGCCTCCACCAACCACCGCCGACCTCCCTTGCGTTCCTGGGTCGGGGTCGGCGCTGCCGACCGCCATCTTGTTTCCAGAATCATCTAAGGCGTGTGCGCACGCGCAAGGGCCTCCTTTGTACACATCATGGCGGGAAACTCAGGGGCATCCTCCCCCAATGACATCAACCCGCTGCTATACTTAAGCTGACCGGCCCTCTGCTTCTACGAGTTAGCAAGGACTTCTCTCATTGCTGAATCCGCTCCATTCCTGGATCTCCAGTTCCAGTATCTCCTCTTGGTGTTTGGATGCTCTGGGTACCTGCTTTTCGGGATCCCTTCCGCGTTCCTGGCTATCTACTCCTCAGAGGGTCTTCCTGCCTGAGACTTCTCCTGAAACTTCCTCTTGAGAGTACCTTCTATGATACCAGCCTTACTGAAGCTACTATGGTGTACCCCGTGCCTCGGGCCACTACCGTTTAGGGGTGTGCATTTGTTTGCAAATTATTGGCAATCCGCAACGTATATGCCATATTCGTTGTATTTGTGGGGGTCACGAAACGTATGGCGAACCCCCACGAATACAACATATCACTACGAATAAACCCCCACTCTCCTGACCCCCCCAAGACTTGCCAAAAGTCCCTGGTGGTCCAGCGGGGGTCCTGGAGCGATCTCCTGCACTCGGGCCATCGGCTGCCGGTATTCAAAATGGTGCCGATAGCCTTTGCCCTTACTAAGTCACAGGGGCTACTGGTGCCATTGGTCTGCCCCTGTGACATAGTAAGGCCAAAGGCTATTGGCGCCATTTTGAATACCGGCAGCCAACGGCCTGAGTGCAGGAGATCGCTCCAGGACCCCCGCTGGACCACCAGGGACTTTTGGAAAGTCTTGGGGGGACTCCTGACCCCACCAAGTCCTCTACTTTAAATGATTATGACATATGATAAGAAAATTAGGTCTTACCTTTGATAATTTTCGTTCCTGTAGTACCATGGATCAGTCCAGACTCCTGGGTTTGGCCCTCCCTCTAGCAGATGGAGACAGAAGTTTACTAAAGAAAACTCCGCCTACAGTCTGGCAGTATTACGAATGTCAAAGCAGAATTGAACAAATTAACTATATACAGTAACCTAACAACTGCAACACACGTAGCCGCCTAGCAAATCTCCTACAGGGATACTGGTGACTTTCTGCCCAGGAGGAAGCTTGAGAATGAGTGGAATGAGCCCACAGACCTTTGGGTGAAGATCTACCATCCAACACATAGGCAGAAGTGATGGATTCCTTAAGCCACCTAGCGATGGTAGTCTTGGAAGCCATATTGCCCCTGCGGGGCCACTCCATAGTACAAAAAGGTTATCTGAAACTCAAAGTGCATTGGTCACCTCCAGGTATCGCAGCAATGCTCGACGAACATCAAGCTTCCGAAGATCCTTAGCAAGCTGGTCCGATATATCCAGATCCGAAATGAAGGAAGTTCAACCGACTGATTTAAATGGAAGGAAGACACCACTTTAGGCAGGAACGAGGGAACTGTACACAGAGAAACCCCAAAGTCAGAGATGCGCAAAAAGGGCTCCCTACAAGAGAGAACATGAAGCTCTGATAGCCTGCATGTCGACCCAATAGCCACCAAAAACACCACCTTCAAAGTAAGATCCTTCAAGGTTGTCCTGCGCAACGGTTCAAACGGCGCCCGACACAAAGCTTTAAGAACTAAGTTCAAATTCCAAGAGGGACAGGGCTGTCATACTGGAGGCCATAAATGCTTCGCCCCCCGAAAGAAAACGAGAGATCAGGATGAGTCACCAAGGACACACCCTGGATGTTACCATGCAAGGAACCGAGAGCCGCTACCTGTACCAACAAGGAACTACACGACAATCCCTTCGCCAATCCAGCCTGAAGAAAGTTCAAAATCTCTGGAATGGTCGCTCAAATAGGAACAGTAGCTCTGTCAAGGCACCAAGTCTCAAAGACCTTCCAGACCCTGACAGGGAAGTAGAGACCTTATGAGAAAGCAACAAAGTAGTTACCACGGCATCCGAGTATCCCTGAGACTTCAGCCACTTCCTCTCAAAAGCCATGCCACTAGACAGAAGCGGTCAACCTGGTCGAAATTGATGGATCCCTGATGAAGCAGATTTGGCCGGTCCAGGAAGCATAACCGCAGTGCTACCACCAGATTAACCAGATCCGCAAACTAGGGGCGCCGAGGCCACTCGGGAGCTATTAACACTACCTCCGATGGATGTAACTCTATTCGGCAAAGAACTCTGCCTATGAGAGGCCAAGGTGGAAACACGTAAAGCAGAACATCTGTTGGCCAGGGCAGAACCAACGCGACCAGCCCTCTGCCCCTGTGTCCCTGTGACGAGCGAAGAACCGCGGTGCCTTGGCATTCTTGAATGTCACCATGAGATCCAGTCAGGGATCTCATGGTGACACTGAGCACAAATGATCTAAAGAACATAAGAACAGAAGAACATAAGAAAATGCCATACTGGGTCATACCAAGGGTCCATCAAGCCCAGCATCCTGTTTCCAACAGTGGGCAATCCAGGCCATAAGAACCTGGCAAGTACCCAAAACTAAGTCTATTCCATGTTACCATTGCTAATGGCAGTGGCTATTCTCTAAGTGAACTTAATAGCAGGTAATGGACTTCTCCTCCAAGAACTTTTCCAATCCTTTTTTAAACACAGCTATACTAACTGCACTAACCACATCCTCTGGCAACAAATTCCAGAGTTTAATTGTGCGTTGAGTAAAAAAGAACTTTCTCCGATTAGTTTTAAATGTGCCCCATGCTAACTTCATGGAGTGCCCCCTAGTCTTTCTACTATCCAAAAGAGTAAATAACCGATTCACATCTACCCGTTCTAGACCTCTCATGATTTTAAACATCTCTATCATATCCCCCTTAGCCGTCTCTTCTCCAAGCTGAAAAGTCCTAACCTCTTTAGTCTTTCCTCATAGGGGAGCTATTCCATTCTAGAGATGTGAATCGGAACCGGAATCGGTTTGGATTCCGGTTCCGATTCACATGTGGTTTTTTTTCATCTGGCCCGATCGTGGTTTTGTTTATCGGCTGCGCCCGAGCCGATAAACAAAAAACCCACCACGACCCTTTAAAACTAATACCTGAGCTTCCCCCACCTTCCTGACCACCCAAAAAACATTTTACAGGTACCTGGTGGTCCAGTGGGGGTCCCTGGAGTGATCTCCCGCTCCCGGGCTGTCGGCTGCCACTAATCAAAATGGTGCCGATGGCCCTTTGCCCTTACCATGTGACAGGGTATCCGTGCCATTGACCGGACCCTGTCACATGGTAGGAGCACAGGGGTTTTCCTATCATTTTGGGGGAGCCCCCGATTTCTGACGATTTTGAAAATATCGTCCGATATTTTCAATCATCTGAAGCCCGATTCACATCCCTATTCCATTCCCCTTATCATTTTGGTAGCCCTTCTCTGTACCTTCTCCATCGCAATTATATCTTTTTTGAGATGCGGCGAACAGAGTTGTACACAGTATTCAATGTGCGGTCTCACCATGGAGCGATACAGAGGCATTATGACATTTTCCGATTTATTCACCATTCCCTTTCTAATAATTCCCAACATTCTGTTTGCTTTTTTGACTGCCGCAGCACACTGAACCAACGTTTTCAATGTGTTATCCACTATGACGCCTAGATCTCTTTCTTGGGTTGTGGCACCAAATATGGAACCCAACATTGTGTAATTATAGCATGGGTTATTTTTCCCTATATGCATCACCTTGCACGTATCCACATTAAATTTCATCTGCCATTTGGATGCCCAATTTTCCAGTCTCACAAGGTCTTCCTTCAATTTATCACAATCTGCTTGTGATTTAACTACTCTGAACAATTTTGTGTCATCTGCAAATTTGATTATCTCACTCGTATTTCTTTCCAGATCATTTATAAATATATTGAAAAGTAAGGGTCCCAATACAGATCCCTGAGGCACTCCACTGTCTACTCCCTTCCACTGAGAAAATTGTCCATTTAATCCTACTCTCTGTTTCTTGACTTTTAGCCAGTTTGCAATCCATGAAAGAACATCACCACCTATCCCATGACTTTTTACTTTTCCTAGAAGCCTCTCATGAGGAACTTTGTCAAATGCCTTCTGAAAATCCAAGTATACTACATCTACCGGTTCACCTTTATCCACATGTTTATTTACTCCTTCAAAAAAGTGAAGCAGATTTGTGAGGCAAGACTTGCCCTGGGTAAAGCCATGCTGACTTTGTTCCATTAAACCATGTCTTTCTATATGTTCTGTGATTTTGATGTTTAGAACACTTTCCACTATTTTTCCTGGCACTGAAGTCAGGCTAACCAGTCTGAAGTTTCCCGGATTGCCCCTGGAGCCCTTTTTAAATATTGGGGTTACATTTGCTATCCTCCAGTCTTCAGGTACAATGGATGATTTTAATGATAGGTTACAAATTTTTACTAATAGGTCTGAAATTTCATTTTTTAGTTCCTTCAGGACTCTGGGGTGTAAACCATCCGGTCCAGGTGATTTACTACTCTTCATTTTGTCAAGCAGGCCTACCACATCTTCTAGGTTCACCGTGATTTGATTCAGTCCATCTGAATCATTACCCATGAAACCCTTCTCCATTACGGGTACGTCCCCAACATCCTCTTCAGCAAACACTGAAGCAAAGAAATCATTTAATCTTTCTGCGATGGCCTTATCTTATCTAAGTGCCCCTTTAACCCCTCGATCATCTAACGGTCCAACTGACTCCTTCACAGGCTTTCTGCTTCGGATATATTTAAAAATGTTTTTACTGTGAGTTTTTGCCTCTACAGGGAGTTGGCAGACATCGTCCACCAACTCCCATTCTCCTGGATCGAGAATATGGTGACTGAGGAAGTCCGCCTGAACATTCTCCACCCCAGCGATGTGAGAAGCCGCTATGCAGACCAAGTGTTGTTCCGCCCATTGGATCAAGAGATGGGCTTCCAACGCTACCGGTTGACTCCTGATTCCTCCTTGATGGTTGATATAAGCCACCATGGTTGCATTGTCAGACAGGACTCTGACCACTTTGCCCTGGAGAAGCGGCAAGAACTCTTGCAGCACCAGCCGGACTGCTCTGGTCTCCAGACTATTGATGGACCAATGGGCTTCCTCCAGAGACCACAGCCCCTGTACCGACTTTCTCAAACATACCGCTCCCCAACCGGACAAGCTGGCATCCGTCGTGATCACCGTCCAGATCAGAACTACCAAGGGAACTCCCCTCGTCAAATTGACCGGGGACAACCACCAATCCAGGCTGGACCGCATGTGTTCTGTTAGTGGTAGCTTGAGATGGAACTGTTTAGAAACTAGATTCCATCAGGACAGCAATACTGATTGTAAAGTTCGCATATGAGCGAAAGCCCATGGAACCAATTCCAGCATTGAGGCCATGGACCCCAGGACCTGAAGGTAATCCCAGACCGTTGGTATAGGCTGGGATAACAAGGCTCGTACTTGGGCTTGCAGTTTGAGTATATGCTCCGCTGGGAGAGACACCATCCATCAACGGGTGTTGAGCAAAGCTCCCAAAAATTCCAGAGACTGAGAAGGCATCAGATGACTTTTGGCCTCGTTGACTATACAGCCCAGCAATCTCAACAACTGAAGCACCTGGCGAACCGCCTGCTGACATAGAACTTCAGACTTTGCTCGAACAAGCCAATCGTCCAGATACGGATGTACAAACAATCCTTCCCTGCGCAACTGAGCAGCTACCACCACCATAATCTTGGTGAACATCCTGGGAGCAGTGGCTAGACCGAACGGCAGTGCCTAGAACTGAACATGCTGTCCCATCACAGAAAACCTCAGGAACTTTTGATGATCTGCCCGATGATCTGTGAGATCTAGGGATGCAAGGAACTCCTCCGGACTGACCGAAGCAATTACTGATCATAGAGTCTCCATACGGAACCAAGGGATCCACAGACATCTGTTGACCCTTTTTAAATCGAGTATGGGTCAGAAGGTTCCCTCTTTCTTGGGCACTACAAAGTAAATGGAATAACGGCCTCTTCGCAGTTCCACGGATGGCACCGGAACAATGGCACCGAGGCCTAGAAGATGCTGTAGAGTCTCCTTGACTTCCCGGTGTTTTGCCGCTAGCCCGCAGGGTGACACCAGGAACCATTGGCGGCGGGATTGGAATGCAAAATCTAACACGTAACCGTGTCTTATCACCTCGAGGACCCACTGATCCGTTGTGATCTTGGCCCATTCCCCGTAAAATAGGGACAGTTGACCTCCCACTACTGGAATCGAGGAATGGACCGGCTGCACATCATTGTGAGGGCTTGCCGCCCGGGGCAATCTGGTTGGAGCCAGGCCTACCGAACTGACACCCACAAAAGGACTGAAAGTACGTCTGTTGCCTGCTGGCATTGTGGCAAAATGAAAATGTGGACCCCCCGGGTGGACCGAGGTCTCCTACCACCACGAAATTGCGACCTGGAAGCAAAGGATCCTCTCAACTTCGGTCTATCCTCTGGCAAGTGATGCACCTTATTTTCACCTAAAGATTGAATCAGATCCTCTAGCTCCTTGCCAAAAAGCAGCTTACCCTTAAAGGGTAAAGATCCCAGCTGAGATTTGGAAGACACATCCGCTGCCCAGTTACGGAGCCATAACAAGCACTGCGCTGACACAGCCGATACCATAGCTCTAGCCGATGTGCGAATCAAATCATGGAAGGCATCCGAACCGTAGGCGATCAACACTTCCAGTCTTCCCAGTTGGTGAGCTTCCTCCTGGGATAGAGAATCATTGGCTAGGAGCTGTTGGCCCAGTGAAGACCTACTTGGAAGAAAAAATTACTACACATGGCCGCACGAATTCCCAGGCGGAGACTTCGAAGATCTTTTTAAGCTGTACTTCCAGCTTCCGATCTTGTAAGTCCTTAAGGGCCGCCCCCTCGGTGACCAGAATAGTTGTCCTCTTAGTGACTGTGGCCACTGCAGCATCTACATTGGGCTCCCGTAACAGCTATAAAGCCTCCTCTGGTAGGGGATAGAGCTTATCCATTGCCTTTGCGAACTTAAGCCCCATATCCAGAGTATCCCATTCCTTAAATAGCAAGTCCGTTGCCGAAAAATGGAAAGGGAAAGCTGACGGTGGCCCCCTAAGACCTAGAACCACTGGGTCCATAGCCCCTAATCTAGATTCCTCTTGGGGGAGCTGAATCCCCAATTCCCCTAAAATAGCCAGAATGAGGGGACCCAGCTCATCCCTCCATTAAAGACGGACGAACTTCGGATCAACTCCATCTGTCCCATGAGACCCCCTCAGACCCCCCTGCTGGGGGTCGGTATCTCCCTCAACCCCCGTCGGAGGCAGGGAAGGTATATCTGGGTCATCCTGATCATCTGTGTCTGAAGAAGTATCCGGATCTGGCTGAGGCACCCGGACACTGGCTGGGCATTTACCCCCCTGCAGGTCCGGCTCCAGGGTGGCCTTGGCTCACTACCGGGGTTCAGCCAGAACATCCTGACTGTGAGGCCGTTTTCTGCCCACCTTCCAGGCCTTAAAGGCCTTATGCATCAGTAAAACAAAGTCCGAAGAAAATGAAGAGTCCGAAGACAAATTATCTCCATCCCCATCATGGACCTCAGCAGCGCTAGCCAAATCAGGCCTCGCAGGTCTGTCCCCCTCAGGGATCCTGTGCTGTGGGGACAAGTGCGGCGGGGGGTCCTCCCCCCAAATGCTGTTTCGTGTGCTGCAGAGGCCCCAGCGTGAGCGGAGGCAAAATGGTACCCGCTGCCTCAGATGCGGACCCCAGCGCATTCAAAATGGCACCCGTTCCCGCGTTTCATGGGAAGGCCTCGGGAGCTGACTGAAGCTCCCCAATAGCACCTGTTATGGTCTGGACCCAGACCAGGACCCTTCCTGGGGTCGCGGAGGCACCCTCACCCCCAGAGAGGCAAGTACTACATAAACTATCGTGCGAGAGCCGCAAACACGCGGCTCCGCAGGCCCTGCACGTGGCCCGATGTGGCATGTCTGCCCGCAACAAAATCTACTGTCAACCCTCCTAAGCGCGGCAAAAAGGAGTGCAACCCATCCCCAATGCGACCGGAGGGAAGGGAGAGTTGAGCCCAACAACTATATTTTGTATTTATTTATTTATTTTAAATACCTTCCAAATCACCTCCGGGTCCTGGATCCACTGGGAGGAGTGAGCCGGGCTCCCCAATATCACCCCCAGGTGACCTCACGCTGGAAAAAAAGGGTCGAAACCCTCAGTACCTCAGCGGCCTCTAAAACCAGGGGGGATGGTCCCTTCAGGAACTCCCCCCTTCCTCCCCGGGAGGCAAAGACTGGGACCTGCAGGCATGCACTGCGGTCCCTTACACTCCTGATCGAAGAAGACTTACATTTTTTTTTAATTACTCCCTATCCTGTCTCTAAATAGACTTTAGCACAGACTATAGGTTTGACACCTCCTCAACCTGCTGGAGACAGAATAATACTGCTAGACTGTAGGTGGCACCAGCCTATATGAGGCAGAGTTTTGTTTAGTAAACTTCTGTCTCCATCTGCTGGGGGGGGGGGGGCAAACCCAGGAGTCTGGACTGATCCGGGTACATAGAGGGAACTACATTTCTCACATAGATCCTTTTTCCTGCTATGGACTATATTGCCTTTTACGCTTCCATTCATGGCCCCAGTCCCCCAATATATTTAAATCCTTATACCAGGATTTGAGCCATGTGTTGAAGCTGTCTATATGGCTTAGCCTTTCCTTCCCCTTTCTGAGAACAGGTAACACTTCTGAATAGGCAACAATCTTCAACATGTGTCGCTGAATATCCTTTGGAAAAAATCTAAGCAGGTAAACCTACCCAGATAACTTTGAAACCTAACTGGACAGATTTGAATATCGCCGGTTAGGTTGCAAAGCTTAACTTTACTGGCAATATTCAAAGAATATCACTGGTTAAGAAGTGGTCAACAGGAGAAACCCCCCTCCCCCCCCCCCCAAGCTCCCATAAGCATCATGTGGCCCAGAGCTCCGCCCCTCACTCCAGAGATCCCTGAGCCCTCCAAAATGAGATCTGAAGCTGTGGACATCCAGGCCTGGAAAGCCTTCTTCCATCCCCCCCCCCTTCCCTCAATATTCAAAATTATGGTAAGGGTCATGGCATTGAGGATCATCCCACCCCTGCTAAGGTCACTCTTACACTCCTACCCCCACCCCTCCTTATCTTCAGACCTTTTAATGCCAGCCAGGCACACTAAAACAACCCTAAAACCCACCCCCACCCTTTAAAATAAATCCCCCACCCTCCCAAACCCCCCCAAAATGCCTTAAATTACCTGGGGTCCAGAGGAAGGGTCCCGGTGTGATCTTTTACTCTCGGACCTCCGTGCGTTGTAGAAATGGCGCCGGCGCTACCTTTGACCTGTCATATGACAGGTCAAAGGTAGCGCCATATTGTTTGTTGCCGTTTGTTGCCGTTTGTTGCCGTACGGCCGGCGCAAAATGGCGCCGGCCGTACGGCAACACGATTCGACTGCAGGAGGTCATTCCGGACCCCCGCTGGACTTTTGGCAAGTCTTGTGGGGGTCAGGAGGCCCCCCTAAGCTGGCCAAAAGTCCCTGGGGGTCCAGCGGGGGTCCGGGAGCAATCTCCTACGTTCCTGCCGTCGGGGGACAAAAAAACAAAATGGCGCCGGCGCTACCTTTGCCCTGTCATATGACAGGTCAAAGGTAGCGCCGGCGCCATTTCTACAATGCACGGAGGTCCGAGAGTAGCACAAGTTTGGCAGAAGAATAGAGATGGAGAGAGTTTCTCTCCTGTGCAGCAGGCTCATCTCTATTAGGAATGTGAATCGGAACCGGAATCAGTTCCGATTCCAATTCCGGTTCCGATTCACATCGTGAATTTTCCTTCGTGCGGTCCGATCGGGGTTTTTTTTTTTATCGGCTGCGCCCGAGACGATTAAAAAAAAAACAAAAAACCACTCAACCCTTTAAAACTGCTCCCTTAGGTACCCCCACCCTCCCAACCCCCCCAAAACATTTTAATATTACCTGGTGGTCCAGTGGGGGTCCCGAGAGTGATCTTCCGCTCTTGGGCCATCGGCTGCCACTAATAAAAATGGTGCCGATGGCCCTTTGTCCTTACCATGTGACAGGGTATCTGTGCCATTGGCCGGCCCCTGTCACATGGTAGGAGCACTGGATGGCCCACGCCATTTTTAAAGATGGCGCCGGCCATCCATTACTCCTACCATGTGACAGGGGCCGGCCAATGGCACGGATACCCTGTCACATGGTAAGGGCAAAGGGCTATCGGCACCATTTTTATTAGTGGCAGCCGACGGCCCAAGAGTGGGAGATCACTCCCAGGACCCCCACTGGACCACCAGGTAATTTTAAAACGTTTTGGGGGGGAGGTTGGGAGGGTGGGGGAATCTAAGGGAGCAGTTTTAAAGGGTCGGGGTGGGTTTAGGGCTTGTTTATGTGTGCCGTTTTACCCGCCCTCCCCCAAAACGATAAGAGAACCCCACAAACAATTTCTTGGGGTTTTCCTATCGGTTTTGGAGAGCCCCCGATTTCTGACGACTTTGAAAATATCATGATATTTTCAATCGTCAGAAATACGATTCACATCCCTTATCTCTATTACCCATTTTTCCTGGTAAAACCCTCACTGCAATGACTTCAGGGAGCAGATGCAGCAGAGGGTGGATGGTGCAGCCCTGCTTCCCGCTAGATAAAAATCACATCAGAGCAGAATTTACTCTTGTAGAAGACAGCAGGTTTGTTGTTTCTGCTAAGAAGGCTCCATAAGCCAGATTGCAGATATCTGTGTGCTGAAAATAAAGATCGGAGTCGCTGTTAGGGAAAACAGCTGTAACAGGGTTTTGTTTTGTTTTGTTTTTTTTTGTAGTCAGAAAGATATTTGCAGAACCTGGTGAGAAGTTTATTCGAAACTGGCAATGGCCGCAAGAGAAAAAAAACTGGAAATCGTTTCTCTTTTACTTGCAGACTTGCAGACTTCCTGCCAGATAGTAAGTCTGACTGACACTCAAGCCTCACTAGCTGTAGGGAAGCCCCCAGCAATTCCTGGTCACTCTCTTCCCTTGAGTGTCATGGTGAAGGGAAGCAGTGCTCATTTTGTGAAACCGTTCTCATTTGCATGTCTCTCAAGATGTGAGTTTCAGCTGCATATTGCAAAGCAGGCTCTTGACATTTGCTTGCAAAATGATTTCTGTAGACATTTCAGGCAGTGCACTGCATTTTTCCTCACAAAGGAGTTTCTTTTATTTTCCTCCCTTATACTTTGTTACCATCCATCAGGGATTAAGTTGTGCACTGAGGCTCTGTTTGAGGTTAAAGAGAACATGATGTGCACTAGTAAAGACAAATAGCTACTGGAAAATGGAGCTATCTTAATAAATAGTTTTTTTCCTCCCCAATTCAAGGTTACAACTGAAAAGAACACAGCCTATAACAATTTATAAATCTGTCCGATAAATATCCTGGTTTTCTCAGCAAGCTTAGATTTTGTGATTCCCTTCTGTCAATATAATATAGATTAAATAACAATAGCAGTATATGGTTGTTTTTAAAACACATTCTTTTGCGATTTTAGTGATCTGAAAGAATCTAGATTGACAGCACTGGAAATCAACAATCCTCCAATTGTCCACAGATGAAGTACAGCACTGAAAGTAGCAGTTTGGGTTTCCTTACAAGGCCCAGCCAGTTTACCTCAACCCTGCTTTTCAGAGACCACACCTAGAGATGAAATGATAACTCTGCTTGTGCAGTCTTTTGAGACTGCTAAAAGTGGTAGTTGTTGATGCTAATTTGTAGGTATGTGTATTTGTTTGAAAAACAAATACACATACCTACAAACCTGTAAACATGTAAACATGTAAACCGGCATGATGTGAATGCTTTCATGAATGCCGGTATACAAAAACCTTAAATAAATAAATAAAATAAAAAAATGGGTAAAATGCAACAAATGAGTCAATTTTGTTTTAATTTGTGGACCCCTGAAATAAATGGAGGGTGCTTACAAATTTAAACAAAAAGTTTCATCTCATTAGTTTATGTTTCCCATTCATGTGTATGGCTGTATGTAGCAAACAAACAACAGATGTAAGATCAAGCTGGTACCTATAGTAACCAGCTCTAGCCTATGTGAAATCATAGCTTCCTGGGAGCTGAAGTGGGACAAGTTGGCAGGTAGAACGAATGGAGGACAAATCACAGTGAACCATCTTTTTAACTAGTCTATAGGTGCCATCTGGATCAGGTGACACTAATGACCTTCCACTAAAAGGTCTGAGCTAATGCAAGAAACTCAATATTTCAGGGATGGCCAACTTTAGTCCCTGAGATCCACAAACAGGTCAGGTTTTCTGGATATCCACAAATAAAATGGATGAGATAGATTTGCATGCACTGCCTTCATTGTATGCAAACCTATCTCATACATATTCATTGTGGATATTCTGGAAACCTATCCTGTTTCTGGCTCTTAAGGACTGGAGTTGGCCACTTCTGCTCTATGTGCTCTCCGGAAGTGTTCTGAGAATGATCTCTTTTGAAAAGTTCTCTTAGAGTTTTTGAAAATTAAAAAAAAATAGGCTTTTGTACTGGTGAAGGGTTTTTCTGATGTTCTCTGCTGTAGTCAATAGTATCTCACTGTGACAGAAAGAGAGAGGCAATGGCACTGCTTTCTGTGTTTACTGGGTATAGGGTAGGAGTGGAGTAGATATTGAACCAGTGCCAGTGATTTTTCTGTTTCTATATGATGCAGTAGTTCAGTGAGCTGATCTGCAAGTAGATTTAAGAGAAGAGCCTTGCCAGCCTTCCTAGTTCTGTTTTTAGGAGGGTTTTTTTTGTGTGTGTGCAAAAGGAGTCAGTCATCAGTGCAGACATACATACCTTATATGTGTGTGTGTGTGTGTGTGTACATGACAGAGAGGGGCACATTTCTGCACACATTAAAGTAGTACTGTGAGTGGTGGTACATTCTTTTCTGATATCAAAACCCCCAGGAGGGAATTTAAATTCCAACATGCCACTACAAGGAAAAAATACAGAGGAAGGAATGGGTAAATGTATCATCGGGTCACGCTAGAGAGATAACGTTACTGGATGGAATAAATGATAGCTTTATGGAGCAATTGGTTCAGGAACCGACGAGAGAGGGAGCAATTTTAGATCTGATTCTCAGTGGAGCACAGGACTTGGTGAGAGAGGTAACGGTGGTGGGGCCGCTAGGCAATAGTGATCATAATATGATCAAATTTGATTTAATGACTGGAAAAGGAACAGTGTGCAAATCCAAGGCTCTCGTGCTAAACTTTCAAAAGGGAAACTTTGATGAAATGAGAAAAATTGTTAGAAAAAACTGAAAGGAGCAGCTACAAAAGTAAAAAATGTCCAAGAGGCGTGGTCATTGTTAAAAAATACCATTCTAGAAGCACAGTCCAGATGTATTCCACACATTAAGAAAGGTGGAAAGAAGGCAAAACGATTACCGGCATGGTTAAAAGGGGAGGTGAAAGAAGCTATTTTAGCCAAAAGATCTTCATTCAAAAATTGGAAGAAGGATCCAACAGAAGAAAATAGGATAAAGCATAAACATTGGCAAGTTAAATGTAAGACATTGATAAGACAGGCTAAGAGAGAATTTGAAAAGAAGTTGGCTGTAGAGGCAAAAACTCACAGTAAAAACTTTTTTAAATATATCCGAAGCAGAAAGCCTGTGAGGGAGTCAGTTGGACCGTTAGATGATCGAGGGGTTAAAGGGGCACTTAGAGAAGATAAGGCCATCGCGGAAAGATTAAATGATTTCTTTGCTTTGGTGTTTACTGAAGAGGATGTTGGGGAGGTACCCGTAATGGAGAAGGTTTTCATGGGTAATGATTCAGATGGACTGAATCAAATCACGGTGAACCTAGAAGATGTGGTAGGCCTGATTGACAAACTGAAGAGTAGTAAATCACCTGGACCGGATGGTATACACCCCAGAGTTCTGAAGGAACTAAAAAATGAAATTTCAGACCTATTAGTAAAAATTTGTAACTTATCATTAAAATCATCCATTGTACCTGAAGACTGGAGGATAGCAAATGTAACCCCAATATTTAAAAAGGGCTCCAGGGGCGATCCGGGAAACTACAGACCGGTTAGCCTGACTTCAGTGCCAGGAAAAATAGTGGAAAGTGTTCTAAACATCAAAATCACAGAACATATAGAAAGACATGGTTTAATGGAACAAAGTCAGCATGGCTTTACCCAGGGCAAGTCTTGCCTCACAAATCTGCTTCACTTTTTTGAAGGAGTTAATAAACATGTGGATTAAGGTGAACTGGTAGATATAGTATACTTGGATTTTCAGAAGGCGTTTGACAAAGTTCCTCATGAGAGGCTTCTAGGAAAAGTAAAAAGTCATGGGATAGGTGGCGATGTCCTTTCGTGGATTGCAAACTGGCTAAAAGACAGGAAACAGAGAGTAGGATTAAATGGGCAATTTTCTCAGTGGAAGGGAGTGGACAGTGGAGTGCCTCAGGGATCTGTATTGGGACCCTTACTGTTCAATATATTTATAAATGATCTGGAAAGAAATACGACGAGTGAGATAATCAAATTTGCAGATGACACAAAATTGTTCAGAGTAGTTAAATCACAAGCAGATTGTGATAAATTGCAGGAAGACCTTGTGAGACTGGAAAATTGGGCATCCAAATGGCAGATGAAATTTAATGTGGATAAGTGCAAGGTGATGCATATAGGGAAAAATAACCCATGCTATAATTACACGATGTTGGGTTCTATATTAGGTGCTACAACCCAAGAAAGAGATCTAGGTGTCATAGTGGATAACACATTGAAATCGTCGGTTCAGTGTGCTGCGGCAGTCAAAAAAGCAAACAGAATGTTGGGAATTATTAGAAAAGGAATGATGAATAAAACGGAAAATGTCATAATGCCTCTGTATCGCTCCATGGTGAGACCGCACCTTGAATACTGTGTACAATTCTGGTCGCCGCATCTCAAAAAAGATATAATTGCGATGGAGAAGGTACAGAGAAGGGCTACCAAAATGATAAGGGGAATGGAACAACTCCCGTATGAGGAAAGACTAAAGAGGTTAGGACTTTTCAGCTTGGAGAAGAGACGACTGAGGGGGGATATGATAGAGGTGTTTAAAATCATGAGAGGTCTAGAACGGGTAGATGTGAATCAGTTATTTACTCTTTCGGATAGTAGAAAGACTAGGGGACACTCCATGAAGTTAGCATGGGGCACATTTAAAACTAATCGGAGAAAGTTCTTTTTTACTCAATGCACAATTAAACTCTGGAATTTGTTGCCAGAGAATGTGGTTCGTGCAGTTAGTATAGCTGTGTTTAAAAAAGGATTGGATAAGTTCTTGGAGGAGAAGTCCATTACCTGCTATTAAGTTCACTTAGAGAATAGCCACTGCCATTAGCAATGGTTACATGGAATAGACTTAGTTTTTGGGTACTTGCCAGGTTCTTATGGCCTGGATTGGCCACTGTTGGAAACAGGATGCTGGGCTTGATGGACCCTTGGTCTGACCCAGTATGGCATTTTCTTATGTTCTTATGTTCTTATTAAGTATAGAGGATTTGCTGTAGAGCCAGCCCAATCTCTTAGAGGTACCAACAGTACTTGTAGCAGTGAAAAAAAAGGTAGCTCTGACCCAAAACCTAAGAGACTTGTCAATGTTTAGCAAAAGAATGCCAGCACTGGAAACCAGCTCAAGCCAGAACAAATTGAAATTTGGAGAACATGTGCCACAATCACCTGTCTCTCTCTCTCTCTTTTTAAAAAGGGGCAAATGGTAGGAGAGCCATCTGAGGCTGGCATTTAGCAGAGTAGGGACATGGATAGAGGCAGCAGAAGCACAAGATCCAAAACCATCAGTGCACTCCTCTATGATTACTGCTTTTGAGGCAATAGAGACACTATTTCCAACAACAGTAGCACACATTTTACCAGTAATATCTAGACCAATGCAAATGCTACACACGCACACACGTACCTCTCTATAATGGGACACTGGTGGGACTTGGCCAAGGCAGGAAGAGGCAGCAGCTCTAGTGGGGTCCAAGCATCAGGTGGGCTCAGCTGAACACCCAGAAGATGGATAGCCCTCATACTTCATGCAATATTCTATCAGTCATAAGAAAGACACTAGAGGCAACTAGACCTGAGAGGCAGGAGTCTTTATATGGGTTTATTTTTGTTAGACATAGTGGTGCAAATATAGGGGCAATGGAAGATGGGGGAGCTTTTTGGTGGATCTGTTGTTGTGCACACTTGCTGTAGCTGACGGTGAGGGATACCCTAGGACTGGGGCGCAAGGAACACGGGGGTTCCATTCCTGAAGGACCCAACGAAGAGGTGCAGGAAAATAGCAAGGATTTCCACTGAAATCTGATTGGGGGAGGGGGGGGGTTAGGTTTTCTGTGAGAAGCAGGAAGAATTTGGGATGCCTCATAAGCATCTGATTCAAGATGCTGGCATCCACTGGAATTCCAACTATCTCATGCTGCAGAGGTTACTTTAGAAACAGAGATAGGTGTGGATTGCCTCCTGGGGCATCATGATTGGGTCGCGATGAGGCAGCTACTATAAATCCTGAAGCCCTTCAAGGATGCCATGGAGGATCCGAGTTCCAGAAGTACCACACCGAGTGATCATCAGTACACTAAATATTCGGGAGATAAAATTAGAGAGTTTTCATGAGCAACAGGGAATGGAAGCAAAGGTGTTACAGTCTGTGGACTCCTTGCAGCAGCAGGTGAAAGTGAGACTAAAACGTCTGACATAAAAGAATGCATACATGCGTGTCACATTTTGTGTACCACAGGTGAAAGGAAGTCTTGCCCTCCAGTCTCAGCATCTCACATATATGAAGAAGATACTGGAAGCTAGGCTGTGTGAACAGGAACACCAGATGCAGAGGCGAAGTGGGGATGTAGTCCAGAGGATAGTGCAAGAATGAACAGCACCCTATCAGCTAGCACTTCCTTCCCCATCTCAGTAAGCCAAAGTCACGTTGCCTGCAGAGAATTGTCTTTCCTGATTAAAGCAGCTAGTATGAGATACCCTTGTCCAACTCCAGCAAAGGAGACCACAGTAAACATTTCTGTGACACGCTATCTAACAGTGTACATTGAGGATGGCTCAGCATGAAGGAATCAAACCTTTTCCAGTGGAAGAAAAGCTGTAGAACTAGGGAGTCATAATATGAAGCTCCAAGGGGATATACTCAGAAACAATGTCAGGAAATATTTCTACATACAAGGAATGCCCTCCTGGTAGAGATATTTAAGATGAGAACTGCAATGGAATTCAAACGAGCTTGAGATAAGCTCATATCATTCCTAGTGGGTAAAGGATGGAAATGATGATAAGGAATAAACTGTATTGGGGTAATCTGCACAGAGTAGTGGTTAGGTTATTACAATTAACATAATAAAAATTAAAAAAATTAAAAGAACAAATACAACTTGCTAGGCAGAATGGATGGACCACTAAGGTCTTTTTCTGCTATCATTTACTATTGTACTATATTATCATTATCTTTCTTGCCTACCAACCAGCATGTCTAAGGAACATTTGTTTTCAATGACAAGGGACAACATGATCCGTTATCATTCAAAGCTGGTGCCAGAGTTGATAGAAGAGCTGGTCATTTTGAAAATCAATATGCCTTTGCTAGGCTTTCCAGATTTTACATGTTAAAGGCACCTTGATGTTCTTACTATCATGCTGTATATCCATAGGGGTCTTGCTGCCACTATGCCTAATTGCCATGACCATGATCTCCTACTTGGGGAAAACCTGCCGTGCTCGAGATATATTTCCTTAGTGGTCTTGCTGCCAATATGTCTTGTTACCATGTCCCTGAAATACCACCTTTGGGGTTTTGATACCTTCATGTTGTTCACTGTTTATATCCCAGGCTAGTTTTCCCACCCTACTTTTTTCTTGGTTATACTGGAGTATTTTGCCTCCATAATAAAATATGAAAAAAGAGAAAAAAACAAGATAATCCTCCTATTTCACCTTTTTTCTGGTCCACCTTACTGTTTTGTTTTACTCTTGTACAATCCCTGCCTAGTTCTCCTACCCTGCTTCCCCAAAATAAAAATATGCAGTTTGAAAAAATACAATTTTCTCTTCCCACCCCACCTTTTTTCTAGTTTTCTGTCCTGCTGTCTAGGACTGTTTAGGCCTTTGCACTGTTTTTGACACTCATCCTGTAAACCTTGGTAATTTTGATGGCTTTATGCTGATTGTGATTCCCTGCCTTCAGGCCTTTGATACTTTTGTGCTATTTGATATTGTCACCTTCTATGCCTTGGGGGTTTTGATGCACTCAATACCTGGGAAGTGTTGATAACTTTGTGCTGTTTACCATTACAGGCACTCTACACCTTGTGGGTTTTGACATCTTCCTACTGTTTTTCATTTCCTGCTCTCTATGCCTTGAAAGGTTTGATGTAGAAAAATCCTGAATCAACTAAATAACATCATATGTTTGGAAACTGATTTTTTCTTATTTATTATTCTTTAATTTATAATTGTTGTGAACGGGAATCTCATAAAATGCTCGCTCATAGCAACAACAGCTTATTCAAAGCTTTCGATAGTCTGACACTTTTAGACTGTGGCTGTAAGATTATTTAATCATTGACTCCCGTTCCTCACAACACTCCTGTTATCAGGGATAGGGCACTGCGTGCAGGAAGATCACAACACCCCCGGTAACTGGGATAGGGCACTGTGTGCAGGAAGATCACAACACCCCCGGTAACTGGGATAGGGCACTGTGTGCAGGAAGATCACAACACTCCCGGTATCAGGGATAGGGCACTGAGTGCAGGAAGATCACAACACCCCCAGTATCAGGGATAGGGCACTGAGTGCAGGAAGATCACAACACCCCCGGTATCAGGGATAGGGCACTGTGTGCAGGAAGATCACAACACTCCCAGTATCAGGGATGGGGCACAAGCTCTAGTCACATTTACTGATCACATTACTTTTTTTGTCAAGTTACCAACCGTTTCCATTTCCCATCCCCCATATATTAAACCATCACGTCAGTGGAAATCTTGGTAACATAACTGACCTTAACTGACTTGAAAAGTGTCAAATTGTATCATTTTCTGTTAGTGCGCACTAACCGAAAAACTGATTTTTTTTACAAAAAAACCCCATGCCGATCAGATTTCCCCCCCCCCCCCCCCCCCAGCCGAAATTGATCGTTAAAACGATTGGGCACACGATTCACATCCCTAACACTCTATGCCTTGTGGGTTTTTATGACTTTGTCCTGTTTTTAATTTTCTGTACTGTACATCTTGGGGGGATTTATGCCTTTTGTTTGTTGTTTGCAATTCCCCGCATTCTACATCTTGTGGGTTTTGATGCGTTTGTGCTATTTGCGAATTTTGTTCTGTGTATGATTCTGCATACTCTGCATATTGAGATCTTGCTGTCACTCTGTCTCACTGCCATGCCCATGATGATAAACTTTGTCTTGCTCCCACTCTTCCTTGCTGACATGCGCCTGATGCTACATATTGGATCTTCCTTCCACTATGTCTAACTTCCATGCCCCATATGTGCCATCTAACTGTTATTCCCCAAATATACCACCTTAGTGGTCTCCTCCCACTACAGCTCTTTTCTGGTTTTTTTGTCTTGATGTATAGGCTTGTTTAGGCCTTTAGGTTGTTTGAGATTCTTTGTACTCTAAGCCCTGGGGATTTTGATCCCTTTGTGCTGTTTGTGATTTCCCATACTGTAGGCTTTGGGGAATTTGATGCTTCTGTGCTATTTTTGATTATTCGCACTCTGTGCCTTGTGGGTTTTGATGCCTTTAACTCTCTACACCTTAGAATTTTGATGCCTTTGTGCTGTTTGTGATTACATGCACTTTATGCCCTGAGGGTTTTGATGACTTTGTCCTATTTGTGATTCCTTGTCCTGTACATCTTGGGGGTTTTCATGTCTTTAGGCTGTTTGCAATTCCATGTATTCTACACCTTATGGGTTTTGATGCTTTTGTGCTGTTTGCAGTTTTCTAATTTCTACATTTTTGGGGTTTGATGTTTTTATGCTGTATGTGATTCCACGCACTCTGATTCTTGGGGCCTTACTGCCACTTTGCCTTGCTAGCATGATCTTATGATACACATTGGGGACTTGCTTCCATTCTATTAGCAATGCTCCTGATGCTCTCACTATGCCTAGCTGCCATGCCCCATATGTTTAAGATTAGGGTTCTTTCTGCTACTACAACCAACTGCCATGACCCGATGTACCATCTTTAGTGTCTCCTCCCAACCCAGCTCTTCTTTTTTTTCCATCTTGATGACTAGGCCTGTTTAGGTATTTGTGCTCTTTATAATTCCTTGGATATTTTTGTGCTGTTTGTGATTCCCTGCACTGTAGGCTTTGGGGAATTTGATGTCTTTATGCTGTTCACAATTCTCCTTGGTGGTTTTGATGCCTTTGTGCTGTATGTGATTACATGTTCTCTATGTCTTGTGGGTTTTGATGCCTTTGTCCTGTTTTCAATTCCTTGCACTCTAAGTCGTGAGGCTTTTGTGCTGTGTGTGATTCTGCACACTCTGCTTTGCTGTCTTGCTGCCACTCTCTCTTGCTGTCATGACCCTGATGCTACACCTTGACAGTCTTGCTGCCACTCTTCATTGATGCCATGCCCCTGATATTACACTTCAGGGTCTTGCTGACTCTATGCCTAAATGCCATTCCACAGGTGTCTCCTCACACCCCACTCTTTTCTGGTTTTCTACCTTGATATCTAGGCCTGTTTAGGCTTTGTACTGTTTGAGATTCCTCTTACAGTAAGCCTTGGGGGGGGGACGACGACATTGATACCATTGTGCTGTTTGCAATTCTCTGCACTATAGGCTTTGGGGGATTTAATGTTTTTGTACTGTTTGTGATTAAAGGCACTCTATAGTATGGGGATTTTGATTCCTTTGTGGTGTTTGTGATTCCAGAACTCTACATCTTCATGGTTCTTGGCACCACTCTGCCTTTCTGCTACACCCCTGGTGCTTTACATTGGGTGTCTTTTTGTTTCTATATCTAGTTTCCACTTCCCAGGAGTACTATCTAACTGCCCTGCCCTGCTGTGCCAGATGTCATGCCCCAGATGTTCTACCTTAGGGGTCTTGCTGCACTGGGCATTGCTCTCATGTCCCTGATGTACCACTTACCCACTCCCAGTGCTGCATCTATCAGAAACAGTGCTGGAAGCATAAACTATCATAGTTTATGCTTTGAGAGCTAAAAGCATAAACTACCTACTGTTTACACTTCCAGTGGTAGAAGAAAAAACTATCCACAGTTTACGCTTTTAGTGCTAGAAGTGGAAACTCTGTGTAGTTTAAGTTTCCAGCACTATTCCTGATAGATGCAGTGCTAAAGGACTGGTTATGGATAAGTTCTTAACCCATTCCCAGCAGCTGTTTATTTTTGGTATCGGAGCAGGATGGGAGTTCTGAATGTGGAGTCCAGGGGGAGGGGAACAGAGGGTGGGAGCATGTGGAAGGGGCACAGGGCAGCCCAATTGAAAGCTTATAGAAACTGTAAAGGGATTGGGGGAGCGACCCGACTGGTGAGCTGCTGCATATTTGCTTTATTTTGGGGGGCTTTGGGAGTGAGTGTGGAAAGGCCCTACAGGGCAGGATATTAAATTTGGAGGAGGGGAGGATGATAAAGGGGGCCACAGGCCCCTTTACTCTTTTTTTTTTGTATTTTGATAGTGCTAATTAACCAGATATCTTTGAAGATATCTGATTACATAGAAAGTTATCTGGTCACACAAGGCTGGATAACTTTAGATTAGCTTTGAAGCAGTTATAAAGTTATCTGAATAAATTAGATGGACATAAATTGAAAATCAGCTAAGTTAGCTGAATAACTAAACCCTTCCTTGAAACACCCCCAGAACGCCTCTTTTATCTGGCTAAAATATAGTTGGATAATGACTTATCTGGGTATAATTTAGCTGGATAAGTGATTGAAAATTCCAAATTTGCAATTTAGATGGAAAAATTGTGAGTTATCTATACAACTGCCTTTTGAATATTGACCTCATAGATGACAAGTGATTTCTACTTTATCGAAAAACCATTGAATGTGGTATCAGAGTTGAAGAGAATGTGAGCACAATAAAAAATGTTGGTTTGGTTCATTTGAATAATTTTCAGGTTGTTTGTTGACCAAATTTCATTTCAGGGAAACTGACAGGTTGAATTACTGGCATGGTTAAAAAGTGAGGTAAAAGGCTATTTTAGCCAAAGATCTTCATTCAAAAATTGGAAGAAGGATCTTTCAAAAGAAAATAGGTTAAAGCATAAGTATTGGCAAGTTAAATGTAAGACATTGATAAGACTGGCTGAGAAAATTTGAAAAGAGGTGGCACTGGCCATAGAGGCAAAAACTCACAATAAAAACTTTAAAAAATATATCCAAAGCAGAAAGCCTGCAAGGAGTCGATTTGACTGTTAGATGATCAAGGGATTAAAGGAGCACTTAGAGAAGATAAGACCATTGTGGAAAGATTAAACAATTTCTTTGCTTCAGTGTTTACTGAAGAGGATGTTGGAGAGATACCCTTTTCAGAGAAGGTTTTCATGGGTGATGATTCAGATCAACTGAACTAAATCACAGTGAACCAGGAAGATATGGTAGGCCTCAATGACAAACTGAAGAGTAGTAAATCACCTGAACCAGATGGTATACACCCCAGGGTTCTGAAAAAAATAAAAAATGAAATTTCAGAACTATTAGTAAAAATTTGTAACATATTAAAATCAGCCAATGTACTGAAGACTGGAAGATGGCCAATGTAACCCCTATATTTAAAAAGGGATCCAGGGTTAATCCTAGAAACTATAAATCGGTGAGTCTGACTTCTATGCCGGGAAAAATTATGGAAACTATTAGAAAGAATAAAATCACAATATATTTAGAAAGACATGGTTTGATGGGACACAGCCAACATGGATTTACCCAAGGGAAGTCTTGCCTCACAAATCTCCTACTTTTTTTGAAGGAGGTAAATAAACATGTGGACAAAGGTGAAACAGTAGATGTGATGTTTTTGGATTTTCAGAAGGTGTTTGACAAAGTTCCACATGAGAGGCTTCTAAGAAACCTAAAAAGTCAGGGGATAGGAGGCGATGTCCTTTCGTGGATTGCAAGTTGTTTAAAAGACAGAAAATAGAGAGTGCATAAGAACATAAGAAATTGCCATGCTGGGTTAGACCAAGGGTCCATCAAGCCCAGCATCCTGTTTCCAACAGAGGCCAAACCAGTCCACAAGAACCTGGCAATTACCCAAACACTAAGAAGATCCCATGCTACTGATGCAATTAATAGCAGTGGCTATTCCCTAAGCAAACTTGATTAATAGCCGTTAATGGACTTCTCCTCCAAGAACTTATTAAAACCTTTTTTGAACCCAGCTACACTAACTGCACTAGCCACATCCTCTGGTAACAAATTCCAGAGCTTTATTATGCGTTGAGTGAAAAATAATTTTCTCCGATTAGTCTTAAATGTGCTACTTGCTAACTTCATGGAATGTCCCCTAGTCCTTCTATTATTCGAAAGTGTAAATAACCGATTCACATCTACTCATTCAAGACCTCTCATGATCTTAAAGACCTCTATCATATCCCCACTCAGTCATCTCTTCTCCAAGCTGAACAGCCCTAACCTATTCAGCCTTTCCTCATAGGGGAGCTGTTCCATCCCCTTTATCATGTTGGTTGCCCTTCTCTGTACCTTCTCAATTGCAACTATATCTTATTTGAGATGCGGTGACCAGAATTGTACACAGTATTCAAGGTGCGGTCTCACCATGGAGCGATACAGAGGCATTATGACATTTTCCGTTTTATTAACCATTCCCTTCCTAATAATCCCTAACATTCTATTTGCATTTTTGACTGCTGCAGCATACTGAGCCAATGATTTGAAAGTATTATCCACTATGATGCCTAGATCTTTTTCCTAATATGGAACCCAACATCGTGTAACTACAGCAAGGGTTATTTTTCCCTATATGTAACACCTTGCACTTGTCCACATTAAATTTCATCTGCCATTTGGATGCCCAATCTTCCAGTCTTGCAAGGTCCTCCTATAATGTATCACAATCCGCTTGTGATTTAACTACTCTGAATAATTTTGTATCATCCGCAAATTTGATAACCTCACTGGTCGTATTCCTTTCCAGATCATTTAGATATATATATTGAAAAGCACTGGTCCAAGTACAAATCCCTGAGGCACTCCACTGTTTACTCTTTTCCACTGAGAAAATTGATCATTTAATCCTACTCTGTGTTTGTCTTTTAACCAGTTTGTAATCTATGAAAGGACATCGCCTCCTATCCCATGACTTTTTAGTTTTCTTAGAAACCTCTCATGAGGGAATTTGTCAAACACCTTTTGAAAATCTAAATACACTACATCTTCTGGTTCACCTTTATCCACATGTTTATTTACCCCTTCAAAAAAATGAAGCAGATTTGTTAGGCAAGACTTCCCTTGGGTTAATCCATGTTAACTGTGTTCCATTAAACCATGTCTTTCTATATATTCTATGATTTTGATCTTTAGAATAGTTTCCACTATTTTTCCAGGCACTGAAGTCAGGCTCACTGGTCTATAGTTACCTGGTTCACCCCTAGAGCCTTTTTTAAATATTGGGGTTACATTGGCCACCATCCAGTCTTCAGGTGAAATGTATGATTGTAATGGTAGGTTACAAATTTTAACTAATAGATCAGAAATTTCATTTTTTAGTTCCTTCAGTACCCTAGGATGCATACCATCCAGTTCAAGTGATTTGCTACTCTTTAGTTTGTCAATCTGGCCTACCACATCTTCCTCGTTCACAGTGATTTCGTTCGGTTTGTATGACTCATCACCCCTGAAAACCATCTCCAGAACTGGTGTCTCCCCAACAACCTCATAAGTAAACACGGAAGCAAAGAATTCATTTAGTGTTTCTGCAATGGCCATATCTTCCCTAACAGTCCCTTTAACCCCTTGGTCATCTAATGGTCCAACTGACTCCCTCATAGGTTTCTTGCTTCGGATATATTTTAAAAAGTTTTATTATGATTTTTTGCCTCTATGGCCAACTTCATTTCATATTATTTCTTTGCCTGTCTTATCAATGTTTTACACTTAACTTGACAATGCTTATTTTTTATCCTATTTTTTTCAGATGGATCCTTCTTCCAATTTTTGAAGGATGTTTTTTTGGCTAAAATAGCCTCTTTCACCTCACCTTTTAACCATGATGGTAATCGTTTTGCCTTCCTTCCACCTTTCTTAATGTGTGGAATACATATGGACTGCACATCTAGGATTGTATTTTTAAACAATGTCCATTCCTGTTGAACACTTTTAACCTTTGCAGCTGCACCTTTCAGTTTTTTCCTATTTTCCTCATTTTATCAAAGTTTCCCTTTTGAAAGTTTAGTGTTAGAGCTGCAGATTTACTTATTGTCCCCGTTCCAGTTATTAGTTTAAATTTGATCATGTTATGATCACTGTTGCCAAGTGGCCCCACCACCGTTACCTCTCTCACCAAATCCTGCGTTCCACTAAGAATTCAATCTAAAATAGCTCCCTCTCTTGTTGGTTCCTGAACCAATTGCTCCATGAAGTAGTCATTTATTACATCCAGGAACTTTATGTCTCTAACAAGTCCTGATGTTACATGTACCCAGTCAATATTGGGGTAATTGAAATCTCCCATTATTATTGCACTGCCAAATTGGTTAGCTTCCCTGATTTCTCTTAGCATTTCATCATCTGTCTGACCATTTTCTCCAGGTGGACGGTAATATACTCCTATCACTATACTCTTACCAAACACACATGGGATTTCTACCCATAGATTCTACTGAGCATTTAGTCTCTTGTATGATCTTTATCCTGTTGGACTCTATTCCCTCCTGGACATAAAGTGCCACACCCCCACCAAGTTGATCCTCCCTATCATTGCGATATAATTTGTACCCTAATATAGCACTGTCCCATTGGTTATCCTCCTTCCACCATTCCACTGTGATGCCAATTATGTCAATCTCATCATTTGCTGCTATTCACTCTAACTCTCCCATCTTACTTCTTAGACTTCTGGCATTGGCATACAGACATTTCAAAGTGTGTTTTTTGTTTGCATTAACAACTTTCTTTTCAGTTGTTAGGGATAATTCGGAAATTATTAGCTTCGGTGATTTTTTACATATAGGCACACGGACTATATTTGATTTTAATGGAACATCTCTGTTGGGGTGCCCTAACTCTCCTGTTTCATTACTATCCTTCAAGGATACATTTCTTCTAATCATGCACTGCTGAGTGACTGTCGGCTTTCTCCCTTGTTCTAGTTTAAAAGCTGCTCTATCTCCTTTTTGAAAGTTAGTGCCAGAGTAGAATTAAATGGTCAGTTTTCACAGTGGAAGAAGGTAAAAAGTGGAGTGCCTCAGGGATCTATACTTTGATCGGTGCTTTTAAATATATTTATAAATGATATGGAAAGGAGTATGACAAGTGAGGTGATCAAATTTGCGGATGACACAAAATTATGCAGAGTAATTAAATCTCAAGCAAATTGTAATGAATTGCAGGAGGACCTTGCAAGACTGAAAGACTGGGCTTTCAAATGGCAGATGAAATTTAATGTGGACATGTTTAAAGTGATGTAGATAGGGAAAAATAACCCTTGCAGTGGTTAAACAATGTTAGGTTCTATCTTAGGAGTTACCACCCAGGAAAGATCTAGGCATCATAGTGGATAATACATTGAAATAGTCGGCCCATGGTGCTGTGGCGATCAAAAAAGCAAACAATGTTAGGAATTATTAGGAAGGGAATGGAAAATAAAACAGAGGATGTCATAATGCCTCTGTATCACTCCATGGTGAAACTGCACCTTGAATACTGTGTGCGTTTCTGCTAAACACATCTCAAAAAGGATATTGCTGCACTGGAGAAAATGCAGAGGAGAGCAACCAAAATGATAAGGGGCATGGAACGGCTGATCTATGAGGAAAGGCTGAAGAAGTTAGGGGTGTTCAGTTTGGAGAAGAGACCAATGAGGGGGGATATGATAGAACTCTACAAAATCATGAATGGACTTGAAAAGTTAATGTAAATTGGTTATTTTTTCTCTCAGATAATAGAAGGACCAGGGGCAATCCATGAAGTTAGCAATAGTTCATTTAAAACAAATCAATGAAAATTATTTTGCACTCAACGCATAGTTAAGCTCTGGAATTCATTGCAGAGGATGTGGTTACACAGGTACTGTAACTGGGTTTAAAAAGGTTTGGATAAGTTCCTCAAGGATAATCTATTAGAGATGTGAATCATGTCCTCGATCGTCTTAACGATCGATTTCGGCTGGGAGGGGGAGGGAATCGTATTGTTGCCGTTTGGGTGTTTAAAGTATTGTGAAAATCGTTAAAATTGTGAGCCGGCACACTAAAACACCCTAAAACCCACCCCGACCCTTTAAATTAAATCCCCCACCCTCCCGAACCCCCCCCAAAATGCCTTAAATTACCTGGGGGTCCAGCGGGGGTCCGGAACGGCCTCCTGAAATTGAATCGTGTTGTCTTCAGCCGGCGCCATTTTGCGCCGCCATTTTGCAAAATGGCGGCGCAAAATGGCGCCGGCCATAGACCAATACGATTCGACTGCAGGAGGTAGTTCTGGACCCCCGCTGGATTTTTGGCCAGCTTGGGGAGGGGGCTCCTGACCCCCACAAGACTTGCCAAAAGTCCAGCGGGGGTCCGGAACGACCTCCTGCAGTCGATCTCTTGCCGGCGCCATTTTCCGTACGGAAAAACGATTCGCGGCAGGAGATCGCTACCGGACCCCCAGGGACTTTTGGCCAGCTTGGGGAGGGGGCTCCTGACCCCCACAAGACTTGCCAAAAGTCCAGCAGGGGTCCAGAATGACCTCCTGCAGTCGATCTCTTGCCGGCGCCATTTTCCGTATGGAAAAACGATTTGCGGCAGGAGATCGCTCCCGGACCCCCGCTGGACCCCCAGGGACTTTTGGCCAGCTTGGGGGGGCCTCCTGACCCCCACAAGACTTGCCAAAAGTCCAGCGGGGGTCCAGAACGACCTCCTGCAGTCGAATCGTGTTGGTCTATGGCCGGCGCCATTTTGCGCCGCCATTTTGCAAAATGGCGGCGCAAAATGGCGCCGGCTGAAGACAACACGATTCAATTTCAGGAGGCCATTCCGGACCCCCGCTGGACCCCCAGGTAATTTAAGGCATTTTGGGGGGGTTCGGGAGGGTGGGGGATTTAATTTAAAGGGTCGGGGGTGGGTTTTAGGGTGTTTTAGTGTGCCGGTTTTCCCGCCCTCCCCCTTCCCCTCCCCCTTCCCCCGATTTACGATTTTTTGACAATAAATCGGGGGAATTGTTATTGTATCGTGGCCCTAACGATTTTTGACGATTTAAAATATATCGGACGATATTTTAAATCGTCAAAAAACGATTCACATCCCTAAAATCTATAAGCTGCTATTTCGGTAATCAATAAGCAGTGGTAGCTTGTGATCTGTCTAGTGTTTGGGTGCTTGCCAGGGTCTTGTGACTTGGATTGACCACTGTTGGAGACAGGATACTAGCCTTGATGGACCCTTGGTCTGACGTAGTGTTGCATTTCTTATTTAATTCCCAGCAGATTCAACTTGGAGGAATAGAAACCTAATATCTAGTACTATCAGAGAAGAAAGGACTCTATTTCTGATATTATTATCCACTTGGGGTTCAATGACCTGGCCAGAAACAGAGTTAAGATAGTACAGAGAGTGTACCAAAAGTTAGAGGATGATCTTAGAAACCCAGCATAGACCACAACTTTTTCACAGAAAGGGAGGAAAAAAAGATTACTTCAATACATGGCTCAAAACCTGGTTCAAAGAAGGATTTGAATATATGCTGGGAACTGGGACCATGCATTGAAAAACAATATGCTATAGAGATTAGGAGTGTGCATTCGTTTGCAATGTATTGGCAATCTGCAACGTATAGGGCCATATTTGTTGTATTTGTGGGGAAACGAAATGTATCGCGATTGCCCACGAATACAACAAATCTTCAATGAATTATTCGGCTGTCTAAAGGAGCGAATTAAAAAACCCCCACCCTCCTAACACCCCCCAAGACTTACCAAAACTCCCTTGTGGTCCAGCAGGGGGTCCAGGGGAGCCATCTACTGCACTCACGCTGTCGGCTGCCGGTATTCAAAATGGTGCCGATAGCCTTTGCCCTTACTATGTCATAGGGGCTACCTGTGCCATTGGTCGGACCCCCGCTGGACCACCAGGGACTTTTGGCAAGTCTTGTGGGTGTCAGGAGGGTCCCCCAAGACTTGCCAAAGTCCCTGGTGGTCCAGCGGGGGTCTGGGAGCGATCTCCTGCACTCGGGCCGTCGACTGCCAGTAATCAAAATGGCATTGATAGCCTTTGCCCTTACTATGTCACAGGGGCAACCGGTGCCATTGGTCAACCCCTGTCACATGGTAGGTAGATGGCTCCCGGACCCTCCGCTGGACCACCATGGAGTTTTGGTAAGTCTTGGAGGGGGGGGGGTCAGGAGGGTAGTAGTTAATTAAATTTTAGCTGGGAAATAAATAAGAATGAATGCATGAATGGATCGGGGGCCCCCCTTGCCGAATGCAATGTATCTGCCCCCCGACGAATGCGGTTCAAAGCAATCTGCTGCCTAATGCAAGGGATGAGAAGGCATCTTCTCCCCTCACAAAAAAAAGGCACAGCACAAGTCAAATCACTGAGGAGGCTGGGAGACGGGATCCACTTGAAATCTGGACCTTTTGGTGATTCCAAATGCTGGGAAAGGGAGGAGGCAGGGGTCAGAGTTCTCAGAGTATAAATGGCAATATTTAGTAATCTGTCTCTAAATGATGGAGCAAGTGGATATGCGTGTTTGCTTCATTATATCTCCTCTCTGCTGGCATCCCTGGGAAAAGGTATAAAACTGAATAACCTTGCCTGGCTGCGTTATCCTGCATCATTAAAAAACAAACAAAAAAAAAACCAACATAAGTCTGTGAAAATCTTCTTAGCCAGTTGCATATTTTAGGGGTTTCAGATATTGCAGATATACCGAACCTTGGCCTTATGAGAAGGAACTTGTTAGATGGTATAGTGATGTCTATGTATATCTGGTATGTTAATGAATACCATAATGTGTCAAACATTGTAAAGCATGCAATCTGGACAGTATCTATGCACATGCTTAGTGCTGTTATATCCCTGCCATTTGCCAAAGAGGCTGAATATTTATTTGTTTAGAAAATGTATATCTGCGTGATCTACAATGCTCAGTGGTTTACAATCACGCTCATAAAACCATTAATACCTAGAATGTTAAACGACATCTACACTACATGGTTCCACCACTCAATCAGACTGCGGCATCAAATGTGATATAAAATATGGAAGCCCTGCCAGTATGCCACAGTAATAACTATGCCCGATATTATAATATTTTAGTCACAAAACAGAGTTCTCACTTTGGTACTACTACTAAGTGAATGCCTATTCAAATACAAATGTTTTCAACTTCTTCCTAAGATGAAGTAAAGAAACCTCATTTTTTTTAACTCTTCCAGCAAGGTATTCCATAGCACGGGTCCTGCCATCCCAAACATTGACTCAGGAGACTCTCCCAGACTGATCTGCCTCGCTGATGAAAGATGTTGAGAGTCAGAAAGTGGATCCTTGGTCCGACCGGCGAAGAAGGGAAGAAGTAGTTCTCCACAGTTGGAATAGGTCGGAAAGCGGTGCCACTACAGAAGACCGACGATCTTCACCCTGGAAGTCCGTGGCCTCTCCAGGCATGTCCTGTGGAGGCCCGGACCGCTGGGACTTAGGTGGCTTCGCCCTGGAAGCCCGCGGTCCCCCCGGGAGGAGCCCATAGGGACCCGGGCCGCTGGGACTTAGGAGAGCGGCTAGAGACGGAAGCGAGGGAACAGACCCAGGATCAAGGCTGGCAGCTCAAGTCGTAGACGAAAGAACAGACCAGTATCGAGGCAGGCAGCTGAAGACGTAGACGAGAGAACAGAACAGGATCGAGGTAGGCAGCTGAAGACGTAAACGAGAGAACAGAACAGGATCAGGACCAGAAGACACTCCGATGCTTGGTTCCATACCAGGGGCTGGAACTGGAAGGCGGGCCAGGCAGGCAGGAACAGGTAGGCAGGCAGAGTCAGGATCAGGATCAGGCAGGATCAGAATCAGGCAGGCTTGATCAGAGTCAGGCAGGCAGGATCTGGATCAGGCAGGCAGGATCAGGCAGGCTGGATCAGGATCAGGCAGGCAGGACAGCAACTCTTCACTCTGATGAGTCGACCACGTTGCAAGGCGAAGGCCTGGGATCAGACGCCGAGTTTAAATCTTCCTCAGCGTCTGACGTCAGCGAGGGGGACGGCTCTGCCTTTCGCGCCAGAGGCCCTTTAAAAGGGTTCCCTCTGCGCACGCACGAGCCTAAGGGGCGGGGTTACCACGGCGTTCGGCGGCATCTCCCTCGTGGGGACTCCGCGAAGTAGGCCCAAGTAGGCCCAGGGGATCCGCGGTCCAGCTGGCGTCTCTCTCTCCAGGAAGAGGTAAGGGTCCAGTCACGAGGGTCGTGACGGAACCGCAACAAAAGATACGGTAAATTCTGAATCGAAGATCATAATAAACAATAAGGATGACACATTTTTAATACAATATTAAAGCAAATTGGAACAAGTCTATTAATGGCTTTAAAGTTCAAGGTTAATAACTTGAACTTTATTCACCATTCTATAGTAGCATAATTTAATTTTTAAAGGACTGGTGGAATATGCTCTCTGGGTGAAATGCCAGAGATCATTCGAGCTGCGGCATTCTGGACATAAAATACTGTCGCAAATGATGGGTGCTGTCACTAGCCCACCTTGGCCACTTATGTCCTCTTCAGATTGATGAAAGAACCCTGACTGATTCAGGATATAGGATTCATGGCAGGATCCGAGATCCCTGACCAACACATTCATAATTCACATGAATGCATCACAAAATACTTACACGTATAGAAATTGAAAATGTTTCTGACTGCAGCACACCATTTTCCTTTTATGAGATAGCATAATATATAATACACTGAAAACTTCAACGTCAGTACCAGAGATAATAGTAGTAAAGTGATCAATGAGTAATGAATGATGAAAAGTTTGTGGGTAGTAAAACTAGAATCTGCATTTGTTGTAATGTTGACTTTGAAAATGTATGAATATGAAGTAGTCCATAAATTTGCAGTCGTGTTGACCAAGAACATGAACGAATATGAACTAAAACATATATCTGCTGCGATGTTGACCTAGATTATGAATGCTGGCACAGAATGTAATTGTTGACCAAGATTATGAATGCTGGTTTTGTAAACCGTTGTGATCTTATTCTGGAATGGTATATAAAACATCTAAATAAAATAAATAAATAGCATCAGAGCAACAATTAACAACACCTGTCATTAGGCAGGCCAGCAATGACAGAGAAGTCCCTAATAATGTCTTCTAATAAAAATATATAGTTCCTATTGTGTCTTTGCAAGATGTGTAGTACTTGGCTTTGAAACTCATATACATCATCATCTTTAGCTAGTTATATTGGTCTAAAAAGTTTATAAATTAAGGGACTTATAAATTATTATTCATAATGCCCATTTAATAGAACTGCAATAGGAATTTTTATACTGGTCTATTTTGTATTTATGTTTTTTTGATGATTTGCATTGTTATGCACATAGGGGCAGATTTTCAAAGGGTTACGCATGGAAGATATGCGCGTAACCCCCGAAAAGCGGCCCCTTCCACCCCTTGCATGCGCCGAGCCTATCTTGCATATGCTCAGCGGTGCACGCAAGCCTCAGGATGCGCGTAAGTCCCGGGGCTTTCCTGGGGGGATGTGTTGGGGTGTGTCGGGGGGGGCGTGTCGTGGCCGGCGCGTCATTGGGGGCATTCCGGGGGGCTGTGAGTGTGGTTCCAGCCCAGGGGCATTCCAGGGGCGTGGCCGCGACCTCTGGACCAGAACATGGCGCGCCGGCAGCTGGCTGGCGCGCACAAGTTACGCCTGCCTCGGGCAGGCATAACCTGTAAAATAAAGGTGGGGGGAATTAGTTATGGCTGGGGGGGTGGGTTAGATAGGGGAAGGGAGGGGAAGGTGGGGGGGGGGGGGCCGGAAGGAAAATTCCCTCCGAGGCCGCTCCGATTTCAGAGCGGCCTCGAAGGGAAAGGAGGATGGCTGCGCAGCTCGGCGCGCGCAGGCTGCCAATTTTGAGCAGTCTTGCACGCGCCGACCATGTATTTTATAACATGTGCATGGCAGCACGCGCTTGTTATAGAATTGGGAGTAGATTTGTTCGCAAAGGGTTGCACGAACAAATCTACTCCCACGCACACCTTTTAAAATCTACCCCATATGCTATTAGGTTTGTTGTAACACACATAGGATATGAAGTTTTGCCCACAGAAAGGCATACCTAAACTGAAATTACAGTTATAATCCCAGCATTTTATTTATCTAAATTAGGTAAAAATATTCCTTGAAGTTAAAGATTTTTTTGATTAAACTGTTAACAGAAGAATGTGCATTGTGTTTCACTTCTAGCAAATTCTGTTTTTGAAACTCAGGCAGTAGGATAAGGGCTCTTTAACTAGCAAACGGCACACCTTCCATTTCAATGATACAGAATAATATCGTGCCTACAATTGAGAGCGTAACTGTATGCTCTCACCATCATCTTCACTGGTACATGGTCTATATTTCCTCCACAAAGGATTTGTTGAAAAGCGATCTACCTAGGTCTAATTCTTGGAAAAGTTTTTGTCAAAAGCTGCTGAATTGAAATGCCAAATCCTGGTGTTGCTAAGATTAAGTTCTTGAAAGATTTCCCTAAAAGAAAAGCACAGCAGGAGGATTACTACTGTATTTGCTTTTGTTAGCCAGAGTTATTCTGCTAAAATGTTCTTAAGCTAGGTCATAAATAACATGATTTTGATTATGCCCAATAATAGCCAAGCTTTTAATGTGCGCTTACAACAAAAACAAGCAGGAACATGTTAACACACTAATGTATTAGCATAAGCTGTCAAATTACCAATATTATTTTATTTTGTTAATATTGAGTTTTGAAAAAATGTAAATCTCAAATGTATTCTCCAATTATAACAGAATTTTCATACCCGAGAGAACTCATTTGTTTGATTTAATGGTAATTCAGGGCTTATTGTACTTAAATGCTACTTTTATTGTCCTGAACTCTATAGGAATCCAAAAGAAGATAAATATTTTCCAAGATATGCGGCTAAATTCACAGGCATATTTTCAGTTGTGTCTAAATGGCTCTACACTGTTTCCTGCTCTGGCATCTCACTGGTAATCAGATCAGATACACATTATTCAGTCCCATGCTAACTCCTGCTCTTTGATGCAGTGATTGGCCAACCTTAAGGTCCATGGAAGAACAAAATTTCAGAATTACGCTTACCTAAAGTGATGAATTAAAATGTAAAAGCTTAAAAACCAATAGTGAAATCTTAAAATTTGATGCACCAGGATATTGGGAGTCAATGTAGAATGTAAAGAGAGGGGGTGATATGGACACGTTAACTGGTTCCAGTCAACATCCTAGCAGCAGAATTTTATATTATTTGAAGAGTCTGGATTCTGGAGTGGAAACTACTACCTGGTGATTACTACCCTTACCCAATAAACCTTCGCACGGTTAATGCAACTCCAACATTGTTCTCTGCTTCAATGGCAAGGAGAAATGTGGAAAAGAGCATTTGCATTCAGACAACAACCAACAAGGACTGAACTTCACCATCTGGTTAAACAAATAAGTGTGGGGGTAGCTTGCTTATTACGGCGGTTACTATCCTAAACCAATTAAGCCTGATACATCACTTTGAATGCATGAACAGCATTGCTTTGCTCTCTGCTTCTACGGCAGGGGGAAATGTGGAAAACAAGATTTACATTCAGACTACATCCAACAAGGCAGTCGGGGTAAATAAGCATCGGAAATCAGAGCGGCCTCGGAGGGAACTTTTCTTCTGCCCCCCCACCTTCCCCTCCCTTCCCCTATCTAACCTGCCCTCCAACCCTATCTAAATCCCCCCTACCTTTGTTTTATTATTTACGCCTGCCTCTGGGCAGGCGTAGGTTGCGCGTGCCGGCCGAGTGCCAGCACGCGATCCCTGAGCCCATCGGCAGTGATGAGGCCTCTGGCCATGCCCACTTCCCGCCCCGTCCCACCCACGCTCTGCCCATTTTTTCAAGCCCCGGGACATACGCGCATCCCGGGGCTGGCGCACACCGCTGAGCCTATGCAAAATAGGATCGGCGTGCGCAGTAGAGGTTTTAAAGGGTTACATGCGTATATTACGCACGTAATCCTTTTAAAATCCTCCCCTTAACCATTAAGCTTTATGCTCACCTTTGATGCAACTCCAACATTACTCTCTGCATTAATGACCGGGGAGGGCAGGAAATTTGAATCAAAGAGTTACCAACAAGGGTCTTGAACTTGGTGGTTGATGAAACAGATAAGTATGGGAAAATAAATGTGGGAGCTTGCTGGGCAGACTGGATGGGCTGATTGGTCTTTTTCTGCCGTCATTACTATGTTACTATGTTTCAATAAGAGCTTTCAAGGTATTTGTGGGAAGATCTATCAACAGAGAATTGCAATACAAGAGCCATTCAAAACAAGAGCTTATAAAACCGTTCTGAAATCATGGGCTGGCAGCAAAAGTTTCAGTCTATGTAATATTTTCAGCTTGGCAAAAGAAGATCTGATTATAGAGCTGATGTGAGGTTTCGCTGTCGAGTATGACCCCAAGGTTCCAAATGCTAGAAATTACCTTAATAGAGACATTTTTAAAAGTAAACGCTGAAGGGGCATCTGGAAGTGGTAATCTGTTTAAGATTAAAATTTCAGTTTTATCAAAATTCAAGGCCAAATGATGGTAATGAAGCCAGGATCTAATGGATGAAAAATAAAGATTTAATAGATCATTGGCTGCGGCCTAAGAGGATTGTTTCAGTATAAAACATTGTATATCATCATCGTATATTTTATAATATACTCCCAAGCACAATAAGAGCTTGCAAAGGGGGGAAATATATATATATATATTAAATAAAACCACTGATAACACAGAACCTTGGGATACACTAGAAGCAATACCCTGCCAATGGGGGTAGAAGAAGAAATGGTTATTTGTTGTGATCTTTCAGACATGTATGATGAATGCCAACTGTAAACAACGTCTGTAATACAAACTCTTTAAGGCGATATAGGAGGATAGAATGACTCAAGGTGTTGAACGTAGCAGATACATTGAGCTAAACCATCACATAACACAAACCATGGTCAAAACCAAATCTAATAATGCCAAGACTGGATAGAAGTAAAGTTTTTGTATTGCAAAGTTTATGAAAGCTAAACTGAAATTGTCCAAAACATCATGATTGGTCAAGAAATCGTTGAGCTGAGAAAGTACAGCAATCTCAATTATCTTGGCAAGAAAAGTAAGAGAGGAACTTGGCAGTAGTTACAATAAATGAAACTGTCTAATTTGGAAATTTTTTTTTTAGCAATTTATGGGTTTACCTGTGTTAATTTTAGCATTGGTAGTCCCATTATAGAAAAGATCTTAGAGATTCGTGGAAAACAAAACTTTTCTTTTTCATACTTACTTTCTTTGAAGATTAATTTTGTGATTCTTTCAAATGGTTTGGAGAGGTGACTACCAAAAGATGTATTTAGGAAAATTGTAGTTAAAATCAGGGGAATAGTGTCCATAGTGCACAGTAGTGCGCAGGCACCACTAACTTTAAAATGAGGTGTGTCTTGCTCCACCAACTTTGGATGCTCTCACCTTTTCTATTCTCTTTCTGCCCTCTGGAACATTAAGTAAGTGGTACCTTGGGCCAGTGCTGTGATGCACCGACCCTGGCACCACCTCCATTTCAAGCTGCAGCGCAGTGAGAAAAGACTTCCTTTCCCAGCAGGAAGCCTGTGGGTGGCCATCACAGTCATGGGGAGGAGGACCCACAAGAGCAAAGAGTAAAACGAGCATGTGCACACACACCAGTCCTTGCTGCTGCCTTTGCTGTTCCTCGTGGAATGAAAAGCCCATGTAATAGAGCAGTGCACATCAGCACAAGGAGTCTCAATAGCCACCTGGGTCAGCAGTCCCTCCTGGTGTGCTTTTTGCCACTGCTTCTCATCCAGTCCCATCCCACAACCAAAACAGTGAGTTCCTGTGAGCCAGTAGCCAATAAATGCCAGGATTATCTGTTTCGGAAGCTCTGGGATTGGGGCATGTTAGGGAAATGACAATGGCAAGTTTTGCCTCACAAATCTTCATTTTTTTTGGAAGGGTTAATAAACATGTGGATAAAGGTGAGCCAGTAGATCTAGTATATTTGGATTTTTGGAAGGTGTTTGACAAAGTCCCTCATGAGAGGCTTCTAAGAAAAGTAAAAAGTCATGGGATAGGTGGTGATGTCCTTTTGTGGATTAAAAACTGGTTAAAAGACAGGAAACAAGAGAGTAGGATTAAATGGTCAATTTTCTCAGTGGAAAAGGGTAAACAGTGGAGTACTTCAGGGATCTGTACTTGGACCGGTACTTTTCAATATTTATTTATTTATTTATTTATTTTTAATTTTTATATACATTTATAAATGATCTGTAAGGAAATACGATGAGTGAGATAATCAAATTTGCAGATGATACAAAATTATTCAGAGTGGTTAAATCACAAGCGGATTGTGATGAATTGCAGGAGGACCTTGCGAGACTAGAAGATTGGGCATCCAAATGGCAGATGAAATTTAATGTGAATAAGTGCAAGGTGTTGCATATAGGGAAAAATAACCCTTGCTGTAGTTACATGATGTTAGGTTCCATATTAGGAGCTACTACCCAGGAAAAAGATCTAGGAATCATAGTTGATAGTACATTGAAATCGTCTGCTCAGTGTGCTGTGTCAGTCAAAAAAGCAAACAGAAGGTTAGGAATTTTAAGGAATGGTGAATGAAACGGAAAATGTCATAATGCCTCTGTATCACTCCATGGTGAGACTGCACCTTGAGTACTCTGTACTAGAGATGTGAATCGTGTCCTCGATCGTCTTAACGATCGATTTCGGCTGGGAGGGGGAGGGAATCGTATCGTCGCCGTTTGGGAGTTTAGAGTATCGTGAAAATCATTAAAATTGTGAACCGGCACACTAAAACTCCCTAAAACCCACCCCCGACCCTTTAAATTAAATCCCCCACCCTCCCGAACCCCCCCCCCAAATGCCTTAAATTACCTGGGGGTCCAGCGGCGGTCCGGAATGGCCTCCTGCAATTGAATCGTGTTGTCTTCAGCGGCGCCATTCTGCGCCGCCATTTTGCAAAATGGCGGCGCAAAATGGCGGCGGCCATAGACCAACACGATTCGACTGCAGGAGGTCGTTCCGGACCCCCGCTGGACTTTTGGCAAGTCTTGTGGGGGTCAGGAGGCCCCCCCAAGCTGGCCAAAAGTCCCTGGGGGTCCAGCGGGGGTCCGGGAGCGATCTCCTGCCGCGAATCGTTTTCCGTACGGAAAATGGCGCCGGCAGGAGATCGACTGCAGGAGGTCGTTCAGCCGGGGTCCGATTTTTTGACGATAAATCGGGGGAATTGGTATTGTATCGTGGCCCTAACGATTTTTGACGATTTAAAATATATCGGACAATATTTTAAATCGTCAAAAAATGATTCACATCCCTACTGTGTACAATTCTGGTCGCTGCATCTCAAAAAAGAGAAGAGACAGTTGAGGGGGGATATGTTTGAGGTCTTTAAATTCATGAGAGGTCTAGACCGGGTATATGTGACTCAGTTATTTACTCTTTCGAATAATAGAAGGACTGGGGGGCATTCCATGAAGTTAGCATGTAGCACAATTAAAACTAATCAGAAAAAATTCTTTTTCACTCAATGCACAATTAAGTTCTGAAATTTGTTGCTAGGTGATGTGGTTAGTGCAGTTAGTGTAGCTGGGTTTTGAAAAGGTTTGGATAAGTTCTTGGATGGGAAGTCCATTACCTGCTATTAATCAAGTTGACTTAGAAAATAGCCACTGCTATTACTAGCATCAGCATTTTATTTATTTATTTATTTAAAAGCATTTATATACCGTTTTCTAAAAATAAATTTTTGTCAAAACGGTTTACACGATTAAAATAAACATAAAAATAATCAAAATAAAACGAGGTTTCAAATATACATAAAAATAAACAATAACTAGTCAGAATGCTAGGATTAAAGATTTTTATAAAATAAAAGATTTGATGCCATAGGCTTAATTATCTAGGGAGTCGAGTGAGGAGGAGATAATAGAAAAAATGGAGATTGTATTAATATTGCAGGGGTGGGAAGGGTAGGGAGAAATGTAGGATTGAAAAATGTAGGGAATGAGGCTTTTAAAAGGTGCGAGTGACTATGCAGGTATAGATTGATATATGAATAATCGTTTAATTAGATGAAGTATTGAATGCAAGCTGAAAAAGGTGGGTTTTGAGAGATTTTTTAAAGTGAGAGGGGTTAGATATTGAGCGTAGGGGGTTTGGTAATGAATTCCAAAGTATTGGTCCGGCTATTGAAAAGGCCCTTTTTTTAGTGAGGTCTAGTCTGGCTTGTTTGGGTGAGGGGATATCTAGGAGATTTTGGTTAAGTGATCTTAGATGTCGTGTTGGTTTATAAATCTGAAGTAATGAGCAAAGCCAGGTGGATGTATGATTATGAATTAAACTGGGGATAATGGAGAGGATTTTGTATTTTATTCTGAACTTTATGGGTAGCCAGTGTAAAGATTGTAAAATAGGGGAGATATAATGACGTGGAGAGGTTCTAGTTAGTATCCGGGCAGCAGTATTCTGAATCAGTAGCATGGGATATACTTAGTTTTTGGGTACTTGCTAGGTACTTGTAGCCTAGATTGGCCACTGTTGGAAACAGGATGATGGGCTTGATGGACCCTTGGTCTGACCCAATGTAAAAATATGTTTGAGGAGTTAAAAATTCATTCTCAAGCACTTCCACTTATTGCAAAGATATATTTGGTGCCCACTGAGAAGAGAGATGGGATATCTGTGGGTGATCCCCAAGGTTTGTCTATGGATACTGATTTATTAGCTTTACTGGAAGATTCAGAAGCCAAGTAGAGGTTAGAGATACATTATTTGTCAATTTTGAGGCTTTTTCTTTGAGATAGGAATATGCTATTCTATGAACAAAAAGTATGGATATACCCGGACATAACTAGATTGTAGGAGAAAATTTCTATTGATGTGGCAGGAAGCCTTTAGGGGCACATTTTATATTATCCACACAAATGTATTCTTAAAATCAACAATGCTCGATATATTTACTTTGAGCCATCTCACTTGAGATTCTTTTTGGATTCTTTCAAATTACCTGTGGTTAATTAACCCTGGTTGTCACATGCAACTATTTGATGCTTTTCCTTTCTCTCTATTTTTCTTTTTCACATTTCCCTGTTTCTTTTTCGCTCCTTGTTGAGCCTTTGGTCCCCCCCTTAATTTCCTGATATCATGGGATATGTTAATTATTTTCTATAAGGTTGTTTTATTTGCCTTGTGATGTTAGATGTGTCAGTATTGCCCTAATCACTTAACATGTTCTTTTATGTTAAATTTGTGTGAAATTGCAATAAATAAAATTAAAAATATAATAAAACAAAATTTAAAAAAGATGAGAAGAATATAGTTTTACATTTTGTCTGAGGAAGAATTTATTTTGGGACAAGTATAGCAAGTCTGTTCCCCTGTGAAAAATGGAACAATCCACCTTACAAGAGATCCTTTAGACTCTCTACAAATAATAAACATTTCTGTGCAAAAATTTTGTTAAAACACAAATGTTGCTTTTCAATTTTCTTATTACACTCCCTCTCACTTCTTTGCTTGGGCAGGGCTGACTCAAGGGAAAATGGCGTTCTGTGTGAAAATTGACAGAACTGAATCCTGAACTGGTATGGGGATCTTTTCACTCAGGGAAAAAGCAGATAGAAGAATAATTCAGGCTGATTTGATATATATATATATATATATATATTTGTTTTGTTTTTGTTGTAAGTGGGATAAAATTAGAATTAGAGACTAAAGGATTGTTAGGACCAACTGTACATTTTTATTGAACTTGATGTGAACAACACTCTGATAAGCTGTAAACTGACAGAATGAGTCCGATATGCAAGGAGGGCTAAGTGCCTGAATAGTATAGATGGCTAATCAAGGCTCTTAAGGTCCCTTAAATGGCTCAATGAATAGAGGCACCTAAATAAGACTCCTAAATAAGGTAAAAATAAACAAAAGTTCAAATACTTGTTTAAAAATTCTGTGGGCATAAATGATAATCCAACTATTACAGAGTCCAAAGGAAATGGCTTGCTACTAAATACAGTATATGTTTAGAAATGATTAAAGTTAATTTTAGTAGAATTTCTGCTTTACAAGGGAACAGTATGCTTATGGATCAACTAACTCTCATGATGGTATAAGAGAGCAGGAAACTCTGCTTCTAATCATCACATACAAAAAAACAGTTGTGAGTGCAGGTGTGTAGAAACCTCTTCAAACTGTCTAGAAGATGCATCAAACTTTGACAGGGCTCTAACGTGCGTTAAACAGCATATATCACGTGATAGAGCCCTATCGTGATGATATTGCATGATATTCGCAATATTTTACATGTTCCACCACTATTACAATGAGCTGCTTTGCATGTGATTTGCATGCATGAATTTTGCACATTCATGCAAAGCAGCTCATTAATAGCCAATGCTATGTAAATAATTTATCATGGCCGACTGAGAAAGTGGTCAGCCACGATAAATTAACAACACCTCCCTGGGTTTCGTTAAATCTAGCGTAGGAGTCCCGGGATCCTAATGTGAGTTTCGAGGCTCCTACATTAGAATTAAAGGGCCTGCAAAAAAAAATCACGGTCAAAAAGAAGAAGTTGAGCGGGGCTCAAGGCTGACCCCTGTCTCAATCTGGGGCAGCAACTCGTGGCCACCCCAACACTCACAAATGTAAAAATAAGAAATAAGTTAATGTATGGCGATGGCCCCCCACCTCTGTCATTAATAAAGAGTAGTACACAACTTCTTTTCCAACCATCAATACTGTGACAGCCCCCACCCATATAGTATTACAAAAACATTAGGTGAATAGTGTCCCCCCCCCAATTCCCCTCCCTTCCTCCTCCCTCCATCCCCCAAAGGTACTAAAAATATTACTGTTAGGTAGTCGGAAGCTCTCAATCTCTGACTCCTCTCTCATACCCCCAAACCTAAAAAGCCTGGATAGAATCCCACAAATGGGCCTGGAGCATTCCCTAGCCCTGGGTCCAGTTGGCGCCATTTTTCAAAATGGCACCAACTTGATCTTGTCCCAGTCATGTGAGTGTTGGAGCAACTTCGAGGGGCAGCCCTGGGTTGAGTGGGAGTCAGCCTTGACCTCGCAGAAACTTCATTTTTCTGCTTTTAAGGTGATGTCAGTCCCTTGAGGTTGGGGTTGGGGCCGTCATCGCACTTAAAGGGTCACTAGCCATGTTGTTTTGTCGTGAGACAAAGCAAAATGCCATACAGCCATGATGTTTTTGGGTGGGAGGGGCTCACTATCACGGTGACACCCGCCCCCCCCCCCCCGATCTGATCCCCTTCCAGCACACTCCCAACTCTGGTCCCCAGCCCAGTCTACTGGTATTCTCCTCAGATTCACTTGCCATCTTGTGCCACAGCCCCCACCTCCATAGCCCGAGAACATAGAAGACAAGCAGCCAATAGATGACGCAAGCCACAACAATCATTGGGCTAGCACTGGCACTGTAAGGAGCAGTGTGTGCAAGCTGATGGAGCTCTTGCTGCTGCTATAACAGACAGAGATGGGCTGGAGAGCAGCGGGAGCCGGCAATAATGTCACCCCCCCCTCCCCCCCCCCCCACCGTAATAGTGGAAAACCTCCTGCAGAAAAACATCACGGCTTAGTGCCTCTAGGCTTGTATAACTTCAAAAAAAGTGAAATATTCTTCTTCCCAGATTCTATCTGTGTCTTGCACACAATTCATCAGTTGGTTAATATAACATTGTTCATCATGAAAAAAATGTGTTGCGCATCTAGAACAGAGTGCTTCTTTTCAAGTAACGTTCATTATTTACATTACTTTCATTCAGATAGTTAGGCAAATTATTGCCCCCAAATTAAAATTCTGAGGCAATCTTCTCTACTGAACATGTTGTCAAAGTCTTCAGCTGTCCTCAACTCTCCATATCGCCAAAATTTTCAGCTGTCCAACGCAGCCATGTTTCACTCCTCAAGCTTTCTCAAGGAGGCTTCGAGACACCACCGTGGTTTGCCCATATTTGAACCATATATATAGCTCTCTGACAGTAAGCAGTTCCACTAGACTATGATAACTCCCCAAGATGAGTGAAGCTACCAATGTGCAATCCTATTTCAGGCTGATTGTTCCTTGTAACATGTGAAACAGCTGACTGATTTCATCTGTGGTGATAACAGTGAGCTTCTTTAAGAAATCCCTAGTGGCAAAATACGGGTGTGCAGAGATACAGAGTTTGAGGGGCAGAGTTTGGATTAGGGGATGGGTGGGGGAGCAGGGTCTTGGAAACTGAGCAGGGATTGAGATGAGGGACTTAGTGGTTGGGTAACGAGTGTTAGTGGCTGGAGGTATGAGTGGGTGGTTGTGAGATATAGCTGTGGGGGTGAAGCTGTAAAAAAATAAAAGGGGGGAGGCGTCCTTTCTACAAAAGTTTGCTAAGAGCCCCACAAGTGGTTAAAGGAGCCTTGAATCCAGGATAGGAGTCGTGTCGGCATGAATGAGGATGAGTGAGCAACTGGGCCTGTTTGGGAAAGATGGAGGGGGAGAGGAAAAAAAATGCCTCTAGGGAGGGAGGTGAGTGCCAGGGAAGGAGGGGAGGTAGGGAAAGGAGGGAGAGAATACTTGGAAAGAGGGGGAGACAATGCCTGGAGAGAAGGAGCAAGAAAGAGAGGAGGGAGAGAATGCTTGGAGGGAGGGGGGAGAAGAGTGAGAGAAGTTGAGAGAGGGAAGATAATGGATGGAAGGAATGAGAAGGGAAGAGATTGAGAATGCTTGGAGGAAGGGGATGAGAAAGCCTGCAGGGCGGAAGAGAGGGGAGAGAATGAATAGAGGGAGAGGGGGACACCCCAGGATGCCAATCGTCTGCACAAGTCAGTAAAGAAGTGAGAGGGAGAGTAATAAGAAAACTGAAAAGTAACATTTGTATTTTAGCAACAATTTTAACAGCCTAAAGGATCTCTACTAAAGATTGTTCCATTTGTCATAGGGGATCAGAAGTAATAGTATTGTTGGTTGTAGCTCCCTCATGTGGGAAACTTGAAAGGTGAGTCCCCCAGATATATGAACCCAGGCCACCATTCTAGGGTGTGGACTCAGCATGTTACTGTGCTGTCTCCTGCCGCTGAGGGAGGGGGAGAGTGACCCCTGGAGAAAGGAAAGGCCAGAGTGGTAAAAGACAAAGGGAGCTCTGGGACGGAGCTTCTGAGAGTAGGGTGGGCTGGAAACCTTAGGGGCCATCACGTAGAAGAAGGCCTATCAGTGGACAAGGGAAGCTGCACTGGCCGAGCTGAAGGAAACTGTTGGTATTGCAGGAAAGACTGTGCAGCGATACGAAGCTGCTTTAAAGTGGCTGGCACGGTTACAACAGGGGAAGGGAAGAAGTAAAAGGCATGCCGTGCAGTTAGCTAAGGCGGCGTTGGGAAAATCCTGGAACTGCCACAGAGAGGGAGAAGGGAAGCTACAGAAAAAGACTGTGCAGAGATACAGAACTGTGCTTTAAAAACTTGCAGGAACAGTTACAGCAGGGGAAGGGCATAAGTAAAGGGCTGTGCCGCAGAGTGAGAGGACAGAGGCTGCAATAAAAGCATTTAAACTAAACGATGCAGCCAAACTGTTATGGATCCTGCTGAGCTAACTTGCATCAAGAAGATAAAGCAGTGGTGGGAGTGTAATCTGAAAACTCCACCATTCAACACCTGTTTTTTCTTTATTTCTTATGAAAGGACCCTTCAGCTTCTAAGGATGAGATCTGGGTATGGAAAAGTAGAAAGGACACCTTTGCCTAACTATCACATGTCTTTTTAGGAACCATTTGTTGTCCATCCCTCATCAAATTTCCATCTTTAATCAGTAAAAGTTAAGGGGTCAATTTTAAGACCCACATGCACGCATCCATGTGTGTGCGATTCCCGGTGCATGCACATGGCTGCGCCGATTTTATAACATGCGCACACTGGCTAGTGCATGTTATAAAATCCCATGGCCGCGAGCATGTGTGGGCAGCCCGCAACTCGCGAGCGCGGGGGGGGGGGGGGGATTTAAAAACCTACATGTGGCGATGCAATCGCCTCTACCCCTAACTCTATCCTTCCTCCCTCTTTCCCTCTCCTCCCCGCCTCCTAAACCTACTTTAAATATCCCCCAATTTTTTATTTTCCTTCTTTCTGCTCCTCTGGAGCAGAAGTAATCTGCGCGCGCCGGCCAGCTGCAATGGATAATGGCGATGTCCCGGCCCGCCGCTCCCCGCCCAGACCCCCCCCCCCGTTTTCCCCTCGGCCAGCACTTCTGCACGTACCGGGGTTTATGCGCATGGCCAGGAAGTTGTAAAATGGGTGCAGCGCATGCAAGGCCGGCCATACGCATAAACCAGGTGCATAGCCCTTTTAAAATCTGGGCTCCCTACAAGAAACTTTAAAGTTTAATTAACTATTGAACAATGCTCAAGCTTAGGAGATAATCTTCTCTGCACTCCCCTTCCCAACAGGGAATCTTAGACTTTCCAAAAGACTTAACATCTGGAAAAGAAAATTACACGTTTAAGCCCTAACCGCTGTGAGGTCCTGTAAAGGGATGCTAGCCCCAGAGTTCCATGTGCTGAGCACTGCAATTCATTGCACGTTACGAGCCTCGTTTTGAAACTGATTTACTTGCAGAAAACACTAAAAAAGGCAAATTTAAAATGAACCAGGGCTCTAGCGAGGTGAAAGTACGCATGTAACCCTATAATACAAACTGCAGAGAGGAGCGCCGGGGGAAGGAGGAAGAGGTGGAATTGAAACTTTCATGCATAATTGTTTATTTTAAAATGTATACACAAGTTAACCCACATTCATTGTATCTTCAAAGAGGAGGTGTAAATGAATGTGAGTTAATCTGTGGGCATACTTGTGCACTTACATGGGATTTTTCAAATTCAAACTTATGTGCATAAGTAGGCTGCGCATAATGATATTTGTAGGCTTTATGTCACCATGCACAGCTATAAAATTCCCTTCCCTGAGTGTTGTTCAGTAAAGACATCCATCACAGCAAGTAAACTTGCAGAAATAAAACAATATTATGTTAAGCACTAGCTGAAACCTGTTGAAAATCCCCTCTGATCCTCCTCCTCCGCCCAAGACCAGCAAACTCTGACACCCCCTCCAACTGAGATCCAGCACTTCTTTTTTTCCCCCCCCCCCCCCCCCCCCCACTCTCAGCTGCCCAGCTCCAGCACACTTTGTCCCTCTCGCCCCAGGCCAGTCCCAGCATTATTTTAGGCCTTTCCCCTCTCACTGGTCTAATGTAACTTTTGTTTTTGTTTGCTCTGTTAATTGGTTCCCCCTAGTTTTTATGTAAACCGGTACGATAGGACCTGGTCTTGAGCATCGGTATATTAAAAGAATTTAAATAAATAAATAAATAAATAAATAGAATGCAATGCATGTGTCTCAGCGATCTTCTTGCTCTTAATTATCATGTAGATCAACTCAGACATCCTACTTGGCTTATCTAAAAGACATCCTACTTGGCTTGTCTGTAAGAAGGGAGTTTAACTTGATACCTATGAAGGTAATGGTAGTAGTGGGACCTTGAAGTTACTCATCTGCCAGGGGAATGCCAAAATGGCTTGATAAAAGGCAGAAGGGTTGGACCAGCACTCACAATCTGCTGTACCACTATCCCGATGAAAAGGAAGTTGTCCAAGTAGTGTAAAATTGACCGTGAGTTGGCCACCTCCCTGACGACCCAGTGTATCCACTAAACATATTAAAGCATATAAAATGGACAGTCCATTGGCATACATTTTTTGAAAAAAATGCCCTTTCAAAGCATTCAGGATGCACTAATAGCAAACAGAATACTGAACATCAATATCCTCAGCCCACACTTACTAAGATGCTCCAGGGTGCTGTCAAATGTGGCATACTGAACCAAACTTTATTATATGGGAATGTAGTCATTGACAGAAGAGCCTTCTGGGAAGGACAGATTGTAAATTAACTTTAATGGGGTCCTTCTTGGGTACCACTGCTAAAAGGCATAGGATGAGCATCGAGAGGGCATATTCTGGAAAAGGGCACACTATTTGGCCAAGTGGGTTCTCTTTTGCCAGCTTTTTCCTAATAACACCCACCAGGTGGCATGTGGAGTAGTCACTGGACACTCCATATGATATCTGGGTCCAGTATAAGAAGTAAATCCTTTGTGAAAATTGCCAAAGATAGTGGCGACTGGTGACAAATTTCCTGTACAGGTATCTGAATAGTCAGCGGAGCATATTTTTCCACCTTACAGGGAAGGGGTTAGAAGAGCTCTCACTTGCTACCCATGTGGGGGCATTTCATTGCAGGATATGCTGATGCACATTGGTTGCATACATATTGGCAGAACATCCTCCTCTCTTGAAGTTCCAGCAAACTATCTAGGATTTTGGGTTCCCTTTTGCAGATTTCCTTGCATAACAGAGCCCCAAAAATTACAAGGCTGGGATTAGTGTCATAGGCTTGCTTTGTCATTTTTGTTAGCCAAAGTTTTATGTCCTGGGTACCCCACGTAAGTGTGTTTCTACTCACCATCCTTTCTCAAAAGATCTCATTGTAGCTAAAGCAGGTAAATCCACTGTACTCCTTATATGCACCCAGTATGGAGTCCATATAACTCTAGAGGGGCTGTACCAGAGGCGGATTCATGCAGGGAGCCACAGAGGCCAAATGAGTGGTTGATAATAAGTACCTGGTTGATAATATCCTTTTGCGGGTGGATTGCAGTTTGTCAGCTTTTTCTGTTCCCTTCTGCTCCCTCTTTCTATGACCCTCAAACAACCTACAAATATCAATAGAGGAACATACTTCCATAATTTGTGTTTTGATCCGGCACTAGTTCCTTGTGGCCTTGGACACCATTGACTCTCCTGGGTTAGCAGCCAGCAAAGAGGCCTGTGAACCACCAGAACTGGAAAAGTAGTATGGGAGAAGCTGCCTGAAGAGGATTGTGAAAAGTGTTTGTGACCCTTGTGCTTGTCTTTCTGGGCAGCTTAAGCTTGTGCTGGAAGGAGAACCTCAGTGCCTGTGGATTCACCATGTGATGGGGGGGGGTGGAACAGAGTTGTTAGCTGCTGGATCCTCAGATATGGCAGGTGTGTGTCGTGGTTCTAGTTCTGTAACAGAAGCATTGGACCAGGTGACTGTGAAAGGAGTATGAAATGATGAGGACACCTGTGGAGCAGGCTGGTTAAGGCCAGGAATCAGAGGTACCTTGTGAAAATGATGTGATGTCTCTGGTTGGCTCCCTTGCTGTGCACGTGAGCTCTGAATAATTGTGAGGGGAACACCTTATAGGGAAATATCTGTAAAAGTGATGATGGTGAGGGCCCTTGTAAGGATGGTAATTACGTTATCTATTCTCTATGTGGCAAATACCATGACAGAGAATTTTTGCCATAATAATGAGATGAATACTCCATGGGCTATGCTCTCTATGTTGACATGCATTTGGAGGAAAGTCCTAGCTAGAGGAGTACCTATTATAAGAGCATTTCCCCCCTTACAACTGTGATGTGAAGAGCGGCAGGGGCGGGATCTTCTGTAGGAGGTTACCAAACCCTTGGTTGAAAAGGATCTATAGTCTATTCCCATATCCCTTGTGGGGAGGGGAGATGTAAGAATTGTATAATTTCATGAAGATCGATTCGATCGATCAAGTTCGCGATCTTGGAATTTTAATTGATCCAGATTTTTGAATGAAATTTGACATAAAGCGAAAAATAAGAGATGGTTATTTTAAATTACATACTTTAATACACCTTAAGCCTTTGTTAGATTTTAATGATTTTAGAACCATTTTACAAACTCTTCTTTTTTCTTCAGTTGAATATTACAATGCTCTTTTTTTCGGTTTACCTGGGAACTGTGAGACCATTACCATTGCTCCAGAACACAACCGCCAGAGTATTATGCGGAGGAAAAAAATGTGATCATATTACACCAACTTTGATTTATCTTCCCTGGCTTCCTATAAAACAAAGAATCGAGTACAAAATTGTATGTATAATACATAAATCAATTAATTGTGAACAAACTGAATGGTTGAATGCTTCCCTACATCTGCACACACCTGAAAGGAACTTAAGGTCGGCCAATAAGAGACCTCACTGTGCCATCAATAAGAACTGCACATTTGTCTGAGGTAAGAGAAAGAGCAATCTTGGTTGCAGGCCCAAATTATAGAACTCTTTATCCGACGAGCTCAGACTTCAAAAGGACATTAAAACATTTTTTAAAAACCCTCAAAATATGGCTATTCAAAAAAGCCTATGAAACTCACATCTGAAAAATGAAAAATATTTCTGAGCAGTCAGATACATCTCTAATACTCAGCTTAGGCAGTTTTCATTAATCATTAAATGCTTCGCTATCAGCGGAAAAAATGGTCAGAAGTTTGTTTTTATGTTTTTTTATTTTCCTTTTCAACAAACAGCATTGATTTCTTAGTTTTTTGAATTTTTATTTTAGTTATCTTATTTTATTTTTAGATACCTTTCACTTTTAGATTACTTTTAATTCCAGTGTTATGTACCTCATTTTTATTTTCATTTCTGAATTTTAATTTGTGTCTGTTTTTTGACCAGTTTTATTGTACTTTTTAATTCCTTGTATTTCAACTGTACACCATCTAGATTGTTTTACAGATTGCCAGTATATAAAACAAATAAAAAAAATACTGTTATTAAGATACTCTCAACCTACCTAAAAGTGTCATCTCTTCCAAATTTCCACTGCAATTTCATCTCTCAATGTCTGAAAGAAACATATATTGAGCGGGATTTATATTTTACTAAATTACTCAATAGGGAGTTGGGAGTTGCAGGGAAGTAGACTCCCTAGAAGTTTCCTTGGAATTACATTATTTTTTTATGTATCTTCAAACAGATCATATTAAATCCAATTGGCCATGGAGAAGAGGGAACAAAACATCAATACAGTAATTTACAAGTGTCCATGTGCTTTGTACCTGTGATTTGTATGGATGGTCACGGGGTGGGGGAGAGGTGGTACAAAATAGCTATGCATACATTTAAAACTCAAATGTATGCAAGATATTTTTTCCTGTTATTTGCTGTTTCATTATCAATGTTTTGATGACTCTTATTGATTATTCACCTTTTTTTAGGTTAGGTTTTGATGCTTAATTTTTACTAGTATGTTAGCTTAACATGTGTCATCTCATGCCATAGAGGCAAAAACTCATAATAAAAAGTTTTTTAAATATATCCGAAGCAAGAAACCTGTGATTGAGTCGGTTGGACCATTAGATGACTGAGGGGTTAAAGGGGCTCTTAGGGAAGATAAGGCCATTACAGAAAGACTAAATGAATTCTTTGCTTCCATGTTTACTAATGAGGATGTTGGGGAGATACTAGTTCCGGAGATGGTTTTCAAGGGTGATGAGTCAGATGAACTAAACCAAACCACTGTGAACCTGGAAAATGTAGTAGGCCAGATTGACAAAATAAAGAGTAGCAAATCACCTGGACCAGATGGTATGCATCCTAGGGTAATAAAGAAACTCAAAAATTAAATTTCTGATCTATTAGTTAAAATTTGTAACTTATCATTAAAATCATCCATTATACCTGAAGAATGGAGGGTAGCCAATGTAACCCCAATATTTAAAAAGGGCTCTAGGGGTGATCCGGGTAACTATAGACCAGTGAGCCTGACTTCATCCCTGAGCCACTTCATCCCTGAGCCACTACATCCCTGAGCCACTTCAAAAAAGGAATAAAAACATGGCTGTTTAAACAGGCCTACCCCAACTCCTCTCAACCCTAGGCCTCCCACGCATGCAGGAACCTGCTTTCTATATACAGCCCGTCCCACCTTTCCCACCCTGGTAACCCTTCCAGCACACCCCATGCTCCCCCTAACTCCCCCCCCTCCACTCCCCACCCCCCCCCCCCCGCCTTTTAGCCTCTTCAGCCTCCCCCCCCCGCCTTCTTTACCACATCATTCCCTCCCTTACCTCTACCTCCCCTTTCGCATATTTTCTCCCCCCCTTTTCCCTCTCCCCTCACCCCTCCCCCCAACGCTGTAAATAAGTTCACATATGTAATATGTAATTTTGAACCCATATCTTTCCAATTAAGTTATCCATGCTTGCTTTCTCTTTTCTCTCGCACTTCGCTTTTTACCTTGTTCTTTTTATCCAATTATTATCCAATTTCTCCCAGTTAAACCCCCTTGTTCAATGTAATTTCCTTTCTCAGTTAATTGTGAACCGACATGATGTGTCCTACGAATGCCGGTATATAAAATGTTAAATAAATAAAATAAATAAATAAACTTCAGTGCCAGGAAAAATAGTGGAAACTATTCTAAAGATCAAAATCATAGAGCATATAGAAAGACATGGTTTAATGGAACACAGTCAACATGGATTTACCCAAGGGAAGTCTTGCCTAACAAATCTGATTCATTTTTTTGAAGGGGTTAATAAACATGTGGATAAAGGTAAACTGGTAGATGATTTTCAGAAGACGTTTGACAAAGTCCCTCATGAGAGGCTTCTAAGAAAACTAAAAAGTCATGGGATAGGAGGTGATGTCCTTTCGTGGATTACAAACTGGTTAAAAGACAGGAAACAGAGAGAAGGATTAAATGGTCAGTTTTCTCAGTTGAAAAGGGTAAACAGTGGAGTGCCTCAGGGAGCTGTACTTGGACTGGTGCTTTTCAATATATATATATATGATTTGGAAAGGAATATGACAAATGAGGTTATCAAATTTGCGGACGATACAAAATTATTCAGAGTAGTTAAATCACAAGAGGATTGTGATACATTACAGGAGGACCTAACAAGACTGGAAGATTGGGCATCCAAATGGCAGATGAAATTTAATGTGGACAAGTGCAAGGTGTTTCACATATGGAAAAATAACTCTTGCTGTAGTTACTCGATGTTAGGTTCCATATTAGGAATTACCACCCAGGAAAAAGATCTAGGCATCATAGTGGATAATACTTTAAAATCATTGGCTCAGTGTGCTGCAGCAGTCAAATAAGCAAACAGAATGTTAGGAATTATTAGGAAGGGAATGGTTAATAAAATGGAAAATGTCATAATGCCTTTGTATCGCTCCATGGTGAGACCGCACCTTGAATACTGTGTACAATTCTGGTCACCGCATCTCAAATAATATATAGTTGCGATGGAGAAGGTACAGAGAAGGGCAACCAAAATGATAAAGGGGATGGAACAGCTCCCCTATGAGGAAAGGCTGAAGAGGTTAGGGCTGTTCAGCTTGGAGAAGAGACGGCTGAGGGGGGATATGATAGAGGTCTTTAAGATCATGAGAGGTCTTGAACGAGTAGATGTGAATCGCTTATTTACACTTTCGAATAATAGAAGGACTAGGAGGCATTCCATGAAGTTAGCAAGTAGCACATTTAAGACTAATCGGAAAAAATTGTTTTTCACTCAACGCACAATTAAGCTCTGTAATTTGTTGCCAGAGGATGTGGTTAGTGCAGTTAGTGTATCTAGGTTCAAAAAAGGTTTGGATAAGTTCTTGGGGAAGTCCATTAACTGCTGTTAATCAAGTTTACTTAAGGAATAGCCACTGCTGTAAATTGCATCAGTAGCATGGGATCTTCTTGGTGTTTGGATATTTACCAGGTTCTTGTGGCCTGGTTTGGCCTCTGTTGGAAACAGGATGCTGGGCCTGATGGAGCCTTGGTCTGATCCAGAATGGAGATTTCTTATGTTCTTATGCCCTGAGCACCTTTAGTGATACAGCATGTTGCAAATATTTAAATAAACCGATGCATTTTCTTTCTCCCTCCTTTCCCTCCAGCCAAATGAGGCTGCAAGTCTGCATGCTGTAGCGCCCAAGCATACTTTCAGCTGCATTTGAGGAGAGCAGTTTTCTGTCAGGTGATGTTACCCAGGTCAATACAGGTAAATGCCTTTGAGAATTGCCTCATGATGTCATGAACAGGAGCCTGAATTTGCAGTTAGCATTGATAAGAAAATGCTGCCAAGTTTTAAGGGGTACATGAAAATAATTTTGTGGCTGAATGAACAAGTTGTGAGTTTTGGAAAAAATTAAATTGAATAATAGCCAAGAAAAGAAAATAATGGAGAATTGGAAGTATCAATTTAGTGATATATACAGAAGATTTGAGGAGCTAAAGAAAAAAAGTGAAAGAACAGGTAGAAGATCTGAGAAAGAAGGGAGGCCAGAAGTGATATACTGAAATTGAAAGGTGACAAAGAGCAATGTCTGGAGAGAAATGGCAGAAATATTAAAATAAATAGTTCAGTTCGGTATTCACTAAAGAAGACCCTGTAGAAATGCTGTTACTGGTTTACAAGAACATATGGGATAGGGATAGGGTAGACAAAACTCTGTTTACAGAAGAGAGGAGTATGGGAGGAGTTAGGCAAACTGAAAGTGGACAAGGCCATGGTGCCAGATAAGATACAAACTAGGATACTGAGGGAGCTCAGAGATGTGTTGTTGGATACACTAAAGAACCTGTTCAATAGATCCCTGGAAACGGGAGGTGTGCCATGGAATTGGAGATGAACAGTAGTAGTCCTGCTTCACAAGAGTGGTAGCAGAGAGAAGGCTGGAAACCACAGGCCCTTTAGCCTTTACTATGCTGGTGGAAAAATTAATGGAGACTCTGAAAGACCCAAGGCAGCATGGATTCACCAGGGGGAGGTCCTGATAAACAAATCTGAGTGATTTTTTTGATTGGGTGACTAGAGAGATCAAGGAAGAGTGCTCAATGTAATCTATTTAGATTTCAGCAAAGCTTTTGATACTGTCCAACACAGGAGGCTTGTGAATAAAATAAGAAGCTTGGGAGTGAGCACCAAGGCATGGTGTGGATTACAAACTGCTTGACTGATAGGAGACTGGGTGTAATGGTAAATGGAACCTACTCTGAAGGAGTGCCACAGGGATTGGTATTAGGAGCAGTTCAATTGAAAATCTTTGTGAGCGTCATTGCGGAAGAGATAGAAGATAAAGTTTGTCCATTTGCGGATGATAATGAGATCTGCAACACAGTGGACATGCCTGAAGGAACAGAGAAAATGAAAAGCGATTTAGGAAAGCTTGAAGAGTGGTCGAAGATTTGGCAACTGGGATTCAATTCCAAGTGCTTCAGGCACTGATATTTACGAATATAGATTATTGCAATTCCTTATTGCTTGGTCTTCCAAAGGCTTCTATGAGACCGTTGCAGGTTCTGCAAAATTCGGCTGCCAGGCTACTCTCAGGCACAAATAAAAGAGATCATATTACTCCTGTCTTGGCTGCTCTACACTGGCTCCCAGTAGAATACAGAGTTAAATTTAAGGCTTTATGCCTTCTACATAAAGCAATCTACGCAGATCAAGTAGATTGGATGAATGCTGTTATACGCATACACATGCCACAACAAAATTTACGCTCAGCTGGAAAGGGATTTCTTACCATTCCCTCTGTTACTACGGGCAGACTTACTTCTGTCAGGGATAGGGCTCTCTCAGTGGCAGGCCCAGGCCTTTGGAATGCATTACCCACTGAATTAAGACTCCAGAGTGATATGAAAGAGTTCAAGAAAGTTTAAAAAACCTGGCTATATGCAGAAGCATTTCAAGTAGAAGCCAGTTAGAAAATTTCCTTGTTATTTTACTAATTATGTTAAACATTTTTATTTACAATTTTTAATATGTTATTTTATTAGGTATACTTAGGGGCGGATTTTAAAACCCCTGCGCGCCTAAATTCTTTCAGCAGGCGTAACTTTGCCGACAAAGGTAAGGGGGGGGTTTAGATAGGGCTGGGGAGTGGGTTAGGTAGGGGAAAGGAGGGGAAGGTGGGGGGAGGGCGAAGGAAAGTTCCCTCCAAGGCCGCTCCGATTTCGGAGCGGCCTCGGAGGGAACAGGCAGCGCGCGCTGGGCTCGGCGTGCGCAGGTTGCACAAATGTGCACCCCCTTGTGCGCGCCGACCCCGGATTTTATAAGATACGCGTGGCTATGCGTGTATCTTATAAAATCCAGCGTACTTTTGTTCGCGCCTGCTGCGCGAACAAAAGTACACGCTCGCGCAATATTTAAAATCTGCCCCTTAAAGTTTAGTTCTTAATCAAATTCCTTTGTATATTTAATTTTAAGTTAGTCTTAGATTTTTATGATTGTATTCCTTGTCGTTATGCACTATTGTATTTTATGTTGATTTTTATTATAAAGAAACATTGTACACCGGTGTGAAGGTTTATACCAACATCGGTTTAGAAAAATCAATAAATAAATAAATAAAGAATAAAATAAGAAGTGGAGAGTCATGTATCTAGGATGCGGTAATCCAAGAGAGCTGTATGTGATGGGGGGGGGGGGGGGGTGAAAGACTATTATGCAGGCACCAAGAGAGGGATCTTGGAGTAATAGCATTTGGTGATCTGAAGACAGTGATGCAATGAGACAAGGCATTTGCTAAAGACAGAAGAATGCGGAGTTGCATAGAGAGAGGAATAACCAATAAGAAAAAGGAGGTGATAATGTCTTTGTACAGGTCCTTGGTGAGGCCTCACCTGGAATACTGTGTTCAGCTTTGAAGCCCATATCTCAAAAAAGATAGAGACAAAATTGAGGTTGTCCAGAGAAGGTTGACTAAAATGATGTGAGGTCTATATTGGAAGACCTATATGGAAAAGCTGAAGGATCTGAATATGTGTACCCTAGAAGAGAAGAGGTGCAGGGGAGATATGATGCAGACCTTCAGATACCTAAAAGGTTTTAATAATATGCAAACTTTGAACCTTTTCTGTTGGAATGTAAACAATAAAACTAGGAGTCACGAAATGAAACTCCAGGGAGGACAACTCAGAATGAACGTTAGAAAATATTTCTTCACAAAAAGGGTGGTGGATGCCTGGAATGCCCTTACAGAATAGGTGGTTAAGACAAAATAATCAAAGAATTCAAAGGGGCATGAGATCAACATTGTGGATCTCTAAAGGCTAGAGAATGGAAATGAGAAAAGTGTGTAGGAGGTTAACTTGCTGGTGCGTGGTTACTAACCTTGGCAGAAGGCATGGAGATTAAGACTCTTAACCAATAAGCCTTGATGCTTTTCATGCAACTGCACCATTGCTCCCCACTTAGAAGGCTAGAGGGCGGAAATGAAGAAAAGCATGCAGGGGGGTAACTTGCTGGTGTGGCAGTTACTACCCTTAGCAAAAGGCATGGAAATTATTAACCTTAACCAATAACCTTGATGCTTTTAATGCAACTGCAACATTGCTCCCTGCTTTGATAGCAGAGGGAAAAGGGGAATTGGATTCAGACAACAACCAAGAGGGCCCTGACTTCTATGGTCTGGGGTACTGATATTTAAACATAAGGGAAAAAGGCGCAGGACTGCTTCTATGGCCAAATCCATAAGCAAAGCACGTCAAACAGCACTGTCTGAATGTTCAAGAAAGCTTATCAACCAGTAAAAAATGTTGCTAGCTGCAATTTTTATGGGTTATCATAAGGCTTGGGGATAACTGCATGGAGCGTCACTTACTAGCCTTAATAGAAACATGGGTGTAACCTGTACAGAATGGCACTTACTACCGTAAAAAGCTTGCTGGGCAGACCGGATGGAGTCCATCCGGTCTGCCCATTGCCATCATTTCTATGTTTCTGTATGTTCTAGAGAAGAACAGAATCATTTTCCTTGACTAGAGCAGTCCTTAGATGTCCAATGTCCCTAGAGGAAGGATGTTCTGTCATCTTAAAACAACAGGGAAATAACCACATTTATTGAGTTGTATTGTTTCCCCATTGGAAACAACACAAAAAACCCCAATTAAAAGCCATTTTATTTCTGCCATTTTAACTCACAAGTTAAAACTAGAAGTAGCACATCTAATATTGGGCTAATACTCAAAATAATAGAAAATTTGAGTCATGTAGAAGAAAGAATTGGATTCAACCAATTACTCCTGGAGATCCAACAACAAGATTTGTTCTGGTTATTGCACCAGAGATGAAACTGTTGGTGGGGGGAAGAAATGCATATGAGAGCCCCAGTTCTGAAAGTGATCAAGACCATTGACCCCCTCACAGTTGTGTGTCCTCGCAAATGAACAACAGAACTGATTTAGTCAGTCTGCAAGAGTGAAACAGTTGGAAGTGGGTAGGAGGCAACTCAAGAAGACACACAGAAAGCTGACGTGAAAAATGGAAAGGAAGCTAGGAAACAATCAGAAACGCAGCCATAGAAAAAGATTGTCTTTTTAACTTTCTTCTCTTCTACTTCACAATGAGGTTTACAGGACATGGCCATAAAATTATCATCCGAGCCAATGCAATTGAGAAAAAAAAATGTTATGGGATTTAGTCTGGTACTAGGGGTAAAATTAGGTGGAATTCTCACCTTTTGCCTCAGTGACAGAAGTTCAGAAGTTACCACTCTGACAGCCAACTATTTTTATATGACGCTTGCAAAATATGGCATTTTGCCTGAAGGAAACTGGATAAAAATGACAGCTACTAATAGTGAGCGTATCATTATACACACTGCATTTCCAGAAGCTAGGAACAGGTTGATATGCAATTCACATACTCATCATCCTGCACTGAAAGAACAAAGACAGGCTTCAAGGGATATTCCTCCTCTCGTTTGGTGCTGGTTCTTCTCCTTCCTGCTAGCACTTCTGACATCTCAATGTTCATGTCTCTAAGACAGAGGTTCTGAACTCTTGTTCCTCATGGCCCTATGACAGGTCTGCTTTTCAGAGAGACCAAAACATTCAAATCAACCTTGCTCTTGGATCAAAGGGATGCAGATATTTATCATGCGTATTCTTTAAGGGTAGCCTGAAACCCAGATGTGCCTAGGGGAGAGCAAGGATGAGAACTGAGAATTATTACGTTTTGCCACTGCTAGCGTGCAGCGTGGTGGGAAAAGTGTCATTTTCTGTATCCGGTTTAGAACAAGAATGTAATCCAGGCCTTTAAACAAAAAGGAAAACAATTAGACAGGATTATGACAATGCTTTTATAATGGAGTGCATATTACAATATACCACTACCCTTTTCCCACTCAAATGAATATTGATGTACTGCCTGGAAAGTTTACAAGAGGAAGGCATGGACCACAAGATGGACAATCTTCCCTCAAAGGATCCCTTTCATATTCTGCACTCGCTCTCCTCTACCTCCTTAGTTCCCTTCCCATTTCTGTCTTTCCCAGATTTTCTACCTGTTTACCGAATTACTTTCTAGTTGGTTGTAAAAATATCTCCCTTTATCTACCTCTTTTGGTATTCAATAAGCCTAGGTGTAATATACCAGAAGTGGAAGCATTCATGCTATGTCGTGAAATTTTACGATTGACAAGGCTGACAGAGTAAGTTTATTTATTTATTTAAAGGCTTTTATATACCGATGTTCATGTACTGGTACATATCACGTTGGTTTACATAGAACCAAAGTTGGAAATTACATCGAACAAGAGGTTACAAAGTTCTGTGATTATGTAAGAACTGAATTCCCTCGGATGCTTCTCAAATTATCCTGTTCATTGTTTGGATCCGCAGAATCTTATCCTTCAGGTGTGCTTCTCCAAGAGGGGCAAATGGTATTTTGTAGCAAAACTGCAGAATGCGGAACAACATATTGATCCTGCAAATCTTTCCGGGAACTACCTTTTATATGTGCCAGTGCGATCCAGTTAACACAAGCGCATGTTCATATGGCCTGTTTACAAACTCTGTGGCCTTTCAAGCTGCTTTCTAACTTTTCTCTATAGAAAGAAACATCCATGAATCTGCTCAGGCACACAGATATTTTATTTTGTCATTTTCTGATTACGGTCTTATGTCTACAGTAGAACAATGAGGTCACAGCTGAATGAGGTCTTGTATCATTCTGTGCATATGAGAAAATTCTTGATGATTCAAACACTTAGTCATGGGATATCTAGGTCAGATTTGGGGAAATAAAGCATGAAGTCCTGGATGACTTATAGGAGGCAAAGGCCAATTTTAAAACCCTGTTCTGGCGTGCAAGTCTGCAGGTACCTACAAGCACATTTTCAAAGGGAAACTCTCTATGGAGTTTCCCTATGAATATCTGGGCTCAGAGGGGATCATTGGTTGTAAAGTATCCACAGCTTTTACATTTGCTTTAGTACATGTGGTAAAATATGCATGCAGATTTGACAGTGAAATCCCATGCATATTTTGCCTCCACCACCTTCCTCTGGTTTCTACAGCTAAAAGCATGTTTACTGTGAAATGGTGTGCATACTTTGAGTTGCTGAGGGGAGGGCAATTTTCAGCACAGAGAACTTACCTGTCAGGTCTCAAATCAGGGGCTTGGCTGGTTGGGAAGTTGGTGCTATACCATCTGAGCTATTAGAAGGCACTGACAAAAGTGAGCCTAATGTAAAGGCAGAGATCACAGAGTATGCTGGGGTTAATTTCTTATGTAAATCTGGTTTGGGCACCTCCTGTCTGTTCTCTTATTACAGTACAGCCTATTGCAGAGGAACAAAGTACCTTCTGAGATCATCTGGTTTCTGCTGATGGCAGGTTTTGAACTTCTCTAACTTTTTATCTGCTCTTTAATCTGTTTTCTTGATTTCCAGTTATCCTTTTTTTTTTAACTTTTAATTTAACAATTGGAAGTACAACTGTTGTGGTGGTTACAGCCCCCATCACAGATGTGAAAGCTATGAAGAGGCAGTGAAACACTTTTTGGCATGTCACACATGAAGTCATTATTCTTGTTCTCCTACATTTTTTATTTTTGATCATAGGCAGTTTTACTAACAACATTTTAGTTTCAACCTTGTATTTGTTTTTCTAGACAAACAGACATTACAAGTTAGCTAAAGATGCTAAGATATACAAGGTTATAGAACATTTTTTAACAGATATGAGTCCAGTTGATATTCCATCTAAGGTTATAGAACATTTTTGAACAAAGTCAAGACCAGTTGATATTCCATCTAATTGCAAGCTGTAGATAACATTATTTATATCATTTATATGTGAGGCGAGAATATTTAGCATGGAAGCTGAGAGCAAACTATCATATCCATTCAGATTGGTTTTCTATTATAAAGAAACAATCATAAAAATTTTGGCAATTATGTAACCTAGTTTAGGGGTAGATGAAACAAGTGTAGAAATCAATCACTTGAGAGAGAGAGTGTTATATCAGTGTTTTGTATAGCATGCTGGCTCTCTCTCCAAGATATACTATATATGAATTTGTAGTATTTTAATAAGTTTGTTTTCTCCACAGCTGTTGGTTTTAAGCATTTTTTATTTCAGTGAACCACATCACAACAAACAGAGATAGGTGCAATCCACACACAAGGTAATAAAAGAACTGATCCTCCTTTATCTCCCCTGGAACATGTAAATGAAAGTGCCCTTTACCATCCTGTAACCCATACTATAAAGCAGAGCTTTCCAAACTTTTCATGTTGGTGACACACTTTTTAGACAAACATAATTTCACGACACAGTAATTCAGTCTACCAGCAAACCAGAAGTTAAAGGTTAAACGAACAAAATGTATTTGAACAATTTATGTATGTTTCCTTAAATATATACATAAATAAAATGTTTCACAACACAACCTATCTCATAATAAATATTTGCAGGCTTCCACTTCCTCCATGCTGATCTCGTACATTGTGAGATCGGCATAGAGAAAGTGCTAGTCTTGCACATTACCAAAGATTACATGTGCCAATCACTAAAAAGTAATTTTTTTTTTTACCTTCGCTGTCTGATCTTAGTTTTCTAATCGGTTGGTCACAGGCTTTTTTTTCCACCTTTCCTTTCTTGTTTTTTTGCCAATTCCTTTTACAGGGTCTTTTTTTCTATTTCTTTTCTCTCCATCTGTCTTTCCTCAAACACACAATCAGGTTCTCATTCTCACACGCTATCTCACACACACAGGCTCTCACACACATGCAATCTCACACATCCACAGCTTTCACATGCCTCTCTCTCATACATACATACATACTGTCTCTCTCGTGCACATGCTGTCTCACTCTCACACACACAGGCTCTCTCACTCCTACAAGCTCTCTTGCTCAAGCACAGGCTCTCACTGGCACATGCTGTCCCTCTGCACGGGTTGCCGAAGGATGGGCTCTTCAGAGGCCCTGATCTTCCCTGGCCGTGACATGGGATCTGCAGCGGCCCTGCTATCGGGTTTCCTCCTCTTCTCGGGCTGCCGCGACGTGGGATCCGCAGCGGCCCATTAATGCTGCTCTTCTTCTGTACGCAGCAGATGCTCCTCTTCCTTCCTGCCCGTGCAGCTCCGGCAACGTTTTTCTTCCAGGGCTGCACAGGCAGGAAGGAGGAGGAGTGAACGTGACCCTTTTCTTCGGGCCGTGGTGATGTAAGCTCCACCACTGCCCGCCGATCTTCCTGCTATAGTTCCCTGCTTCTGCCGGCCCTGTGGACCGGGCGACACACCTCCACACTACAGGCGACACACTAATGTGTCCCGACACACACTTTGGAAAGCTCTGCTATAAAGCAACTAGGGAGTAGCACAATACAAAGTTAATGTTCATGCATCCCATGAAACTCTATGGAGCTATCCTACCCTCTATTATTCCAATAATCTCAGAAAGGGCCCCATATTTTCTCAATTAATTCCATTTTGTGTTTCAGCATATATGTTAACTTTTCTAATATTCAGGTCTATCCAGTACTGAGCGATAGGAAGAGCTGCGTTAGTGCCCAGCGCATCCGCGGTTGCCGCACGCACAGTGCAGCTCACCTACCGCTCGATCCTGAACTATAATTTCATGCAAATGTAAACCGCGTCTAAGAAGGGTCTGTGAAGCGTTAGGCCCGCGCAACCCATTTTACTGGATAGAGCGCCTATACAGTATCCTGGGTGCGCGGGCCTAACGCTTCACGCCACGCTGGTATCTGTCATTTCAAAAGTCATTTGAAATGACAGATACCAAGAAGTCGGGACTGCCAATCCCCCCTCCCTCCTCCCGAAGCAGGGCGCGAAAAGCAGCCTTGCTCTGGGAGGAGGGGAGAAGGGACTGGCAGTATGAAGCAGCGAAGCGACTTACTTTTTGCACCCCCCTCCAAACATCGGACGACCTCTCCTGCCTCCAGCTGCTCGCGAAGATGGACGCCTCCAAAACGTAAGTTGCTTCGCCGCTTCACACTGTCAGTGTCTCTTCTTCCCTCCTCCCGGAGCAAGGCTGCTTTTCGCGCCCTGCTTCGGGAGGAGGGAAGAAGAGACACTGACAGTGTGAAGCGGCGAAGCAACTTACTTTTTGCAGCCCCCATCGGACCTCTCCTGCCTCCCGCTGCGCGACTTACTTTTTTTTGCAGCCCTCCAGCCATCAGCAGGAACGGATTGTGGCTCCCCTGGCTCCCGGCGAAGATGGACGCCTGCACGGGGGAAAGCGGCCCCTGTGCGTGCAATTGGCCGCTCAAGACGTGACGTCACGACGTTTGGCGTCACAGCATGTGACGTCACGTCTTGAGCGGCCAATTGCACGCACAGGGGCCGCTTTCCCCCGTGCAGGCGTCCATCTTCGCCGGGAGGCAGGGGAGCCACGATCGGTTCCTGCTGATGGCTGCAAAAAAAAGTAAGTCGCGCAGCGGGAGGCAGGAGAGGTCCGATGGGGGCTGCAAAAAGTAAGTTGCTTCGCCGCTTCACACTGTCAGTGTCTCTTCTTCCCTCCTCCCGAAGCAGGGCCCGAAAAGCAGCCTTGCTCCGGGAGGAGGGAAGAAGGGGCTGGCAGTACGAAGCGGCGAAGCGACTTACTTTTTGCAGCCACCTCCGGACATCGGAGGGGGCTGCAACGTTTTTTTCGCTTTTTTTTTTTTTGCTTCGGGAGGAGGGGAGAGGACTGGGGCTGCCCCGGAGACCGGCACCCATGATCGCGGCCGGGGCAGGTGAGCGGGGGCTGGGGGAAAGCTTGCCGCCTACCCTTACCCCTGCCTCTACCGCAGGGGTAAGGGTAGGCGGTAAGTTTGCAGGTTAAACGCGCGACAAAACTGCAGGGAAAGATAGCGATAGTCGGGGCGCGGGTTACGGGATGCTAGGGAATAGCTAATTCGCTCGTTTGCATGCAATATGCATGCCGCGTGCGGAAGGGGTTGGCTGGGGATTTTAGGACGCGGTAGGAGTAGGTTAAAGGGGATTCGGGATCGCAGGAAGGGATAACGTGGCCGGAAAGTGAGTAGAACGCGGCTTAGGAGCAGGGTAAACGCGGCCGCACTTTACAGGATAGACCTGATTGTGATTTAAAAATTTGCTGATGCCAGACCTTCAGCGAGTGAGTATACTTCCACATACAGTAAGAGCAATTATATGTCTACCAGCATGTAGCATCTGGCCAACTCACTCATCTGAACCTTCCTGAGCTGCAAATGAAGCAAAGACTCTGCCAATGCTTGCCTTCCTGAGCTACCATGCTTCCCCATGTGTGCCAACAACTGCACACATGATAAAGGACCTGTAGTGGGAAAGTTCTCTCGTGGCACCCAGTAATGATGTCACCGGTCCCAGTACTTAGGGCCCATCTGTACTGCTCTCCCTTGAAACATAGAAACATAGAAATGACGGCAGAAGAAGACCAAATGGCCCATCCAGTCTGCCCAGCAAGCTTCCCTCATTTTTTCTCTCATACTTATCTGTTTCTCTTAGCTCCTGGTTCTATTCCCCTTCCACCCCCACCATTAATGTAGAGAGCAGTGATGGAGCTGCATCCAAGTGAATATCTAGCTGATAAGTTAGGGGTAGTAGGGGTAGTAACCGCCGCAATAAGCAAGCTACACCCATGCTTATTTGTTTTACTCAGACTATGTTATACAGTCCTTAATGGTTGTTTTTCTTCTCCCCTGCCGTTGAAGCAGAGAGCCATGCTGGATATGCATAGAAATAGAAGTATCAGGCTTATTTGGTTTGGGGTAGTAACCGCCGTAACAAGCCAGCTACTCCCCCCTTTGTGAGTGCAGATCCTTTATTCCACATTTCCTCTTGCTGTTGAAGCTAGAACGATGTTGGAGTCACAGTAAGCATGTGTACGTTTATTGAATAAGGGTATTGTCTCCAGGCAGTAGCCATCCTTCTGGTGAGTCACCCACTCTTCATTGGCAGCCTCTTGACTTTATGGATCCACAGTGTTTATCCCACGCCCCTTTGAAGTCCTTCACAGTTCTGGTCTTCACCACATCCTCCGGAAGGGCATTCCAGGCATCCACCACTCTCTCCTTGGGAACAGGTCCTCCTGCCTCTAGTAGTGTGTGTTGTTCCAGTGTTCCTGTAACCGGAGTGATATGTATTGTATACAGGAACTTCCGGTATATAAAAACCATAAATAAATAAATAAATAAATAAATAAATAAATCCTGCCTTGTTCCAACATTTTTTATCTTGCCTTGCCTCATCCAACCTACCTTGCCCTGTTCAGCCTGCCTTGCCCAGCTTGCCTGTCCCCATCTTACCTGCCTTGCTCTGTCCAGTCTGTCCTGCCCTGCCTCCAGCTTTGCATTGTCCCAGTTCCTTGTCTTTCTGCATGGCATTGACCCCTGCTACAGGCCCGGACTACTTGTACACCTGCCACCTGCTAGTGACCTCTGCTATGGATCTTGTCTACACCTTGTTTGCTGGCTAACCTGACCCTTGGTTTGTACCTGGTAATTATCTAACAGCTGTCTGCCCTCACCTTGGCTTAGCCCAAGACTTTATCCTGTACAGCCTGTGGGACTCTTGCCAAAGTCCTGACAACCCAGTCTTGTTCCAGCCTGGGGTGCATTCACCAGCTGTCAGTGTGAGCCTAGTAGGTTCATCTACTATTTATTTATTTATTTATTTATTTATTTAAAGTTTTTTATATACCGCGGTACATCAACCACACCACAGCACTAGGGTCCACTATTCTTACAGAGTCTTTACAAGTTTATTCTGAAGAGGTGGCAAGTGCTTTTCTGTTATAAGCCTTATTCTTTTTAAATTTTTTAATTTTCTACAAATTTAGTAAATTCAGATAGTCACTCAGAACATTAATTTTTATGGGTGAACCTAGTTATCCATGGAATAGTAGCGCCAATGTTTCCTCCCCTAGAATTTAATGTTTCTTTTTTATCCTGAGCTCTAGGAGCTCCATGTTGGTAAATTTGATCACTGCAACTTTTTATTTCAGTTCTGTCAGAAAGTGTTCTAGGTTTAGACCATTCATCCTGGCATTCTGCCCAGGGGCTCTGACCTGGGGGGGGGGCTAATTTCACTGAGGTTGACACTGGGGGTCTACCTGAGGGATTATTCCTGGGGACTTGAACCCAGGAGCTTATTCCCTACACAAATAGTCACACACAAACTTTGATTCAGTACATCACAATTCCAGGAACTTAGGAAAGTAAATTTATTTGAGCAATAGGAGGATAGAACAAATAAAATCAGATCATACAGAAGAAGTAATGGTAGATAATAACAATTGTGACATATATATTAGAGACGTGAATCGTGTGATCGATCGTCTTAACGATCGATTTCTGCTGGGAGGGGGAGGGAATCGGATCGTCGCAGTTTGGGTTTTTTTAAATATCGTGTAAATCGTGTAAATCGTGTAAATCGAAAACCGGCACACTAAAACATCCCTAAAACCCACCCCGACCCTTTAAAATAAATCCCCCACCCTCCCAAACCCCCCTAAAATGCCTTAAATTACCTGGGGTCCAGAGGTCAAAGGTAGCGCCGGCGCCATTTCTACAACGCACGGAGGTCTGAGAGTAAAAGATCACACCGGGACCCTTCCTCTGGACCCCAGGTAATTTAAGGCATTTTGGGGGGGTTCGGGAGGGTGGGGGATTTATTTTAAAGGGTCAGGGTGGGTTTTAGGGTTGTTTTAGTGTGCCGGTTTTCCCGCTCTCCCCCTTCCCCTCCCCCTTCCCCCGATTTACAATTTTTTGACGATAAATCGGGGGAATTGTTATTGTATCGCGGCTCTAACGATTTTTGACGATTTAAAATATATCGGACAATATTTTAAATCATCAAAAAACGATTCACATCCCTAATATATATATATATATATATAAATCTTACACGTTTCCAAAGGATCACATTTGGAAAAATGATCTCCTTCTTCCTCTTTCTCTGTAATTTCTCCTTATACACTAAATACTTGGGAAAAGCTAGGGTGTTCCCTCCCTCTGAGTTCTTATCAATTTCAGGCACAGCTATGTGGTCTTCACTCTCTCTCAGGCTTTAATAGATGTTAATTGCTTGCCTTCTCATCAAGGACCAACTGGAATAACTAAAATGAAAATACTAATGCCTCTTCATAAGCATTTCACACACAGTGTAAAACAGTAAAGATGAGTTCATTCAGAGGTTGGCCTTTGGCCTTCAAACTAGTCTGTGTCTGGGTGAGAACTCTGAATCCACAAGGCCCAACTTCCACACACATCCTCAGCCAAAAAAAGACTCAAACAGAAAGGTTTCTTTCCAAAATGTTTTTTAGATTTTTGACCTATGCCACATGGGAGGAAATGGCTTCTCAGGGCAACATCTCCAGTGTGGGGAGGAGACCTGCAGGCTGGAGCCGACTCAGGAATGCTATTGATTTGTGGCCTTATGGATCACTCTGCAAGATCAGAAATTGTGGTTGTAGTGAGGAGAGAGACCCAACCATAAAGTATTCAGGCTGGACGCAGTGTTGGAGACTCCCCGAACAAAGAGAATCAGTAATTCCTGTCACCCATTCCAGCTGTGCGGTCTTTATTAATTACTTTGACCACACACATTTCTCTGGAGTTGTTTCTCGTCTTGGATGGTAGATGAGAAATTCAATCTACAGAGAAACATGTGCTATTTGAACAGTGCATTGAGAGCCCACACAGGATACCGATCTTTCTGAAAGTTCTTTATCTCCTATATCAGAACTTCCTAGAGAAATTACATTAGACGGTACTTATTGCTATTCAAAAGTTAAGGATAAAGATCGATAAGAGGATTAAATGTACAGATAAGGAAGCCGAAAATAATTCCAAAACTGCAATGAAAGATAACAAGCAGGTTTTATCAGCACAACACAATGGAGACTCTAATAAGATTGTCATTGTTATTTCTGCTTTAATGAAAGATAACATAATTACAACAACAAAATTAAACGCTTATTATTAGTGCCAGCTCTGAGCATCTTCAGGTCCTGAAACTGCCCAAGGACAAGGTAATGTTGAATCATACTATTTTATTTGCAATACTCCTGGAAGCAGATATCTAAAATCTAATGAAATAAAAATTTGATAAAGCTTATGAGGTAAAGAGTGCAAGAGAAAAAAATGATTGTCATGCTCACGCAATCTCCCTATGTGAAAAATTTGGAGGCACAGCTTGGAAATTCTACAGTGGGTGCCAGTAGATCACCTAAACCTGACCCTGCTCTGATTACTACAGTCTGTTAACAAGATGACAAGGAAAACATCACGGATATAATTGGGCAAAAAAAAAAGAAAAGCTTATATTTCATAACTCGAGAGTGCTTATTTTTCAGAATATTTCAAAAATAACTGCAACATTATAAGAAATTTCCATCATTCTGAAGAATTATGACTGAAATAGCAATTATGGGAGTATTTTTCAAAGGCACTTCATGCATATAACCTGGTTTTATATGCCCATAAGGGGCATTTTGAAAATAGCCCGAGCAGGTCTGTGTGTGACCGGAAGTATGGAACTTGATTTTGTGCAGATTAAAGAGGTGCTCCAGGAGGGGCAGCATTGAGGTGGGATCGGCATTTATGTGCACATACTTTCAATTGTCGAGCAAAGAATAACTTTGTGTGTGTGTGTGCCGCATGGAGTTTCAAGCATGTCCACAAAATTTCAAAGCAAATTTATGTGCATAAATCTGCATTGAAAATTCTGGTTAAAGTCTGTGGGTTAAAGGTACCACCAGGTTTTAGCCTATACGGACTTTTTGAAACTGAACCTTTTTGTAGTTAATTTCAATAGAATGCATAACTCAGCAGATACATGCATAAGTGGTTATGCCTAACGTTACACCAGTATTTTATAAACTATGCAGCGGGAGACTCAACACTTTATAAAATACCACATATCACCGTCCCAAAAGTACACACACGTTTTATTATACACATAATTTTTGAAAGGAGGGATCGACATTGTTTATACCTATTTTATAAAAGTACACACATATATATTGTACCTTTAATAACTGTACTCATATGCATGTTAATTCTCAGTTTATGAGTGGAGGCAGGTATTTTATAAAGTTGGCTGATATATGCGTGTAAGTCACATATGAAAATGCTTTCTTGTGCATGGGACCGCCAGCAGTTGGCCCAAGCTTCACCAGTTCATCCTACCCTCCAACACTTGCTCCAGAATCCCAAACCAAAAACTTCAGACAAAAGAGAAGTCATATTTAAGATTTACACCTTGATTAGCAGGTGTAAAACCATGCATGCATGTTGGATGATATATGTGCATACTCCATTTATATAATAAGTAAATGTGTGCAACTGTTCATACTTCCAAACCTTGCCCCAAAATTCCCTTGAAATGCCTTTTTGTATATACATATTTTCTGCATACCTCAACCCTTCTGTACATTCACATACTTTACTGTGCACTTACATATATATTTGCCAATTTTACATGTGGAACCCTCACGTAAGTCTCTGAAAATTGCCTCCTTTAGGTCCAGTGAAATTTAAAAGTACTGTTTAGGGGGATTTCAAAATATTTTTGACAACTTTCACAAAGTTGAGGATCATCTACACAAAGAATATTCTAAGAGAGCGGAATCTGAGTGACTTGAATGATTGATTAGCTTCAAGCGACGGCAAAAGCCAGAAAGATGCTTGGCTGCATAGGGAGAGGAATGATCAGCAGAAAAAGGGAGGCAATACTGTCCCGGTACAAGTCCCTCTGGTGAAACCTCATTTAGAACACGGTATATAGTTCTGGAGACCACACCTTCAAAAGGATATAAAACAGTTGTGGTTGGTCCAGAGAGCGGCTACTAAAATGTTCATTTGTTTTTGTTCTAAAGCATATGGGGATAGAGTTAAAGATCTACTAAACATATATAGCCTAAAGGAAAGGTGGGATGTGGAGATATAATAGAGACATTTAAATACTTCCAAGGTTTCCATGCAGTGGAGGCCGGCCTCTTTCAAGGGAAAGAAGGCTTTGGAATGAGGGGTCATGGGATAAGGGTGAAAGAGGATAGACTCAAGAGTAATCTAAGGAAATATTTCTTTACAGAGAAGGTAGTAGCTACATGGTAGAGCCTCCCCATAGAGGTGATGGAGACAAGGACAATATCTGAAATCAAGAAAGCATGCCATAAACACAGGATGTCTCAGGACGTGGAAGGGATTGAAAAGCTGAATAGTTGCTGTGGATAGGTAAACTGGATAGGCTGCAATGGTCTCTTTATTCATAATGGGGTAGATTTTGAAAGAAGCGCGCGCGGCCTACATGTGCGTGCGCCACCCAGTACGTGCACATGTATGTCCGATTTTATAACATGTGTGCGCAGGAGCATGTAATAAAATCCAGGGTCGGCGCGCGCAAGGGGGTGCACAATTGTGCGCCTTGTGCACACCGAGCTGTGCTGCCTTCCTCTATTCCCTTCCCCTAACCTTCCCCCCCCCCCCAGCCCTACTCTAACCCCCCCTGACTCTTGTCTTACCTTTTCGCCTGCCTCTGGGCAGGCGCACGTTGCGCGCGCCGGCAGCCTGCCGGCGCGCAATCCTCCGACAGAGCAGATTTACACGCGTAACCTTTTTAAAATCCAGCCCAATGTGTCTATGTTTCTAATGCAGTTCCTGTAGAATTATCCTCTGGTTTCCTTGCCAGAAGGAGTGAACTAACTAGCTGGGGAGGTGCAGAGAGATTTAGTGAAGAGGGGTCAGATTTTCCTCCCCCATGTGGGAGGCTGAGATGGTGTTGTCTTAGCCTTTTTAACCACCCTAGCCCCATCTTAGGTTGTGGGATTCTGAGTTAACTTTTCAGAAAGCAGGATGTCCCTGTCGCCTGTATATGTTTCCTAATTTAAAGGATTTTTTTTTTCTGATTTACCCCTGTGGGATCTGCCTTTAGGTCTGATCAAAGTTTTGGCTTTTTTGCTCTTTTTGATCCACTTTTGGAGGCTTCTTTGCGAGTCTTGGTACCCACTTCACCTGTGTGAGGTTCGGGCCAGGGATAGGGAAGATTCTGCTACTCTCTATCTCACCTCCAGTGACCCGAAGCAGAGGCGTTTCACTCTGAGTTGTTTTTCTACTTAGACTGCCTCTCAGTTTGGGAGATAAGGACGTTTTTTTCTACCCTTTCCTGTCTCTTGTTTGTTTTCTTTTCCCCTTTTTGAGTCAAAGTCTATTTTCTTTCTGTTTGGAACTGATTGCCCTTGGCTCCAGGGAATCAATTTCCAATCCACCAAGGAAGAGGAGCCTTTCCCTAAGGGGAGTTCATGGAAGGAGAGATGGCCCCCTTGTCCATGTTATTGTCTAGGGGGAAGAAGCTAAAGGTATTGAGAGGAAAGTGCCCCCTTGGTGCTTGCAAAAGCAACTCTGAAAGGCATCGGGAAGACTGCAGGAGAGGTCTGAGGATTGGGACTTGTTATGTTCTGATAAGTAATTGGGACTGAATTCTAATCATTCTACAGTGGGGAGGCTGATATAAAGTGGGGAACTGGAAGAAGGATTTCATTTTCTCCAACCTGGATAATTGGAAAGGAGAAGGTGATCGAATGATTAAGAAATTGTCTTTTCATAAATTCAGAGTAAAGTCACACATTTCTTAACCCTTCTGCTTCATCCTTGTTCATCAACTTTATTTGAACTGTAACTGCTGAAAATAATCTTCATTCAACGTAATCATCAGTAAAGAAGTTGGAAACCACCTTGCTTCTCAGTGTGGATTTTGCTGTGGAGATTATCAGTGCTGTTTACAGAGATTGAGAAGAGGGCTGTGGTGAATGCCAAAGGGCCTTGAAGCCAGGTTCCCGCCCCACAGGAAGCCCTGGACCTCAGAGTGTAGAGTTATCCTGGCATGATATGATTGTATCAACTGGCATGATATGATTGTATCATGAATGCCGGTATAGAAAAGCTTTAACTAAATAACTAAATAAATAAAAAATAAAAATGGATGCAGATAGGGATCTATTTTATTTCTATGAGCTCCTGGGTACAGAGCATGGGTTCTATCCTGCCCAGGGGCTGTGTATGTTTGACTATGGTAATTGAAGCTTGAATAGAGTTGATATATGGCTGTAATAGCTGCTGGATACATTATGAAATTTACTTCATTTATTTGAATCAGGATGCATGATTGTAACTAGTAGGGATGTGCATGTGTTGTAAATTCATGGTTTTTCAGAATCAAAAAGCCTATTTTTGGAATGAGCTGAAAACAGACTTGCCTGAAAATACATTCACTTTCAATAAAGCATTCAGAAATTAAAACAATTTTTTTTAAACGCGGCTCCCAGATCCAATTCCCTGCTGCTGTTTCTCAGAGAACCACACCCCTTCTCCCACCACCAATTATCCAAGACCTGAGTTAAGGGCAGCCAGGGCCTTACTGGTCCATTCAAACCCCCTCCCACCCCTCACAAATGAGTTGAAGCCGGGGACGACGTCAGTCCTCAGTTACCCTTTCCTTGGGGGTCTTCCAGCAAGTAAGGGTGGAGGAGCCATCCCCACTCGCTCCTTTCCCACTGGCATCTCCTTATAAGTTTGATATCAAAATGTGCCAATTTCAGGGCTTGCCAGTGACATTTTCTTGATTAGCCATATAAACATGTGGAGTAAGTGAGTACTGGGGAGGTCCCTGGCCCCAGCTTATTTGCTGAGAGCGGGATGGGCTTGAAGGGGCCAAGGATGTGACCCGGCTGGGTTTGGCTCAGCTCAGCCCAGCTGGGTAGACCCTGGCCCCGGATTATTGACAGAAGGTGGAATGGGATTGGGACGACCCCATTTTGTTGTTGCTGTTGTGGTGAGGAGGTTAATGGTTTTTCTGAGTTCCCTGAAAGAACCAAACTGAAATCAATGTAAACATGAATTGAAAAAAAAACAAAACAAATAACAAACCCCCCTCCCCCCCCCATAAATGAAAAAAAAATGAACCGAAACAAAATGTTTTGATCTTCACATCCCTAGTATAAATGCCCCTGATCTTCCTCAATTCTGTGGCCACGGAAAAGGCCACAAAATGCGGCCCTTGCCACACAATTTCCAGGATCCCTGTGGAACCTGGAGATATCAGGAGCAGATTCAGGGGACAGCAGCTGGATAGGCCTCCACGTGCAGGTACACAACACATCCTCCAGCTCCATGCAGACCGACTGGCAGCAGAAAGTGGAGAGTGGGGGTCGCTCCGGTCACATTTTCTTTCCTTGCTGCCTAGGACTAGACTTGTGGTTTAAACCATGAAGGGGATCATACAGAGAGAGTCCAGTCCCGAGCAGTATAGGAAGAGGATGTGGCTTATGGCACTAGTATGGGGAAAGGGGTAATTGATGGGGAGGAAATAAGGTAAAAATGAGAAGTAGGGGAAGGAAAGGAGGATACGAGGGGAGGGGGATATGGGACAGGTGGGGAGAGGAATTGAGAGAGAGAGAGATCTTACTTCCTTTTCCCTAGTCCTGCATCCTTTTCCTCCATTCTTCCTCCATCCACTCCCTTCTTTCTCTCTCCTTTCCACGTCCAGTATCTCCCTTTCTCCTATCTCTGATCCTTCATTCCTTATCTCTGATCTGATCCTTTCCTCCTTCCATCTCTTGTCCTCTCCTTATCCACCCCAAATCATTTTGGCTTCTCTCCTTCTTCTCCATCCCTGTTAATCCATCTTCATCCCTTCCCTGCACTTTTTTACTAAGATCTCTTCCCCTCCACTAAAAAAAAAAAAAAAACAAACCTAAAAAAAGAGCAAAATAATTTGCCAAGACACATCAAGGTTGAAAAATAAATTTCCTTTCATAAGGTAAAGTACAATTTACACACTTTAGTTTCCAAACACGTAAACATTTATTTATTTATTTGTGTTTTTCTATACCGGCATTCACGGAGGTTCGTATCATGTCGGTTTACATAAAACAAGGGGTGAGCAATACATTATAACGTACATAACTATAACATGAGAGTATACATTACAAATTATAACAAGTGCACAGAAGAAGAAGTTACAATAAAACAGGGATGATTCTAACTGGGAGTAGAAGAAGAAGATGATAGAAGTTTAACATAAGAAGTATAACGTTGCAGTGGTTGGTAATGTCTGGATCAGTTTAATGGATGATGATCAATCTGGCTAAGTTTGATGGAAGAGAATCAGAAAGGGTCCGGAAAGGCTTTCTTGAATAACCATGTTTTAAGTCTTTTTCTGAAGGTCGGAAGACATGGTTCCTGTCGTAATTCCAAGGGGATGGAGTTCCATAGTGGAGGGCCTGCTGTGGAGAAGGCCCGATCTCTCAATGTTATATGTTGGGTGGTATTGGCGAGAGGTACCTGTAGATATTCTCTGTAAGCTTCTCTAATGGGTCTGGTAGAGGAGTGTTTTTTGAGGGATATTTGTAGATGGAGTGGAGCAAGTCCATTGATATTTTTGTAGATTGTGGTGAGGGACTTATGGATTATTCTGTAGTGGATTGGCAACCAGTGAAGGTCTTTGAGGACTGGCGTAATGTGATCTCTTCTCCTCTTGTTTGTTAACATTCATTCAGATGTTCTGCAGATTTGTCACAGAAATTCAGAAAGTTTGCCACAGGAGTTTCTAACTCTTCCCACAGAGTCTACCCCTGAGCAGCCACAGGAAAATAGGGTCTGCGGTCAAGATATTTGTTCTCACAATATTGATAACTGAGATAGTAAATGACATGCTGTAATGGATAATAGTGATAACAGACATGATTTAATGTTAGGCTTGGCTACATTTTTTTTTTGGGGGGGGGGGGGAGTTCTCGCTCTAGGATGTATGCATTTAATTTAATTTTCTGACTTTTCTGAGCTTTCCATGGTTGACATTTGATTCCTCCACAGACTATGAGTGGGATCATCTAAATCCAATAGCAGGATGTTTGTGAACTTAATTAATTTTTCCTCTGTTTTTAAAGCAGAAAGGTGAGACAGGCTGAGAAATTTTAATACGGATTAGAAAAGATTCTAAAACTGGAAGCACAATAATAACGAGGGATTCCAATTACCCCCATGTCGACTGGGTGGACGTCTCATTAGAGCATGGCTCTGGAGGGGATGGTTTCTACCGTAAATAGCTGCAAGCGGAAAAACTATCTCGGATTTATTCTCAGTGAAACCCAGGATCTGATGCAAGGGAGTAACAGTGGCGGAGTCGCTTGGCCAGAGAGATCATAAGACTGTCAGTTCTGAATGAATGACTGGAGGAAGAAAGAGTAACATTTTAGATTTAAAAAGTAGAGAATGATAAAATGAAGAAATCATTTGGAAAGAAATTAAGAGGAGCAGCTGCAAAGGTTACCTGGGTAAGTAGCTTTTTGCTTGAGTAAACGGCTTGGCAGAAATTTGCCCTCCTCAGCCTAGCCAAAGAGCATGTGGACTTTGATAGCACATATGTTTACCTGGGTCAAAAAGAATCGTTTAGGTTGGGGGTGAAGGGGGTAGAAGGAATAGTGTATATATGTGGGATTTCAAAAGTGCATAGCCTACTAGCCCCACTTCGGTCTTGTTGGCTGTTGCCAGCCAAGGTGTGGCCCCTTAGCCGAGGCGAGGTTAGCACTACCTGCAATGACGTCCCGGAGTTCCTGCCTTTGGTAGGCAGAACTGGAGGTGCAGGAACTGGAGCTGGAACTTCACCTGTACCCACCCTTGATCCCTGCAGGTTGTGCCCTTGGGTGCCGGGGCAGGTAGGACTTAGGTGGGGTTCCGAGGTCAGAGGCAGGCAGCAAGCACAAGCAGGCATTCCGAGGTCAGAGTCAGGCGGCAGGCAAGCAGAATCCAGGGGCATTCCGAGGTCAGAGTCAGGCGGCAGGCAAGCAGTACCCAGGGGTATTCCGAGGTCAGAGTCAGGTGGCAGGCAAGCAGTACCCAGGGGTATTCCAAGGTCAGAGTCAGGCGGCAGGCAAGCAGAACCCAGGGGCGTTCCAAGGTCAGAGTCAGGTGGCAGATAAGCAGAAGCCAGGGGTGTTTCAAGGTCAGAGTCAGGCGGCAGGCAAGCAGAACCCAGGGGCGTTCCAAGGTCAGAATCAGGTGGCAGATAAGCAGAATCCAGGGGTGTTTCAAGGTCAGAGTCAGGCGGCAGATAAGCAGAATCCAGGGGTGTTTCAAGGTCAGAGTCAGGTGGCAGGCAAGCAGAACCCAGGGGCGTTCCAAGGTCAGAGTCAGGTGGCAGGCAAGCAGAACCCAGGGGCGTTCCAAGGTCAGAATCAGGTGGCAGATAAGCAGAATCCAGGGGTGTTTCAAGGTCAGAGTCAGGTGGCAGGCAAGCAGAACCCAGGGGTGTTCCAAGGTCAGAGTCAGGCGGCAGATAAGCAGAACCCAGGGGCGTTCCAAGGTCAGAGTCAGGTGGCAGGCAAGCAGAACCCAGGGGCGTTCCAAGGTCAGAGTCAGGCGGCAGATAAGCAGAACCCAGGGGCGTTCCAAGGTCAGAGTCAGGTGGCAGATAAGCAGAACCCAGGGGCATTCCAAGGTCAGAGTCAGGCGGCAGATAAGCAGAACCCAGGGGCATTCCAAGGTCAGAGTCAGGCGGCAGGCAAGCAGTACCCAGGGGTTTTCCGAGGTCAGAGTCAGGCGGCAGGCAAGCAGAACCCAGGGGCGTTCCAAGGTCAGAGTCAGGCGGCAGGCAAGCAGTACCCAGGGGTGTTCCAAGGTCAGAGTCAGGTGGCAGGCAAGCAGTACCCAGGGGTTTTCCGAGGTCAGAGTCAGGCGGCAGGCAAGCAGTACCCAGGGGTTTTCCGAGGTCAGAGTCAGGCGGCAGGCAAGCAGTACCCAGGGGTTTTCCGAGGTCAGAGTCAGGCGGCAGGCAAGCAGAACCCAGGGGTGTTCCAAGGTCAGAGTCAGGTGGCAGGCAAGCAGAACCCAGGGGCGTTCCAAGGTCAGAGTCAGGCGGCAGATAAGCAGAATCCAGGGGTGTTTCAAGGTCAGAGTCAGGTGGCAGGCAAGCAGAACCCAGGGGCGTTCCAAGGTCAGAGTCAGGTGGCAGATAAGCAGAACCCAGGGGTGTTTCAAGGTCAGAGTCAGGCGGCAGATAAGCAGAATCCAGGGGTGTTTCAAGGTCAGAGTCAGGTGGCAGGCAAGCAGAACCCAGGGGCGTTCCAAGGTCAGAGTCAGGTGGCAGGCAAGCAGAACCCAGGGGCGTTCCAAGGTCAGAATCAGGTGGCAGATAAGCAGAATCCAGGGGTGTTTCAAGGTCAGAGTCAGGTGGCAGGCAAGCAGAACCCAGGGGCGTTCCAAGGTCAGAGTCAGGTGGCAGGCAAGCAGAACCCAGGGGCGTTCCAAGGTCAGAGTCAGGCGGCAGATAAGCAGAACCCAGGGGCATTCCAAGGTCAGAGTCAGGTGGCAGGTAAGCAGAACCCAGGGGCGTTCCAAGGTCAGAGTCAGGCGGCAGATAAGCAGAACCCAGGGGCGTTCCAAGGTCAGAGTCAGGTGGCAGATAAGCAGAACCCAGGGGCATTCCAAGGTCAGAGTCAGGCGGCAGATAAGCAGAACCCAGGGGCATTCCAAGGTCAGAGTCAGGCGGCAGGCAAGCAGTACCCAGGGGTTTTCCGAGGTCAGAGTCAGGTGGCAGATAAGCAGAACCCAGGGGCGTTCCAAGGTCAGAGTCAGGCGGCAGATAAGCAGAACCCAGGGGCATTCCAAGGTCAGAGTCAGGCGGCAGGCAAGCAGTACCCAGGGGTTTTCCGAGGTCAGAGTCAGGCGGCAGGCAAGCAGAACCCAGGGGCGTTCCAAGGTCAGAGTCAGGCGGCAGGCAAGCAGTACCCAGGGGTATTCCAAGGTCAGAGTCAGGTGGCAGGCAAGCAGTACCCAGGGGTATTCCAAGGTCAGAGTCAGGCGGCAGGCAAGCAGAACCCAGGGGCGTTCCAAGGTCAGAGTCAGGCGGCAGATAAGCAGAATCCAGGGGTATTCCAAGGTCAGAGTCAGGCGGCAGGCAAGCAGAACCCAGGGGTATTCCAAGGTCAGAGTCAGGTGGCAGATAAGCAGAATCCAGGGGTATTCCAAGGTCAGAGTCAGGTGGCAGATAAGCAGAACCCAGGGGTATTCCAAGGTCAGAGTCAGGTGGCAGATAAGCAGAACCCAGGGGCGTTCCAAGGTCAGAATCAGGTGGCAGATAAGCAGAATCCAGGGGCATTCCAAGGTCAGAGTCAGGTGGCAGGTAAGCAGAACCCAGGGGCGTTCCAAGGTCAGAGTCAGGTGGCAGATAAGCAGAACCCAGGGGCGTTCCAAGGTCAGAGTCAGGCGGCAGACAAGCAGAACCCAGGGGCGTTCCAAGGTCAGAGTCAGGTGGCAGGTAAGCAGAACCCAGGGGCGTTCCAAGGTCAGAGTCAGGTGGCAGATAAGCAGAACCCAGAGGCGTTCCAAGGTCAGAGTCAGGCGGCAGGCAAGCAGAACCCAGGGGCGTTCCAAGGTCAGAGTCAGGTGGCAGATAAGCAGAACCCAGGGGCATTCCAAGGTCAGAGTCAGGTGGCAGATAAGCAGAACCCAGGGGCGTTCCAAGGTCAGAGTCAGGCGGCAGATAAGCAGAACCCAGGGGCGTTCCAAGGTCAGAGTCAGGTGGCAGATAAGCAGAACCCAGGGGCGTTCCAAGGTCAGAGTCAGGTGGCAGATAAGCAGAACCCAGGGGCGTTCCAAGGTCAGAGTCAGGTGGCAGATAAGCAGAACCCAGGGGCGTTCCAAGGTCAGAGACAGACAGCAGGCAAGCAGAACCCAGGGGCGTTCCAAGGTCAGAGTCAGGTGGCAGATAAGCAGAACCCAGGGGCGTTCCAAGGTCAGAGTCAGGTGGCAGATAAGCAGAACCCAGGGGCGTTCCAAGGTCAGAGTCAGGTGGCAGATAAGCAGAACCCAGGGGCGTTCCAAGGTCAGAGTCAGGCGGCAGGCAAGCAGAACCCAGGGGCGTTCCAAGGTCAGAGTCAGGTGGCAGGCAAGCAGAACCCAGGGGCGTTCCAAGGTCAGAGTCAGGTGGCAGATAAGCAGAACCCAGGGGTGTTTCAAGGTCAGAGTCAGGCGGCAGGCAAGCAGAATCCAGGGGCGTTCCAAGGTCAGAGTCAGGTGGCAGGCAAGCAGAACCCAGGGGCGTTCCAAGGTCAGAGTCAGGTGGCAGCAAGCAGAACCCAGGGGCGTTCCAAGGTCAGAGTCAGGCGGCAGATAAGCAGAACCCAGGGGTGTTTCAAGGTCAGAGTCAGGCGGCAGGCAAGCAGAATCCAGGGGCGTTCCAAGGTCAGAGTCAAGAGGCAGGCAAGCAGAACCCAGGGGCGTTCCAAGGTCAGAGACAGACAGCAGGCAAGCAGAACCCAGGGGCATTCCAAGGTCAGCGTCAAGAGGCAGGCAAGCAGAACCCAGGGGCATTCCAAGGTCAGAGTCAGGTGGCAGATAAGCAGAACCCAGGGGTGTTTCAAGGTCAGAGTCAGGCGGCAGGCAAGCAGAATCCAGGGGCGTTCCAAGGTCAGAGTCAAGAGGCAGGCAAGCAGAACCCAGGGGCGTTCCAAGGTCAGAGACAGACAGCAGGCAAGCAGAACCCAGGGGCATTCCAAGGTCAGCGTCAAGAGGCAGGCAAGCAGAACCCAGGGGCGTTCCAAGGTCAGAGTCAGGCGGCAGGCAAGCAGAACCCAGGGGTGTTCCAAGGTCAGAGAGAGACAGCAGGTAAGCAGAATCCAGGGGCGTATCAAGGTCAGAGGCAGGCAGCAGGTAAGCAGAACCCAGGGGCGTTCCAAGGTCAGAGACAGACAGCAGGTAAGCAGAATCCAGGGGCTTTCCAAGGTCAGAGTCAAGACAAGCTTGACAGGAGATGGGAGGCAGGGTAGAACACGGAGGCAGACGGGCTGGAACAGGAACACGGAGGCAGGAGGCAAGGCAGGGGCACAGATAGGAACTCAAACTAAGGATCAGTGGACAGCTGCTCATAAGATGGAGACCTGTTGCAAGGCAAAGCAGACTGCCGGGGTTGAGAACTAAATGGGGCGCCGGACCTGATGTCATTTCCTAGGACTGGGGCACTTCCTGGTCCCAGATCCCTTTAAGAGGTGGGGCGAGCCCCTGGGGGCCCGCCCTATGCATGGGTCTGCCTGCGTTGAAGCCCCGAGCGGGGGAGGTGCCCTGGGAGAGACGCCGAAGAATCGCCGCGGAGGGACCGGCTGTGCGGTAAGTGGGGTTGGTCCCATGGCTGCGCGGCCGGCCCGCACAACAAATCCCCCATCTCGATCCTTGATCACCTGCACAAATGTCAGCTGCAGAGTACTCAGCCATTTGAAGCACACCCAGTTTGCAGCTGCTGACTCTCAAAAGAGAAACGCATGCATGGTTTCCGTTTTGAAAATGTGCTGCAAGGTATGCAGACTAAAATTGCACATGGTGAACCAAGCGGGCTCTTACTAACTGTCCCCTGAAATTCTGCACGATTTAAAAACACTATCTTTGAAACCCAGATAAAATCTACATTAAAAAGATAGAAAGAAAAATAAATGTTTGCCAGCATGGCTAAATGGGAACTGTGAAAGAGGTTATTAGAGCTAAAAAGGCACCCTTTGGAAAGCAAGTCCTAATGAGGAAAATAAGAAAGAATACAAAAAAGGTTTGGATAAGTTCCTAGTGGAGAAGTCCATAAACTGCTATTAATCAATAAGGAATAGTAGCTTGAGATGTATTTAATGTTTGCTTACTTGCCAGGTACTTGTGACTTGGATTAGTCACTGTTGGAAACAGGATGCTGGGCTTGATAGATCCTTGGTTTGACCCAGTATGGCAATTTCTTATGTTCTTATGTTCTTGTAAGCTTTGGCAAATTAGATACAAAACATTAATAAGGCAGACAAGAGACAATTTGAGGGGAGACTTGCCAATGAGAGAGAAATGAAAAATAACATTTTCATAAATCTCAAAAGCAGGAAGTCTGAGAAGGAATCATTGAACCACAAATCTGCTTCACTTTTTTGAAGGAGTTAATAAACATGTGGATAAAGGTGAACCGGTAGATATAGTATACTTGGATTTTCAGAAGGCGTTTGACAAAGTTCCTCATGAGAGGCTTCTAGGAAAAGTAAAAAGTCATGGGATAGGTGGTGATGTCCTTTCATGGATTGCAAACTGGCTAAAAGACAGGAAACAGAGAGTAGGATTAAATGGACAATTTTCTCAGTGGAAGGGAGTGGGAAGTGGAGTGCCTCAGGGATCTGTATTGGGACCCTACTTTTCAATATATTTATAAATGATCTTGAAAGAAATACAACAAGTGAGATAATCAGATTTGCAGATGATACAAAATTGTTCAGAGTAGTTAAATCACAAGCAGATTGTGATAAATTGCAGGAAGACCTTGTGAGACGAGAAAATTGGGCATCAAAATGGCAGATGAAATTTAATGTGGATAAGTGCAAGCTGATGCATATAGGGAAAAATAATCCATGCTATAATTACACAATGTTAGGTTCCATATTAGGAGCTACCACCCAGGAAAGAGATCTAGGCGTCATAGTGGATAATACATCGAAATCATTGGCTCAGTGTGCTGTAGTAGTCAAAAAAGCAAACAGAATGTTGGGAATTATTAGAAAGGGAATGGTGAATAAAATGGAAAATGTCATAATGCCTCTGATTCACTCCATGGTGAGACCGCACCTTGAATACTGTGTACAATTCTGGTCGCCGCATCTCAAAAAAGATATAATTGAGATGGAGAAGGTACAGAGAAGGGCTACCAAAATGATAAGGGGCATGGAACAGCTCCCCTATGAGGAAAGACTAAAGAGGTTAGGCATTTTTAGCTTGGAGAAGAGACGGCTGAGGGGGGATATGGTAGAGGTGTTTAAAATAATGAGAGGTACAGAACGGGTAGATGTGAATCGGTTATTTACTCTTTCAGATAATAGAAAGACTAGGGGGCACTCCATGAAGTTAGCATGTGGCACATTTAAAACTAATTGGAGAAAGTTATTTTTTACTCAGCGCACAATCAAACTCTGGAATTTGTTGCCAGAGGATGTGGTTAGTGCAGTTAGTATAGCTGTATTTAAAAAAGGATTGGATACGTTCTTGGAGAAGTCCATTACCTGCTATTAATTAAGTTGACTTAGAAAATAGCCACTGCTATTACTAGCAACGGTAACATGGAATAGACTTAGTTTTTGGGTCCTTGCCAGGTTCTTATGGCCTGGATTGGCCACTGTTGGAAACAGGATGCTGGGCTTGATGGACCCTTGGTCTGACCCAGTATGGCATGTTCTTGTGTTCTTATGTTCATTAGATAATCAGGGAGCAAAAGGAATGGTCAAGCAGGATAAAGCCATTATAGAAAAGCTAAATTCTTTGTTTGGTCTTCACTACAGAGGATAGTGGTGAAAATCCCACACCAGTACTATTCTTTGTAGGGAAGGACATGGAGGAACTGCCCCAAATCAATATGAATCTGGAAGAGGTGCTAGAGTGTATTAACAAACTAAATAGTCAATTACGTAGACCAGATATTTGCCTGAAGGAACTATAGAATAAGACCATAAATATGAGGTGTGAATGGGGATGCTTTGGAGTTGGCTCTGCGGAGTGGAAGTGGTAGGGCCAAGATTGGATGGAGGGAATAAAAATAAAAAAACAAAGGAAAACCAGGGAATATGTTTACAAGGGGATCGGTTGTCGGACCGATTGTTTATATGCAACGCTTGTATTGTACGTTGTTTTCTGTTTGCATATGCTATTGTTATTCCAGGTGTGTGTAACGTTTTCCTGTTAATAAAAATTATTAAAAAAAAAAAAAAAGAATAAGACCATAAATAAGGTCTAATTTCATTCCTGCTTCAAATCAGTACCATTGACACCAGTTGGTCTCTGGTTTTCCTTTTGCTTTTTTTCACAGCAGCTTCCTCTGTGATTATCCCATGCATTCTTGAATTCCATTCTTGTTCTTGTCTCTACCACCCCTAGTAGGAGGACATTCCACATGTCCAGCAAACTTTAAGTGAAGAAATATTTTCTGATGTTGCTCCTGAGCCCACGTCCTTAGACCCTTATATTGTGACCTCTTGTTCAAGAGCGGGGGATGGTGGGTGGCGCATTCATTTTGCAAGAGAGAAGGAGGCTGTCGTTTGTATACTATGTGCAGTGGCCCCATGGAATCTGCAGCTTTTTTTGTTTGTTTGTTTGTTTTTGTTTGTTATTATTTGTTCAATCCTGGCACAGTATTACTGCATTCTCTGTACGTTTTCTTCATTGCCCTGCCTACTGTCTTTGAATCCATGGATTTGTTGTACTTATTTTTCATGTTGGGGACACTCGAGGTTATGTTTGCTATCGTTCATGTTCCAATGCTTTTCTCTCTTAAGAAAAAAAATTATTTTGAAAAAAAAGTTACCATCAGCCTTGTTTTCTTCACTTATAAGTGAGCTGCAAAGGGACATGCCAATCCTAGGAGAATCAACAAAAATTCTACACCTTACATACGGGCCGATACAGTACAGAGCGCTCCGACGGAGCACACCGTTAGCTGGCATTTGGACGCGCGTTTTGGACGCGCTAGTTTTACCCTTTATTCAGTAAGGGTTAATAGCGTGTCCAAAACGCACGTCCAACCCTCCCCGAACCTAATAGTGCCCGCAACATGCAAATGCATGTTGATGGCCCTAATAGGTATTCCCGCGCGATTCACTAAGTAAAATGTGCAGCCAAGCCACACATTTTACTTTAAGAAATTAGCGCCTACCCAGAGGTAGGCGCTAATTTCTGCCGGCGCCAGGGAATGGCGATATTAAGTCGGAGGCCCCAAAAGTTAAAAAAAGTAAAAAAATTTAAAAAAAAATTAAAAAGGGCTCGCGGGCCGAAAACCGGACGCTCAATTTTGCAGGCTTGAGAACCGACGCCGGCAAAATTGAGCGTCAGCTGTCAAACCCGCTGACAGCCGCCGCTCCTGTCAAAAAAGAGATGCTAGGGATGCGCTAGTGTCCCTAGCGCCTCTTTTTATGGCTGGCCCTAATTAAAATACATTTAGATACTGAATCGCGCACACAGGAGAGCGGGCGATTCAGTATCTCAAGCTCCCACATGGGGGAGCTAAAACTGTGACAATCATTTTGAAGGAATCCACTGGATTCTCTTCATCTAAGGCAGCGGTTCTCAACCTGTGGGTCGCGACCCCAGCGGGGGTCGAACGCCCAAAACACAGGGGTCGCCTAAAGCAGGGGTCCCCAACCACCGGTCCGCGGACCGGGACCGGGCAGTGGGAGTTTTTTGCCAGTCCGCGGCGCCGCCAAGCACCGGCAGGTGTGTTGCGCGCTCCCGGTCTCTCCCGCTGCCGTTGCCGCCGGGCTGTCAGCACGTTCAAGCCCAGCGGGAACGGCAGCGGCGCTAGAAGAAGCTGTGCACCCGTGGCTGGGCCTTTTCTTCTTCCTGCACCTGCCCCCCCCCCCCTCCCGTGACCCGGAACAGGAAGTGAATCGCAGTGCGCGGGAAGGAGAGAGAGCCGTGCCGCGCGAAAAAGTAGCAGCAGCGGCTGCAGCATCGGTCCTCGAGCAATAGAAGTAGCCGGTAATGGAGAAAGGAGACAGCAGCTTGAGCCTCCCGCGGCCGATGGGATTCTTCTTTCTTGGCCTGCGGGGGCTGGAGGAGGAGGTGAGGCAGCTACCATTTGTGCTCGGGGGGGGGGGGGGGGGGAAGAGAGAGGAAGTGAGTGAGAGAAAGAGAGAGAAGCAGCCGGCCAGCCTGTGTGTGATTGACTGGTCAGAGAGCTGATGTGTGTGTGTATGTGAGAGACAATGAAAGTGATTGCTCAGGGAGATGACTGATGTGTATGTGAGAGTGTGAGACATTAGTCAGGGAGGTGACTGATGTGTGTGTGTGTGTGAGAGAGAGAAAAAGCATGGAAGTGAGAAGTCTGGGTATGTGAGAAAGCATGGGCGTAAGAAGCCTGGTGTTGTGGGGGTGAAAGAAAGCATGGGAGTGAGAAACCTGGGTGAGTGTGCATGCATGAGAGAGAGAGACTGCTTGGTAAGGTGATGGTGCGTGTGAGAGAAAAAGACTGGTGTGTGTGTGTGAATATGAGAGAATGTGATTCAGGGAATGAGAAGCCTGTGCACGTGGAGAGTGAGCATGGAAATGAGAGAGACTGGTGTGTGTGTAACAGAGAGAAAGTGATTATGGGAATGAGAAGCCTGTGCATGTGGAGAGAACAAGCATGGGAGTGAGAGACTGGTGAGTGAGTGAGTGAGTGTGTGTGTGTGTGTGTGTGAGAGAGAGAGAGACAGAGAAAGTGATTATGAGAGTGAGAAGCCCATATATGTAAGTAGAACACGGGAGTGGGAAGCCTGTGTGTGTGTGTGTGTATGGCATGAGAGAAACTGTTCAGGAAGGTGACTGGTGTGTGTGTGTGTGAGAAAGTGATTATGAGAGTGAGAAGCCCGTATATGTAAGTAGAACACGGGAGTGGGAAGCCTGTGTGTGTGTGTGTGTGTATGGCATGAGAGAAACTGTTCAGGAAGGTGACTGGTGTGTGTGTGCCAAAGACTGTTTGGGAGATGATTGGTGTGTGAGAGACAGAAACTGGTCATGGGGGCATGACTGGTATGGTGTGTGTGTGTGAGAGACATGGGCACTAAGGAAGAGGACCATAAGTATAGAGCTTAGCTTCTACTGCTGCTTCTGGTGAGTGCCACGGCCTGCAGGGAAGGGGAGTAGGAGAGCTGCTGGAGGGGGTAAGTAAAGGTGGCTTTTTAAGTTTATTTTTCTTGACTGCCATTTTAATTGTGTGATGTCTGCTTTTTTGAAATATTTTATTGGTGTTTGGAGAATGTTTAATAGTTTTTATGAGTTTTTAATTGTTGGATGTTCATAGCTGTTTTGAAACATTTATTCTGCTTATTAGTATAGTTTTACAATTATTTCTGTGTGGGGATCTATAGCTGCTTGCTAGTTCTGTTTTCCTAATAAGAGGTGTATTGGTTTTTAGGACCTGATTTAATATTTGTAGTGTTGCCTTTTCATAGATAGGGTTGCTCCTGTTTGAGTGTATTCCATAATACAGGTGTAACTGTGTGCGGATTAGTTTATGTGCATTACTACAGATCCTGGGAGTATGTTAGGTCAGTTCTGTGTCTGTTACCGAGATGAGATATTTTGCTAGCATGTAAGCGTTTGTATCGGTCTTATTTGTTGTGTTTTCTCAGAGGACATGCATTGGTGGTAAACTGCTGTCTTTTCATAAGTAGGGCTATTGAGCCTGGAAATAGGAGTTTGAGTTGCTGTTACTGAGATGTCACTAGAACCAGAACATCTTTTTTGTAGGGTGAGTTGTATGGGGAATGTCATAATTCTGCTTTACATCCATTATTGTGGGTCAGGGGGGTTCCTGTGGATACAAACTGTACTTTTACATCTAGCCCCGTGACGATCATGGGTCAGTGTGCCATGCATGTGAGAACCTATGGTGAGTTGAGTTACATTCACATTATAAATGTCATAATTAAATGATAAGTGTGCACTAAAATCCAACCCCATCCATAACCCCGCCCCCATATGACCAAAGCCCCGCCCTCACCCCACCCTCACGGGGCGAGGGCGGGGCGAGGGGTCACCGCAACATGAGGAACTGTATTGCGGGGTCACGGCATTAGAAAGGTTGAGAACCACTGATCTAAGGTATGCCTACAGGACCTAGCTCTTAACTGGGCAAACTTGTGGATGAACTGGTGAAATAGGTCGTGGTGTGGACATGTGCCGCTTTTAAAATATGCAGTAGAATCGGGATTTGTGCACCTACATGCAAGGCCACTTAAAATTGCCCAGGCTATTTTATAACATGTCTATTTATTTATTATATTTATTTAGAGGCTTTTCTATACCGATATTAGTGTGAACATCATATCGGTTTACATCAAACTGAAGATAGAAATTACATAAAACAGGGAAGGGGGCTGGGATAGCAGAGGCTAAAGAGACGACTACATAATTAATTAAGGAAGGCGGAAGGAGTTTTACAACTTGCACATGTGCGTGCAAGTTGTGAAATTGCCACTTCCCTGGGCACATGCCGGTGCACCTTCACCAATGTGTGCCCCTGCGCCAGCCTGAAAGTGACCGTCTTACTGAATGCTGTTGTGCTACCTTGAGATTTATCAGAAAGGAGGTTTCTTTCTTGGTTTGTGCACATCAGTGTCTCAGCCTCCATAATGCAGTAGGGATGTGAATCGTGTCCTCGATCGTCTTAACGATCGATTTCGGCTGGGAGGGGGAGGGAATCGTATTGTTGCCGTTTGGGGGGGTAAAATATCGTGAAAAATCGTTAAAAATCGTGAAAAATCGAAAAATCGAAAAACCGGCACATTAAAACCCCCTAAAACCCACCCCCGACCCTTTAAATTAAATCCCCCACCCTCCCGAACCCCCCCCAAATAACTTAAATAACCTGCGGGTCCAGCGGCGGTCCGGAACGGCAGCGGTCCGGAACGGGCTCCTGCTCTGAATCTTGTCGTCTTCAGCCGGCGCCATTTTCCAAAATGGCGCCGAAAAATGGCGGCGGCCATAGACGAAAAAGATTGGACGGCAGGAGGTCCTTCCGGACCCCCGCTGGACGTTTGGCAAGTCTCGTGGGGGTCAGGAGGCCCCCCACAAGCTGGCCAAAAGTTCCTGGAGGTCCAGCGGGGGTCAGGGAGCGATTTCCCGCCGCGAATCGTTTTCGTACGGAAAATGGCGCCGGCAGGAGATCGACTGCAGGAGGTCGTTCAGCGAGGCGCCGGAACCCTCGCTGAACGACCTCCTGCAGTCGATCTCCTGCCGGCGCCATTTTCCGTACGAAAACGATTTGCGGCGGGAAATCGCTCCCTGACCCCCGCTGGACCTCCAGGAACTTTTGGCCAGCTTGTGGGGGGCCTCCTGACCCCCACGAGACTTGCCAAAAGTCCAGCGGGGGTCCGGAAGGACCTCCTGCCGTCCAATCTTTTTCGTCTATGGCCGCCGCCATTTTTCGGCGCCATTTTGGAAAATGGCGCCGGCTGAAGACGACAAGATTCAGAGCAGGAGCCCGTTCCGGACCGCTGCCGTTCCGGACCGCCGCTGGACCCGCAGGTTATTTAAGTTATTTGGGGGGGGGGTTCGGGAGGGTGGGGGATTTAATTTAAAGGGTCGGGGGTGGGTTTTAGGGGGTTTTAGTGTGCCGGCTCACGATTCTAACGATTTATAACGATAAATCGTTAGAATCTGTATTGTATTGTGTTCCATAACGGTTTAAGACGATATTAAAATTATCGGACGATAATTTTAATCGTCCTAAAACGATTCACATCCCTATTATGCAGTGCTCATCAGGAGGTTTACCCGGAAGCAGAGTAGGCATAGGCAAGGGAGTTATGTGCAGCTGCCCTGCCTGTGTGAGAGTAACGTGCGGTACAGTTGCAGCGTGGCGCCTCTACAGCGGTTTGTCCTTCCTCGTCACTTCTTGGACTGCAACTGGGCTAAACGATGCCCCAGAAAGTCAGACAGGGAAGAGTGAGGCAGGGCAGCTCTCCACATGCCTAAGAGCAGCCGAGGAGCAAAAATCTGCTGCTAGTAATGCTCCCTTCTATTTCTGCAAATGCATGAGTTTGTATTTTTACTTTTGTTTTTGGCATTGAATCTTAGCTTCCAAGCACCTCCTCATTCCTTCAGCTTTCTCACATCACTTCTCATTCATTCTGTCTGCTCCCTCGGGGGTGTCCAGTCTGTTGCAGATCTTAGTGTCTTCTGCAAAAGGCAGACTTTACCCACTCACCCCTTCTCAATATTATTCATCAGTATTTTGAACAGAACCAGCTCCAGGACATATATCCCTGAGGCACTATATTATTCATCACTCTTTTTTCCTTCAACTGATCTCCATTTAACAACCTCTTTCCAAATCAATTCACCACTGTTAACCCTCACCCAGGCTGCTCAGTTTATTTCTGGATGGAATCAAAAGCTTTGCTGATTTTCAAATGTTCAACATCCAGCGCACGCCCCAATCTAATTCTCTGGTCATCCAATGAAAGAAATTGATCTGATTTATTCGACATAAATCTCCTTTCAGTTAAACCATGTTGTCTGAAATCCTGCAAGGTGCTAGATTCAAGATACTGGTGCTAGCAATTGTGTGGAAACAAATTATTTCTAATTCTGGCATTACAGAGTGAGTTTGACAGAAGTTATCATTTCAGTGGCAGGGTCCACTTGTGAAACAGACAATGGTAATTTAAACAGTGCATTTTCAAAGAGCCAGTAAAGTATCAGTCTCTGTAGACACTTTACCTTTGAGTGCACAGAGCATTCCGCCCACTGCACTAAGATGTCATTTTTAATTCAAATCTTTGCAATTGGAAGCATACACAGAAATTAAAATGCAATTCACAGTGATTCCAAAAACACTTTTGCTGCATGGATATTATGAAATTTGAAACACAAAATGTAAAAACAAACAAATGTAAAAAAAATAATCCAAGTAAGTGAACAAGGTATCTATATTACCAAGGACAAAATTAGTGAAGCAAGGTTGTGCTAGTTGTCTAATTTCTTGCAGTAATGAGTGTAGTACTATAGGTTTGAGGGAGCTGGTTCAGTCACTGGGTGCTTATAGTAGCTGGGGTGCATCATCTCTTGATAATTATTTGTGGGACTGCCGATGAGGTGATTAATAAAAGGTTTATTTTCAAAACAAAGCATGTTACACCAGGGTATCAAAGAAGAAAATGATAAACAGAAACAAGCTCCCACTGAACAGAACACACTTGATAGCTAGGACAATGTTATGACTGTCACTGCCCGACGTCTCCACTCCGCCCTCCTTACCTCTTTGGCGACTCCTCCCGCGGTTGATGGACGTCTGGCTGCCGCGGTGTCTGCCGGCCGTCCTCTCCGGCGTCCCTGGTCCGGCTTGGGCGCTGCATCCCGCCATGTTGTTCAGCTGCCATAGGACACGCGCGCTGCGTGGCCCTGCTTCTTATTCCATCTTTGGCGCGAACCTCAAGGGCATCCCCCTGTGATGACGTCACGCATCCCGGATACAAAAGCCTACTCTGTTTGCTAGCTATTCGAGTTAGCAAGGTGAAGGGACTCCTTACGGATGGGATTCGCTCTCCGTACCTAGCTACTCTGCCTCTCCTTAATTGGACTTACTCTATCGGGGTACCCGCTCCTCAGGGGCCTCTCTCTTTCCTTTCAGGTCGCTGTCTGGAACCGGTACTCGCTCCTCGAGGGCCCATGTTCCCGGACTCGCTGCCTGAGCTCACTTCTGCTTGGAAGAACCTGCTGCCTACTAGGGATGTGAATCGTTTTTCAACGATTAAAATTATCGTCCGATAATGTTTATATTGTCTTAAATCGTTATAGAACACGATACAATAGAAATTCTAACGATTTATCGTTAAAAATCGTTAAATCGTGTTAGTGCGCACTAACTCCCCGTTAGTGCGCACTAACTCGATTTAGTGCGCACTAACTGAAAATGATACAAATAAACACTTTCCAGGTCACTGAAGGTCAGTTAGGAATGAATATGTGTTCCTATTGGCTGGCTGCCCTCTTATCTATTGATGTTACCAAGGTTACCACTGAGGTGATGGTTGGGGGGATGGGAAATGGAACTGGAAACTAACGAACACCAACAGAAAATGAAACAAAGTGTTCACACTTCCCAGGTCAGTAAAGGTCACTTAGGAATGAATATGTATGTATGTATTCCTATTGGCTGGCTGTGCTCTTATCTATTGATGTTACCAATATGGTTGGGGGGATGTGAAATGGAAACAGTTGGAAGCTTGACAAAAAAAGTAATGTAATGATCAGCACTCACGTGACTAGAACTTGTTTGTTTATTATTTTTGTTAGCAGGCACCTGAAATGCTAGTGCATGTTGAATTTGCCAATCACTGTGCATTTTAGAAAGGTGGTCCTGGCTGGAACTGTACACAGTTCAAATATATGTAATTGATTGTTGGTAAGTGTATTTTTTAAGTAGCCACACTGGCACCAGTATGTTTACTTTTCCTCCTACTTAACTCACTAGCTCAGCTTTGTAAGAAGGGCTTCTCTGCTTGTGTGTTGTTTTTGTTTGGTGTGAGGAGAGCAGAAACATCAGATCTTTATTCAATCTACTACAGTCATCTCTTACAGTGCCCTATCCCTATTAATACCAGGAGTGTTGTGATCTTCCTGCACACAGTGCCCTAACCCTGATACCAGTCTGAGACAGCTCCCTCCCTGCATTACTAGTGAGAGGCTGGCTTCACAGACAGGGGGGAGCTGCCTGACCCTCACTCCTGACTTCCCCCATGTCCCAGCTAGTGAATGGTGTGTGGGTGAGGGGGGGGGGAGGATGGTGAAGTCTGAGACAGCTCCCTCCCTGCATTACTAGTGAGAGGCTGGCTTCGCAGACAGGGGGGAGCTGCCTGCCCCTCACTCCTGACTTCCCCCATGTCCCAGCTAGTGAAGGGTGTGTGGGTGAGGGGGGGGGGGGGGAGGATGGTGAAGTCTGAGACAGCTCCCTCCCTGCATTACTAGTGAGAGGCTGGCTTCGCAGACAGGGGGGAGCTGCCTGACCCTCACTCCTGACTTCCCCCATGTCCCAGCTAGTGAATGGTGTGTGGGTGAAGGGGGGGGGGGAGGATGGTGAAGTCTGAGACAGCTCCCTCCCTGCATTACTAGTGAGAGGCTGGCTTCACAGACAGGGGGGAGCTGCCTGACCCTCACTCCTGACTTCCCCCATGTCCCAGCTAGTGAATGGTGTGTGGGTGAGGGGGGGGGGGAGGATGGTGAAGTCTGAGACAGCTCCCTCCCTGCATTACTAGTGAGAGGCTGGCTTCACAGACAGGGGGGAGCTGCCTGTCCCTCACTCCTGACTTCCCCCATGTCCCAGCTAGTGAATGGTGTGTGGGTGAGGGGGGGGGGGGGGTGGATGGTGAAGTCTGAGACAGCTCCCTCCCTGCATTACTAGTGAGAGGCTGGCTTCACAGACAGGGGGGAGCTGCCTGACCCTCACTCCTGACTTCCCCCATGTCCCAGCTAGTGAATGGTGTGTGGGTAAGGGGGGGGGGGGGGGAGGATGGTGAAGTCTGAGACAGCTCCCTCCCTGCATTACTAGTGAGAGGCTGGCTTCACAGACAGGGGGGAGCTGCCTGACCCTCACTCCTCCGGGGTATTGTGATCTTCCTGCACACAGTGCCCTATCCCTGATACCAGGGGTGTTGTGATCTTCCTGCATGCAGTGCCCTATCCCTATTAATACCAGGAGTGTTGTGATCTTCCTGCATGCAGTGCCCTATCCCTATTAATACCAGGAGTGTTGTGATCTTCCTGCATGCAGTGCCCTATCCCTGATACCGGGATGTGTGCAAGAAGATCACAACACCCCCGGTATCAGGAATAGGGCACTGTGTGCAGGAAGATCACAACACCCCCAGTATCAGGAATAGGGCACTGTGTGCAGGAAGATCACAACACCCCTGGTATTAGGGATAGGGCACTGTGTGCAGGAAGATCACAACACTTCTGGTATTAATAGGGATAGGGCACTGTGTGCAGGAAGATCACAATACCCCTGGTATCAGGGTTAGGGCACAAGTTCTAGTCACATTGACTGATCACATTACTTGTTTTGTCAAGCTACCAACGGTTTCCATTTCCCATCCCCCATATACTGTCAGTAGGAAACTTGGTAACATGAATAAATAAGAGGGCAGCCAATAGGAATACATATTCATTCCTAAACTGACCTTAACTGACCTGAAAAGTGTCAAATTGTATCATTTTCAGTTAGTGCGCACTAACTCCCAGTTAGTGCGCACTAACTCCCGTTAGTGCGCACTAACTCGAGTTAGTGCGCACTAATCGGAAAAAACGATTTTTAACGATTTTTTAACTAAAAAATCGTGCCTAAGACGATTTTCTTGCCCTGCCACACGATTTCTATCGTTAAGACGATATGGAAAACGATTCACATCCCTACGCTACACCATCAGTGAGTTACCATCTATATTCTCTCAGAGCTGTTCCCTGGAACCAGGTACCTGCTCCTTGAGGGCCTGCCTCTATTCCAGCTTCTGTGTTACCTTCTGGGAGAAACCGCTGTGTGAGTAATCAACCAATGAGGCTCTATACCAGAACCCTGTGTATGCTCCACTGTACTCACTATCTCAGTTTCTCTCCACTACAGCACAGCTATTGAGGGATCACTGTTCCAGCTGGGCTTCATCTCTACTCACTACTGCCACCTCTGGTGGCTTCTCAATTCTGTTTAATAAAAGATAATTCTGTGTTGTGTGTCCTAAAGTTGAGCCTTGCCTGTAGCCCCTTACAGGATTTCCTCCCATGGGCATGGTCATCTGCCACAGTGTCCAAGGGTCCACCCAAAACCTTACAAACAATAACAGACAGTCTCTTCCCTCAAGCCTATCATAAGAAAACAAGGGTATTAGAACTGTCATACTGGGCCAGACCAAAGGTCCATTAAGCCTAGCATCTTGTCTCTAAAAGTGGCCAATCCAGGTCACAAGTCCCAATAGAAACCCCAAGAATAGACCCAATTTTTCTTGCTTATAACAGGGATAGGCAGTGGGTCCCCTAAGTCTTCATGCTAATAGTGATATACGAACTTTTCCTCCAGGAACTTGTCCAAACCCTTTTTAAATCCAGCTATGCTGCTTTCACCACATCCTTTAGCAACAAATTCCTTAATTTAATGTGCATTGAGTGGGAAAAAAAATTTCTCCAATTTGTTTTAAACGTGTTCCCTAGTTCTGGTACCATTGGAAACATTAAATAGCTTCTCCCTATCAACCTGTTTCACAACACTCATGACTTTACAAACCTCTATCATTTCTACTTTCAGCCATCTCTTCTCCTGTCTGAAAAGCCCTAACCTGTTTAGTCTTTCCTCATAGGGAAGCCGTTCCAGCCCCTTTATCATTGTGGTCACCCTTCCCTGCACCTTTTCTAGTTCCATTTTATCTTTTTTGAGATGGGGGTGACCAGAACTGCACATAATACTCAAGGGGCATTAACACCAAGGAGTTATTATGAGCCATTTAATTTTCTATACATTTCCTTATAATACCTAATTCTGTTTGCTTTTTTTTTTCTGCCATCACACACTGAGCCAAAGATTTCAAAGTATTGTCTGCTGTGGCTACAAGATCCTTCTCTTGGGAGGTGATGCCTAATACAGAATCCAGCATCATGTAACAATAATTTAGATTATTCTTCTCTTTGCATTTGTCCACATTAAATTTCATCGCTTTTAAGAAGCCCAATACATAGTAACATAGTATTGAAGGCATAAAAAGACCAAATGGTCCATCTAGTCTGTCCATCTAGTCTGCCCAGCAAGTTTCCTATGGTAGCAACTGCCACTCCATGCAGCTTATCCCCAAGCAACATATTTATAGCGTGAGGAGCCTTCTTGAAAATTCAGACAATGCTGCCTGATGTGCTTTGCTTTTGAACTAGGCCTTAGAAGCAGTCCTGTAATTTTCCCTTTTGTCTGTGTATCAGTACCCCAGACCGTAAAAGTCAGGGTCTGTGTTGGTTGTCTTCTGAATCCAATTCCCTTTTTCCTCCAACACCATTAAAGCAGAGAGCAATGTCATAGTGGAGAGCAGTTGCATCAATTGTATCAAGGGTTGAGGGTAATAATCCCCATAAATATTGTAAAGGAAAGAACCTCCCACCAAGCAGGTTACCCCATGCAGCCTTTTCTTCATTTCTCTGTCTTTCAGTCTCTAGGGATCCAGAGTGTTTATCCCATGGCCCTTTCAAATCTTTGTTTTTGTGTTCACCACCTCCTCCAGAAGGGCATGAAACACAATTATTCAGAGTAGTTAAATCACAAGCAGACTGTGATACATTACAGGAGGACCTTGCAAAACTGGAAGATTGGGCATCCAAATGGCAGATGAAATTTAATGTGGACAAGTGCAAGTTGATGCATATAGGGAAAAATAACCGTTGCTGTAGTTACACGATGTTAGGTTCCATATTAGGAGCTACCACCCAGGAAAAAGACCTAGGCATCATAGTGGTAATACTTTAAAGTCGTCGGCTCAGTGTGCTGCAGCAGTCAAAAAAGCAAATAGAATGTTAGGAATTATTAGGAAAGGAATAGTTAATAAAACGGAAAATGTCATTATGCCTCTGTATCGCTCCATGGTGAGACCGCACCTTGAATACTGTGTACAATTCTGGTCACCACATCTCAAAAAAGATATAGTTGCGATGGAGAAGGTACAGAGAAGGGCAACCAAAATGATAAAGGGGATGGAAGAGCTTCTCTATGAGGAAAGACTGAAGAGATTGGGGCTGTTCCGCTTGGAGAAGAAACAGCTGAGGGGGGATATGAAAGAGGTCTTTAAAATCATGAGAGGTCTTGAACGAGTAGATGTGAATTGGTTATTTACACTTTTGGATAACAGAAGGACTAGGGGGCATTCCATGAAGTTAGCAAATAGCACATTTAAGACTAATTGGAGAAAATTCTTTTTCACTCAATGCACAATAAAGCTCTGGAATTTGTTGCCAGAGGATGGGGTTAGTGCAGTTAGTGTAGCCGGATTCAAAAAAGGTTTGGATAAGTTCTTGGAGAAGTCCATTAACTGATATTAATTAAGTTGATTTAGGGAATAGCCCCTGCTATTAATTGCATCAGTAGCATGGGATCTTCTTAGTGTTTGGGTACTTGCCAGGTTCTTGTGGCCTGGTTTGGCCTCTGTTGGAAACAGGATGCTGGGCTTGATGGCTCCTTTGTCTGACCCAGCAAGGCAATTTCTTATGTACTTATGTTCTTATTCGAGACATCCACCACCCTTTCTGTGAAGAAATATTTCCTGTATTGGTTCTGAGTTGTCCCCTTTGGAGTTTCATTTTGTGACCCCTAGTTAGCCCCTGAAGCAGCTCAAAGAGTGAATCTAGGCCTGAGTCGGGCTTTTTATGATGTTTTGTGCAGAATACTAATGCCGGTATAGAAAAGTTATTAAATAAATAAATAAATAAATAAATAAAGAACTCCTGGTGTTCATTGATCCTCTTGTCTTGGTCGCTACTGCAATATTGGATCAGTTTCCGGTTTGTTGTTTTGATTCTTCAGTCTCTCCTGATAAGGCTTCTGATTCAGACTACATATCATTTTGATTGCTCTTCTTTTGACTGCCTTCATCCTGTCTCTTTCCTTTTTGAGATTATGGTATCCAGTACAGGATGCATTACGCCAGGTGAGGCCTCATCAAGGAACTTTACAAGTGCATTACCACTTCCTTTTTCTTATTAGTTATTCCTTTATCTATGCAGCCCAACATTCTTCTAGCCTTAGCCATTGTCTTGTCGCATTGTTTCTCCACCTTCAGAGCGCCAAAATGTATTTCCCCAAAAACCCTCTCCCAGTCCGTGCACATTAGACTTTCACCACCCTGCCCAACACATCCAGCTCTTTTGGATTACTGCACCCCAGATGCAATGCTCTGCACTTCTTGGCATTGAATCCCAGCTGCCAAATCCTCGACCAGTCTTCAAGCTTTCTTAAATCTCTTTCCATTTTCTCTGCTCCTTCAGACACGTTTACTCTGTTGCTGACCTTAGTATCAATTGTAAATAGACGTACTTTTCCTTATGTCCATTATGCAATGTCACTCACAAAGATATTGAACTCCCAGTCTTGCACTGTCCTCCTGCAATTCCTCACAATGAACTTGTGATTTTTAGCTACGGTACTTTGAAAAATGTTGTCATCTGAAAACCTGATCACCTCACACATCACTCCCTTTTCTAGATCATTTTTAAATATTTAAAAATCATCAGTCCCAGTACAGATCCCTAGGGCACTCTATTATTTATCTTTCTCCATTGAGTCCTACTCTCTGTTTCCTCTTTTGTACCCAGTTACTACTAATTCCACAATAGGAGATTGTCTCCTATCCATAACCTTTTCATTTTCACATCAAAATGATAACTTTTTGGATTAGAAAGTTACTTTCTTTCCTGATCTAGCAAGGACTAAACAACAAAGATGAAAGTTATTTCTGATGAAGGAACAAACGATGCTTGCTTTTGGTGCCACCTTTATGTTAGAATTTTTCTGTAAGTGTCAAATGCGATTAGGCAGGCAAAATATATATTTTTATGACCCAGATCAACTTGAACAGTTCTTGTCCAATAGGACCCTTCTAATAGTTCTGTCCAATAGTTAATTGGAATATATCTTGAATTTGGATTTTTGGATTATCCATTGTTAGAAATTTCCTTTTAATGTTTCTGTTGTGTGCCTTAAAATTGAGGTCTAAAAATGGTGATTTATTGTCCTTAATTTAACTTTCCTTGTGGCTTAAGCCTTGTTGTTTTGTTTGTGAAATTTTCCATGATGTTGCTAATGTCAAGTGTTCTTGATTGGTAATTTATTTTGAAATTCAGAGTAAAGAAATTTAACATAATTTTATGATGAGTCTTTCATGAGAGACTGTGTCAAAAATACCTTTTGAAGATCTAGATATATCAACCAACATGTTTATGAACCCCTTAAAAAAATCCAGCAGATCTGTAAAACAAGACTTCTCTTCTCTAAATCCAAGTTGGCTCTACCACATTAATCTATTTCTATCTAAATGGTTAGTAGTTAAAAATATTGGCTCCCAATAAAGTACAGAATCTTATTTAAAACACTATCAATCATTCACAAAAGCCTTCACAAGGGCATTCCTCTTGAACTCAACTCTCCACTTCAATTTCATCTTCCAACTAGACCAACAAGAACAGCTTACAAAAACACTCTCAGAACAACACACGTCAAAACTTCGCTAAGCAAACGTGCACTGTCTTACGCAGGACCATCAATTTGGAACTCCCTACCTTCATTGCTCCGGTCAGAACATTGCCCAATCAACTTCAAAAAGAGACTAAAAACCTGGCTATTCGAACAAGCGTTCCTATCAGGTCAATAAAATACATCAACACCTACTCACTAGCAAATAGTCTACCTAAAGACCCTCAAACCAAGCTTAAAATATAAAATATTACTATAACATAATTTTCAGTTCTGTTCGCCATCCTCCTTTATGCACTAAGTTATTATACCCATGTTATTTTACCCATGTAATCTGTTTTCCAAGTTTATTACCCTGTTCTATGTAACTTGCATTCCTTCATGCTTGTCGTTTTCAGTTACAATGTAAACCGAGATGATATGCAAATTCTGCATGAATCCCGGTATATAAAAATGTTAAATAAATAAATAAATAGCTTTTTATAATTTTATCCAGTATCAATATCAAGCCTACCAGTCAGTAATTTCCGGATCATCCCTGGGACACATTTATGAATGGGTGTTACTTTGGCCACTCTCCAATCCTCAGGTTCTGTGATTGATTTGAATGAGAAGTTAGAAATCACAGTAACAAGTCTGCAATTTCATTTCATCATATTTCTTTCAGAACTTTGTGGAGTATTCTATCCTGACCCAGTGATTTGTTACTCTTTAGTTTGTCAATTTGCTCTATTTCATCTTCCCAGTTCACTGTGATTTGCTTCAGTTCCTCTGAATCATTGCCCTCAAAGAATTATTTCTGCTATGGCCTTATCTTCCACGAGTGCCCTTTTTATTCCTTGGCCGTCTAGCTGTCAAATTGACTCCCTCACAAGCTTTTTGCTCTAAATATACTTGAAAACATTTTTATCAGGAGTTTTTCTCATTCTGGCAATCTTCTTTTTAAATTGTCTTTTGGCCTGCCTTATTAATGGTTTACATTTAAATTGCCAGTGATTATGCTCTCTCCCATTTCCTTCATTTAGATCCACCTTCCAATTTTTGAAAGATGTCCTTTTGGCTTTAATAGCCTCTTTCACCTCATCATTTAATCTTCCTGGCAATCCTTTGTGTTCTTCTTACCTTTTCTAGTTTATTTATTTAAAATATTTCTAACCTGCTCCTACCAAAATATATTGTGCAGGGCAGCTTTCAAATAAACATTCAGAAATCCATACAAATAGACTTAGGCATGTGCAGGAGGAAAAAAATGTGTTTCATTTCAAAATCATTTCATAGCCCCAATTTGTTCTATAAGTTTCAAAACAAAAATACATTTTCATTTGATTTGTTTTTAGCTTAACATTAAAAACAATGGGGGACGTATTACAGCCTATATTGGGCTCCAGAATTTTGGTTTTCTAATCAATTGTCTTAGAAATTGTGGGAAGAAATCATCAGAAGAGTTATTGAACTCCAAGGTACCTAGAAAGACTGTGGATACTGTATAGTGGCACCAAACATGGAGGGCAAAGGGTACCAGCATTGGAAGGAGTTCTCCAAATCATTGTGAAAGGAGCAAACAAGCAGCAAAGTGGGAAGAATACCCCAAGGCTCCAAAAGAGGGCATCAGCAATAGTGACATGAATCCCTGATGGCATCTCAAGTGGCAAACTGTTACCAAAAGTGACACCAGCTTCGAAAGGCAGCATGAAGGGGGATCAAAGCAAAAAAGTAGGCCAGATTGACAAACTAAAGAGTAGAAAATCACCTGGATCGGATGGTATGTATCCTAGGGTACTGAAGGAACTCAGAAATGAAATTTCTGATCTATTTGTTATGGGAGTCTCAGTTTAGTGGACCCTTGGGCTGACCTGCAGGAGACTGGGAAAGGTGGTCAATGTCTTTAGTATGTGGCAGGCCAGAAGGAAGATGTTCAGGCAGGATGTAGGTGCTCTTCACCCTAGAAGCTGGTACTCCCCCGGGAGGAGCTCGTAGGAACCCAACTGCTGGGACAGGCGGCTTCACCCTTGGAAGCAGAAGCCCCCCCGGGAGGAGCCCGTTGAGGCCCGGCCGGTGGGACTTAGGCGAGTGATGATCAGGACTGGGAACTGGAACCAGACTAAGACAGTAAACCAATACTGTAATGGGGCTCGGGTTCTGGAACCAGGCAGGAACTGTAGCAAGGCTTGGGTACTGGAACCAGGCAGGAACTGTAGCAAGATTCAGGTACTAGTACCAGGCAGGAACTGTAGCAAGGCTCAGGTACTGGAACCAGGCAGGAACTGTAGCAAGTACACAAGAACCAGGCAGGTACGGTAGCCGGCAGGCAGGAACCAAGCAGGTACTGTAGCAGGCAAGCAGGAACCAGGCAGGTACTGTAGCAGGGAAGCAGGAATGGAGCGAATAGCAAGGCAGGTCACTCCAGGGCACAACGCAACAGGGAACCAGGAGGTAAACCCGTTGCAAGGCCAAGACTGAGTGTGTCTGCGGCCGGCTTATCAAGGCCACGGCGTCTGACGTCAGGAATTGGGCGGAGTCACCACTGGCGGGAAACGGCCTAGAAAAGCGCCCAAGTGGCACGTGCGCGTGCCTAGAGACAGGGTATCCATGGGAGGCTTCCCGGCTGCATGACCCTTGCGGGGATGCTGCCGAACAGGCCGCGAACTAGGCCAACGAAAGTGGGAGCAGGTCCAGGAACATGGAGGTAAGGGTCTGGTCACGGCGCTCGCAGCCAGAACCGCAACACTATTAGTTAAAATGTATAACCTATCATTAAAGCCATCCTTTGTACCTGAAGACTAGAGGGTGGCCAGTGTAACCCCAATATTTAAAAAAGGCTCCAGGGGCGATCCGGGTAACTATAGACCAGTGAGCCTGACTTCAGTGCCAGGAAAAATAGTGGAAACTATTCACAAGATCAAAATTGTAGAGCATATGGAAAGACATGATTTAATGGAACACAGTCAACATGGATTTACCCAAGGGAAGTCTTGCCTAACAAATCTGCTTTATTTTGTTGAAGGGGTTAATAAACATGTGGATAAAGGTGAACCGGTAGATGCAGTGTATTTGGATTTTCAGAAGGCGTTTGACAAAGTCCCTCATGAGAGGCTTCTACAAAAACTAAAAAGTCATGGGATAGGAGGCGATCTCCTTTCGTGGATTACAAACTGGTTAAAAGATAGGAAACAGAGAGTAGGATTAAATGGTCAGTTTTCTCAGTGGAAAAAGGTAAACAGTGGAATGCCTCAGGGATCTGTACTTGGACCAGTGCTTTTCAATATATATATAAATGATCTGGAAAAGAATACGAAGAGTGAGGTTATCAAATTTGCGGTTGATACAAAATTATTCAGAGTAGTTAAATCACAATCAGACTGTGATACATTACAGGAGGGCCTTGCAAGACTGGAAGATTGGGCATCCAAATGGCAGATTAAATTTAATGTGGACAAGTACAAGGTGTTGCATATAGGGAAAAATAACTTGCTGTAGTTACACAATGTTAGGTTCCATATTAGGAGCTACCATCCAGGAAAAAGATCTAGGCTTCATAGTGGATAATACTTTAAAATCGTCGGCTCAGTGTGCTGCAGCAGTCAAAAAAGCAAACAGAATATAAGGAATTATTAGGAAGGGAATGGTTAATAGAACAGAAAATGTCATAATGCTTCTATATCGCTCGATGGTGAGACCGCACCTTGAATACTGTGTACAATTCTGGTCACCGCATCTCAAAAAAGATATAGTTGTGATGGAGAAGGTACAGAGAAGGGCAACCAAAATGAAAAAGGGGATGGAACAGCTCCCCTATGAGGAAAGACTGTTCAGCTTGGAGAAGAGATGGCTGAGAGGGGATAGGATAGAGGTCTTTAAGATCATGAGAGGTCTTGAACGAGTAGATGTGCCTCGGTTATTTACACTTTTGAATAATAGAAGGACTAGGGGGCATTCCATGAAGTTGCCAGAGGATGTGGTTAGTGCAGTTAGTGTAGCTGGGTTCAAAAAAGGTTTGGATAAGTTATTGGAGAAGTCCATTAACGGCTATTATTCAAGTTTACTTAGGGAATATCCACTGCTATTAATTGCATCAGTAGCATGGGATCTTCTTAGTGTTTGGGTAATTGCCAGGTTCTTGTGGCCTGGTTTGGCCTCTGTTTGAAACAGGATGCTGGGCTTGATGGACCCTTGGTCTGACCCAGCATGGCAATTTCTTAAGTTCTTATGTTCTTAAGATGACAGAACCCCTCCCCCCCCTTCCCCCAAGGCAAGCACTGATAAAGATGCCAAGCAGTTCAAAGAGTGGCTTCTAGATTCTAAAGCAGCCTCTCCGCACCTCCCCGCCCCCCCCCCCCCCCCCCCCCAGACTGGGATATGAGAGTAAAGCACAGTGGCAAAGAGAGCACTAAGGTATAAAGTCTGGGCACGGAAACAAGGGTGAATGGTTCAAAGACTCCCAAGGTGCAATGTGGAATTTGGATTTTTGTTGTGAAATAGGCTTTCCAAATAAAAATTATATAACTACATGGGAATGGTTTCCCAATGATGGGGACTTATAGTAAGTTGTAAGATTAATTTTTGTAGAAAAAATGTCCCATATTCTGTATCTGAACTCTGGATGTTCCTTTTCCTGAATTTGTGGTTTTGTATGAGTTCTTACTTACTACTCTAACCTCTTATGACATTCAGTAGAGAAAATGGTTTCTCTTGAGCATGTTTTGTCTTGTACCAGTATTTCTTCCCCTGAATGAGGGCTTTTTTTGACAAACCATCCAGTATAATCAATCATCAAACAGGGTTCAGTGGGGGGTCTGGGAGCCATCTCCTCACTCACACCCTTGGCTGCCAGTATTCAAAATGGCGCTGATAGCCTTTGACCTACTATGTCACAGGGGCTACCGGTGCCATTGGTCAGCCCCTGTCACATGGCCATCGGCGCCATCTTGTGCTCTTACCATGTGACAGGGGCTGGCCAATGGCACCGGTAGCCCCTGTGACATAATAAGGGCAAAGGCTATCATCACCATTTTGATTACTGGCAGCCGACGGTCCGAGTGCAGGAGGTCACTCACGGACCCTCGCTGGACTTTTGGCAAGTCTTGTGGGGGTCAGGAGGGTCCCGCAATATACATATAGTGCAGGAGGATGTGTAATCCTGACAAAGCTGATTCGAAACAGTCTTATAAAACAGGATGTCTTTTATTTTTTCAATATGGCAACTCCACAAGGTTATACGAGCACTGGCTTAATGGCGTCCCCCGACATGGTCCCGTGTTTCGCCGCGGGCTGCATCGGGGGGGATCGCCACCGCTGGAATTCACACAAAAGCTAGAACATAAACAAATTAATAGAAAGTCAGAATAATAAGAGGGACTTACAACCGACCATAATAAGTTCCACACAAGCATAACATACCTGACAGCAGCGTTTTGACAGTGACAGGGAGCGCAACGCCCTTCAAATTTGACAGGTATTTAAAGGAGACAGAGGCGCCAAAAACTACAGGGGAGGGGGAACCACGTGAGTAAAAGAAATGAATCCATTGGTTCCCGTTCTTGTAGTGCACCAAAAACAGTAAAACAGCCTAACCTGCTAGGTAAATAGAAACCATTCGATTTCCCGATTTAAACCTTTAGGGGACACTGTGTCTAACGTGAAGATCCAACGTTGTTCAATCCTGCCCAAGATCTCAGCATAATTGCCTCCCCGCAAAGGACGTGAAACAACTTCAATGACACAAAAAAAGAGATCAGAGAGGGAATGTGACTGTGATATCCAATGGTCAACCAGGGGTTTTTTCTCTCGCTGCAGACGGATATTGGAGCAATGCTCTATAATCCGAGTCTTTACCATCCGAGATGTTTTCCCGACATACATTAAAGAGCAGGGACAAGTGATAATGTAAATTACTCCAGACGTAGTACAATCAGAATAAGACCGTAACTGAAACATTTTACCCGTGGTGGGATGCGTAAAACAGGTCATACCATTTGTATGAGCACAAACCGTACATCTGCCACAGGGCTGATGGCCAACATCACTGACAGGATCCCGCGGCACTGGAAGGTCAGAGTGAATCAATTTGTCTCGCAGATTTCTACCCCGACGAAAGGTGAACCGAAGGGGATCAGAGAACAATGTATTTAAAGACAAGGCCTCCCAGTGTCGCCGGATCATGCCAGCGATGGGCCGGCTCAGGGTGGAAAATGGTAATATAAAGTTTGTCACAGGAGGTTCAGAAGAACCGGAAGACATAAATAATAGCTCCCGATTAGTGTATAAGGCGCGTTTCATTGCTTTTTTAACTACTGACTTTGGGTACCCTCTTGACAGGAAGCGAGATGACATCTCATGAGCTTTAACCAAAAATTCACCAGTGGTGGTGCACAATCTGCGAAGCCTAAAAAACTGGCCAGTGGGGATGTTCTTACGCAGTGCACTCGGATGACAACTTTGGAAGGATAACAAGGTGTTACGGTCTGTCTCTTTTCGATAGATGGTGGTGGAAAACCGACCATCATCTACAGAAACGAGTACATCTAAAAAAGGTATTTGAAGACGATGAAAAATAAAGTTAAACTGAAGACTCGGGTCACTAGCATTGAGGTGGTCAATAAACATAAACAGTTGCACCTCAGTGCCTAGCCACAATAAGAAAATATCGTCAATATAACGAAGCCATAGAGCAACTTTATCAAAACCTTCAGCGGGGTATACATTAGGGATGTGAATCGTGTCCTCGATCGTCTTAACGATCGATTTCGGCTGGGAGGGGGAGGGAATCGTATTGTTGCCGTTTGGGGGGGTAAAATATCGTGAAAAATCGTGAAAAATCGTGAAAAATCTAAAAATCTAAAAATCGCAAAACCGGCACATTAAAACCCCCTAAAACCCACCCCCGACCCTTTAAATTAAATCCCCCACCCTCCCGAACCCCCCCCAAATGAGTTAAATAACCTGCGGGTCCAGCGGCGGTCCGGAACGGCAGCGGTCCGGAACGGGCTCCTGCTCCTGAATCTTGTTGTCTTCAGCCGGCGCCATTTTCCAAAATGGCGCCGAAAAATGGTGGCGGCCATAGACGAACACGATTGGACGGCAGGAGGTCCTTCTGGACCCCCGCTGGACTTTTGGCAAGTCTCGTGGGGGTCAGGAGGCCCCCCACAAGCTGGCCAAAAGTTCCTGGAGGTCCAGCGCCAGTCGATCTCCTGGAGTTCCTGGAGGTCCAGCGCCTGCAGTCGATCTCCTGCCGGCGCCATTTTCCGTACGGAAAATGGCGCCGGCAGGAGATCGACTGCAGGAGGTCGTTCAGCGAGGGTTCCGGCGCCTCGCTGAACAACCTCCTGCAGTCGATCTCCTGCCGGCGCCATTTTCCGTACGAAAACGATTCGCGGTGGGAAATCGCTCCCTGACCCCCGCTGGACCTCCAGGAACTTTTGGCCAGCTTGTGGGGGGCCTCCTGACCCCCACGAGACTTGCCAAAAGTCCAGCGGGGGTCCGGAAGGACCTCCTGCCGTCCAATCGTGTTCGTCTATGGCCGCCGCCATTTTTCGGCGCCATTTTGGAAAATGGCGCCGGCTGAAGACAACAAGATTCAGGAGCAGGAGCCCGTTCCGGACCGCTGCCGTTCCGGACCGCCGCTGGACCCGCAGGTTATTTAACTCATTTGGGGGGGGGTTCGGGAGGGTGGGGGATTTAATTTAAAGGGTCGGGGGTGGGTTTTAGGGGGTTTTAGTGTGCCGGCTCACGATTCTAACGATTTATAACGATAAATCGTTAGAATCTCTATTGTATTGTGTTCCATAACGGTTTAAGACGATATTAAAATTATCGGACGATAATTTTAATCGTCCTAAAACGATTCACATCCCTAGTATACATACAAACGCTCAAATTCCGCCACATAAAGGCAGGCCAGACTCGGGGCCATAGTTGCTCCCATGGCCGTCCCTTTGATCTGATGATAAAAAACATTGTCGAAACGAAAAAATTTTTTTGTGAGAGCTAAAGTGGCTAGAGTCATAAGAAATGAGGTAGGAATGCGCTGAGGGCCAATCCTAGAGTCCAAGACACGTTCAATGACCCGTAAAGCGGCCGATTGAGGGATGCTGGTGTAAAGGGAAACAATGTCTAGGGTGACAAAAAGGAAAGGTTCAGAGGGGACTGATGTTTGATTTAACAGCGTGATGAAGTGGGAGGAGTCCCTAACATAGGAACTAATCTTTGACACAAATGGTTGTAAAAATAGGTCTACGAATTGGGACAGGGGTTCTAAAATAGAACCGATACCTGCCACAATGGGGCGACCGGGTGGGTCCTGTAGGCTTTTATGTACTTCATCACGCTGTTAAATCAAACATCAGTCCCCTCTGAACCTCCTGTGACAAACTTTATATTACCATTTTCCACCCTGAGCCGGCCCATCGCTGGCATGATCCGGCGACACTGGGAGGCCTTGTCTTTAAATACATTGTTCTCTGATCCCCTTCGGTTCACCTTTCGTCGGGGTAGAAATCTGCGAGACAAATTGATTCACTCTGACCTTCCAGTGCTGCGGGATCCTGTCAGTGATGTTGGCCATCAGCCCTGTGGCAGATGTACGGTTTGTGCTCATACAAATGGTATGACCTGTTTTACGCATCCCACCACGGGTAAAATGTTTCAGTTATGGTCTTATTCTGATTGTACTACGTCTGGAGTAATTTACATTATCACTTGTCCCTGCTCTTTAATGTATGTCGGGAAAACATCTCGGATGGTAAAGACTCGGATTATAGAGCATTGCTCCAATATCCGTCTGCAGCGAGAGAAGGAACCCCTGGTTGACCATTGGATATCACAGTCACATTCCCTCTCTGATCTCTTTTTTTGTGTCATTGAAGTTGTTTCACGTCCTTTGCGGGGAGGCAATTATGCTGAGATCTTGGGCAGGATTGAACAACGTTGGATCTTCACATTAGACACAGTGTCCCCTAAAGGTTTAAATCGGGAAATCGAATGGTTTCTATTTACCTAGCAGGTTAGGCTGTTTTACTGCTTTTGGTGCACTACAGGAACGGGAACCAATGGATTCATTTCTTTTACTCACGTGGTTCCCCCTCCCCTGTAGTTTTTGGCGCCTCTGTCTCCTTTAAATACCTGTCAAATTTGAAGAGCGTTGCGCTCCCTGTCACTGTCAAAACGCTGCTGTCAGGTATGTTATGCTTGTGTGGAACTTATTATGGTCGGTTGTAAGTCCCTCTTATTATTCTGACTTTCTATTAATTTGTTTATGTTCTAGCTTTTGTGTGAATTCCAGCGGTGGCGATCCCCCCCGATGCAGCCCGCGGCGAAACACGGGACCGTGTCGGGGGACGCCATTAAGCCGGTGCTCGTATAACCTTGTGGAGTTGCCATATTGAAAAAATAAAAGACATCCTGTTTTATAAGACTGTTTCGAATCAGCTTTGTCAGGATTACACATCCTCCTGCACTATATGTACATTGCGATATTGCTTGAAGTGCAGTATTTGCTCATTATTTGTTTTGTGGTCAGGAGGGTCCCCCAAGATTTACCAAAAGTCCCTGGTGGTACAGCGGGAGTCTGGGATTTGTCATAACAATCATTGTTGAGAGGCCATCGGTGCATCACCCTTTTACTTGGTCTCTGGACATCATTCTCGAATACCACTACTCATTGCTAGATCCTCATCTTGCCCCATGGTGGACCTGGCCACTCAAAACTTGAAGAATCTATGGAGGAATACTCGTACCCTCTTTCAGCAGGCTGCAACCAAGGCAAAGAAACAGGTGGACAAAAAGTGAAGACCAGCTCCTCAGCTTCATCCAGGAGACCTAATTTGGTTAAGTACCCACAATCTTAGATTGTACATGCCTTCCTTGAAATTCGCTCCCTGCTTTGTGGGACCATTCCCAGTCGAGAAATGGATTGGGGAGGTTATATATAAGCTGCGGTTACCTCCAACACTCCGCATTCACAATGTGTTTCATATATCCCTCCTTAAACCAGCAGTTTTGTCTTGGACTTCTAGAAAGCCTAAACAAGTATCACCCGTGATAGTGGAGGAGGACACACAATATGAAGCAGAGAAAATCTTGGTTGTCAGACGAAGATGACAGGCACTTCAATATTTAATATCTTGGAAGAACTATGGTCCAGAGGAGAACTCGTGGGAAATAGCCAGGAACATTCAAGCCCCCAATTAATTGGCGAATTTCATTTTTGATTTCCTCTCAAACCTAGAGCTGAGAGGCCTGCAGAGGGGGTACTGTTACTGCACAGAACCATGCCTGTCCCCCAGTGACAGCTTACCAACATAGCATGAACCTTCACCAGCGGCATCATGGCTGTGCGCTGCGGCACACACACATAATAGCTTGGCTCTTCCCCTCCCCACACGTTGACGTCCCTCCCAAGAGCCCCTGCGCTAGTGTGGGAAAATTAGATTATTTCAGCCCAGGGTTCCAGCACAAGCCTTGCCTCGGCTACTGGCTTGGTTGGGTTGGTGCTGCTTATTCTGCGATTCTTTGTGTTTCTTTAGACCTGGATTTGATTTGGATTTTGCTTGTCTGCTGCCCATCTCTGACCCGGATTGGATTTGGATTTTGCTTGCTTGCTGCCTGCCTCTGACCCGGAATGGACTTGGATTCTGTTTGCCTGCCGCCTGCCTCTGACCCGGATTTAACTAGAATCTGGACTTTGGCTTCCTCTGCTGATTCATGATGCTGATGTGATCTCAGGTAAGGCTGATACACTATCACTTGGTCCACGGAACGTAACACCAATACAACAAAAAAACAAAAGCAAACAATATGGAAGCACCAAAACACCCAAGCTCCTACATTTTAATAGGTAGGCATAGCAAGTAGGTGGAGCAGTAGCACCAAAATCCCCAAGGTGGTATAAAGGGCATGGCAGGTAGGCATGTGCCAGCAAGATCCCCATGGATCACAACACAGCCTGGTATGTTTCAGTCTCTGTCCTGCTGTCAGTGCTCACCTTGTACCCACTGCCCATGCTCCCCACTACTCCCTGCCCAGGCAGAGACAAAATCAGTAACAGCTCTACATGCAACTGTCCAGTCTGCCTCCAGTCTCCACAAAGGAAAAAAACAACAGCAACTCAAGTCTGCTCTGACACAGAGCTTCTGATGCAGTGCTGCCAGACTGATTTTCTCTAATGTGTGACTGGCACAGTGACAGCCTAAAATGGGCAGCAACCAAAACATTGTTTGGGAGTTATCTAGGGAAACTCAGAGAGAGCACAAATGTGTCCTTCACAGACAATGCCTTCAGAAGGAATGCATAACAGAATGAGCAAATCTCAGACATGTTCAGTCTTCAAGATCAGTGTCATTGTCTCTGGTGCTCATCAATACACTGTTTTTGAAAAATGCTTCATTGAGAAACATCATTTCTGTTATCTGCTTGGCAACAGGTTCATCCTACTCATATCTGCTGGCTGCTCTATACTTTGCATCAATTTCTAACTGTACACCTGTTGCTCTCCTATTGATTTCTATGAGGCCATTGCCATAATGGCTTATAGAAATCATTCTATTCATAACGAATTAAACAAATATGATTAGTTTAATTCAGAGGCCCTTCTCAGTTTGCTTCACGGACCCCTGAAAGAAATGAATTGGATCCAATTTGTTTTTTTTACCCATTCTTTTTAAACTAGTGCACATCCCTAGACTGGAGTTTAATACAATTTAGTGTCCAAGCTTCATGCAAATATGTAACCTTTGTAATCTCTCCTTCTAGTTTTTTTCTAACTAATTTCCTCATTTTCTTAACGTTAAATGTTTTCTTTAATGACCTCCCATCAACATTCACATCCAAAAGCAACAAGCAATTTCCTGAACATCTCACAACCTCCCATTTATTTTCCATGCTTCTTTGTTCCCATAGCGTGTAGGTTTCCCCAGTCTCCTGCATGCAGTGGCACTCATCCTTTCAGAAGGCCCCCTCACACTCCTAGATTCCTGGTCATTTTCCTCATGGAGAGGAACCATCGTGTCATCAGTTCACCCCCGCCTCTGATTATTTCTTTGGGAGGAAGAAAAATCCTTCTACATGTATGGACTTGGGCCTCTCCCCTTGAGGAGAAGAACCCTTGCAGGGTCCAGTTCCCACTGAGAGGGTCCCTGTGCCAACCAGCCCAAAGGCTGGTCACTCCAGGCAACTACATCCCAGAAGTCTTTGCTTTTGCCAGCCCCATACCTTAAGAAGAGAAGAGGGGACGGGTCAAGTTCTGCCAAAAACTCCCACTTTTGTTTTACCATAAGCTGTTTATTAATCTTTACAATATAAAAAGACCATTGAAATACATGGAAAAGTATAACCAATTAATCTCCCACTTCTCATCCCCACCCACACTTCCCCCCTTACCCCTCCAAGTCCCCAAGTATCAGCTGATACTGTACTAAGTAGAGCTTCACAAAGTTGCAGTTCAAAAAGGATCTAGATCCTAGGAATGGTGGCAGTAAGAAATACAAATAATTGTCAAGGAACATACAAATAATCAGTCGAGTCATCCATTCAAATGGTTGTATTCTCCCCCATAGAGCTCCTTAATCACTGTGAAAGCTTGGGATTACATAGTGTATGTTGCGAAGGCTGTTCATTGAATATGGCCGGGCAGTGTTGTTATAAACGGTTTCCAGACAGATAGAAAAAATTTCAAAACTCCCACTTTTATACCTCCCAATCAACCCCATTCCACCAATCACACACCAGGGATTCTTAAAGGAATCCACACATCCCATAACCCAACACTACTTAACACAAAATTTTGCATTGCTCACCCTATAAAATGCAATCCAATGGCCATTTGCTATAACTACAATTTCAACATGACAGATCCCAGAAAAGCTTTTCACCAGTTTGAGAGCAGTAAGCATACAGTGCTGTTTGTCAAGACCTGGTTCATTTATATTTTCAATTAAGAATACCCGCCTGCCCTCGCTCTGGTTCAGGATTGTTTATTTTGATATCTTCAAAACAGCGAGTCCCCTGTTGTGGAACCTTTTCTTTTGGTTGGATTATACAAGACTCCCCCTGGACTTCCACTTGTTTGTTGAATGTGTTGGCTAAACAAAATAATCTCCTACCCATGCCCCATTTGAAGATCCTTCTACATGTATGGACAAGAGAAGCTCTTGACTCTGTTGGGACTTTGTGAGTTGTTTCCTGCCTCATCAAGTTTATTGTGTTCTTAAGTACCTCGGAGTTTATGTCCTCTTGAGTACTACTCCTTCTTTGACGTATTCGCTGTCACTGAGCTTTTCTAAGACAATATGAATGCCTGACGCAGCCCTGGAGCGAAACACGACCGTGTTGGGGTACTATTATAAACTATTTAAAAGTATTTGTGTTTCTTTTGTTCTCTCTGATTGAACAAAATTTGTGGATTAATGTATTGAACAGCAATTAACTGTGCCACACATCTTATCATTTTTTGTCAAGTCTTAGAGCATGACATTTTATAGCAGAAAAAAATAATATCTTAGGGAGGTCACTCCATAGAAGCAGGAGAACAAGCCACATTAGTTCCCTGCTATACCAGGGTGCAAATTATATCACAATTATAGGGTGGATCAGCTTGTGATGGGGGGGGGAGGGGGATTGGTGATTTATGTTAGGGATGTTATGCAGTCCAAAATGATAAAGATCCTGCAAAAAACTAAATGCATAGTAGAATATTTATGGAAAGAAATTCTGTGGGTGATGGGGAAGAGTATAGCAGTTGGGGTGTAAGACCTTCCAGCTGGCCAAAAATAAACAGATAGATGATGCAATGTTAACAGAGATTAGGGAAGCTAACATGGTAATAATGGGAGATTTTTAGTACTCTATTATTGATTAGTTAAATGTAACATCAGGACATGCTAGGGAAGTAAAGGTTCTCGATTAAATAAAATATTTTCATGGAGCAGTGAGTTTGGGAACTGATGAGAAGGGAAGCCATTTTAGATCTAATTCTTAGTGGAACACAGGATTTGGTACAAAAGTTAATAGTGATGGGGCCGCTCAGCAACAGTGATCATAGTGCATTCAAATTTGACTTAATGACTAGAGGGAGGAGATTAAGTACATCTACATCTCTAGCATTAAACTTTCAAACAGGAGACTATTAAAATGAGGAAAATAGCTAGAAAAAACTGAAAGGTACAACAACAAAGCTTAAGAGTTTATATCAAGCATAGTCATTGTTTAAAAATACCATCTTGGAAGCCCATTCCAGATTTAGTTCACATATTTAAAAAAGTGGAAGGAAGGCCAAACAACTGCTGCCATGGTTAAAAGGTGAGGTGAAAGAGGCTATTTTAGCCAAAAGAACTTCTTTCAAAAATTGGAAAAAGGATCCATCTGAAGAAATTAGGAAAAAGCATAAGCATTGGCAAGTTAGATGTAAAACATTGATAAGACAGGCTAAAAGATAATTTGAAAAGAAGCTGGCATTTGGGGCAAAAACTCATAATAAAAACCTTTAAAAATATATCCAAAGCAGGAAGCTTGTGAGTGTGTAGGTTGGACTGTTAGATGACTGAGGAGTTAAAAGAGCAGTTAAGGAAGATAAGGCCATTGTAGAAAAACTAAATTAATTCTTTTTTTCAGTATTTATTGAAAAGGATGTTGGCGAGATGCACTTGGTGGAAACTGAATTCATTGGAGATGATTCAAAAGAAATGAAACAAATCACGATGGAGCTGGAAGATGTAATTAAGCAGGATGACAAATTAAAGAGTAGCAAATTGCTGGACCAGATAGTATACACCCCAGAGTCCTGAAGGAGTTCAAAAATTAAATTGCAGATCTATTACTAGTAATTTTTAACCTATTATTAAAATTGTCTATAGTATATGAAGCCCTGATATTTAAAGAGTTCCAGGGGTGATTTGGTAAACTATAGACCGATGAATCTTATTTCAATGGCAAAAAAACATCATGGAAACTATTTCAAAGAACAAAATCATAGAAGACATAGAAAGACATGATTTAATGGGACACAGCCAACATGGATTTACACAAGGGAAATCTTGCCTCACCAATCTGCTACATTTTTTGAAGGAGTTAATAAACATGTGGATAATGGTGAGCCATGAATATAGTTATTTGGATTTTCAGAAGGCATTTGACAAAGTGCCCCATGAAAGACTACTGAGAAAATTTAAAAGTCACAGAATAGGAGGCAATGTACTATTGTGGATTGCAAACTGGTTAAAAGATAGGAAAGAGAGAGTAGGATTAAATGGTCAGTTTTCTTAGTGGAGAAAGGTAAACAGTGACAAGCTTCAGGGATCTGTACTGGGATTAGTGCTTTTTAATATACAGTATTTATAAATGATCTGGAAAGGAGAACAAGTGAGATAATCAGATTTGCAGATGACACAAAATTATTCCAAGTTGTTTAAGCACAGACGAATTATGAAAAATTGCAGGAGAACATTGTGAGACTGGAAGACTGGGCATCCAAATGGCAGATGAAATTCTATATGGACAAGTGCAAAGTGATCGACATGGGGAAAAGTACCCATATTGGAGTTAAATTCCATATTAGGAACCAAGGAAAAGGATCTGGGCACCATAGTGGATAGTACTTTGACATTGTTGGCTCAGTGTGTGATGTCCTTCAAAAAAGAAAATAGAATGCTAGGAAATATTAGGAAAGGATATGAGAATAAAATGGAGAATGTCATCATGTCTCTCTGTTGCTCCATGGTGAAGCTGTACCTGAAGTACTATGTGCAGCTATGATCACCACATCTCAAAAAAGATATAGTTGCATTGGAAAAGGTACAGAGAAGGGAAACCAAAATAATAAAGAGAATGGAACGACTCCCCTATAAAGAAAGGCTAAAGAGGTTACCGCAGTTCAGCTTGGAGAAGAAATGGCCGAGGGGGATATAATAAAGGTCTCTAAAATCATGTGGAATAGAACAGGTAAATGAAAATCAGGTATTTGCTTTTTCAAAAAATACAAAGACTTGGGGCAATCCATGAAGTTAGAAAGTAGCACATTCAAAACAAATCAGAGAAAATTCTTTTTCTCTCAATACACACTTAAGTTTGTGGAATTCATTGCCAGAGGATATGGATAAGGAAGTTAGTGTAACTGCATTTAAAAAAGATTTGAACAATTTCCTGGAGGAGAAGTCCATAAACTGTTATTAACCAAGTAGACTTAAAGGTAAGTTTTTAAACCGGCACGCCTGCATCCATGTGGGCGTTGTTCGCAGTGCGTGCACATGGACAGGCCAATTTTATAACATGCCCGCGCTGATATGTACGTGTTATAAAATCCTCTATCCGCGCGCACATACACGCCTAATTTTATATCAGCGCGCGCATGGGCACGCGGGTGCCAACTCACACGCTCAAGGAGTGGTGATTTTGTAACATGCATGCAACAACAAGTTAGGAACTTCTTAAACCCCCTAGCTACCCTGCCTGCCTTTTCCCCTATCGTCCCCAACCCCTAAAACCCCTCTAACTAGGGTTTTTTTTTCCATACTTACTTGTTCTCCGGAGCAGCTGGCTGCTGGCGCATGCTTCACCAAGACAGTACCTAATGGCGCTATCCCAGCCCGCCCACGTCCTGCCCAGACCTCACCTCCGGTCCTACCCCGGCCCACCCCTTTTTAACATTGGGTTTTTCTGTGCATACTGGAAGATACACATGTGGCCATGGTGCTTTGAAAATGCGTGCGGTGCACGCTTGGCCCAGCCACTCATATATCTCCTGGTATTGGCATGAGCTGGCCTTTTAAAATTAGGCCATCAGGAAATAACCACTACTCATCACTGCAGGAAAAGCAGCATAGGATCTATTTACTGTTTGGAATCTTGCCAAGTACTTGTGACCTGGATTGGCAACTGTTGGGAAACAGAGTATTGAGCTTGATGACCCAGCACTGCAATTCTTATGTTCTACCAACATGCTGCTTTAAAAGAGCCTAGTTCCCTGTAGAGCAGTATGGAGGCTTCAGGGAGGAGAATGCCAGTTATTTCACTAGGACTCCTTCTGCCAAGGCTTGGGCAGATCCTCGGCGCATGAGTACCAGGGATTAAATCAGTTCCACTGATAGTGAATTCTCTAAAGATATGAACAGCATTGTCTGATGTGGGACTGAATAAATTGTATCAGGCAGGATAGTCATCTATTGATGAGATTCCTTTCAATGTATTCAGCTACCTCATGTCTGGAACCTGCATCCTCTCTGTATTTATTTATTTATTATTTTAAATGTTTTCTATATCGTTGCACAGAATAAAATTCCATCTCGACGGTTTACAATGTTAAACTCAGCAGGAAAATAAATGAAATAAATAACAATTATACATAATAAAAGAATCAAATCTCAACTAAACATAATTAGCTAAAACTAATAAACCTCCATTAATACAACATTAAAAGAATAGGATCATAAAAGATAAAGATAAAATCGTAAAAAGATAAGTGGGATTCTGCTTAAGGCTTAGCTGTCACTCATGTATGCCTGTTGGAAAAGCCACGTTTTTAGTTCTTGTCTAAATTTTTTCTTATTTGGTTGTAGCCTCAGTTTAGGTGGTAATTTATGCCAAAGTTTTGGGCCTGCAATTGAGATCTCTCGCTTCACATAAGTGGGCGGATCTTACAGTGGGTATTGACAGCAGGCCTTTATTTGCCAACCTCAAATCACACTGTGGTACATGCAGTCTGATTGCGGTATTCAACCAGTCTGTCATTTCACCATTATACTATCTTGTGAATAATATATAATGTTTTATGCATTATTCTTTGTTCCACAGGTAACCAATGTAGTTCTTTCAGTACTGGGGTAATATGATCTTTCCTTCTTGTATTAGTTAGAATATAGGCCGCTGTATTTTGTAGTATTTGCAGAGGACGTAATGTATTAAGTGTGTCAGGAAATAAACAAAATGATTGGCTCAAAGAGAGAAAACACCGTAGTTTTATTTGGAGTTGCATACGTTCATGGAGGGTGGAGGGGCTGGACAGAGTGTACACCCAAAGCCTACCCCCTGTGAAATCCTGCTGAATTGGAAGAAAAATGCAGTGGCAGTTTACTTTACACATGTGTGTTCCATGTTTGGATGTGAATTTCCCTCCCTAGAATAATACTTCTGCAAGAAGAGTGCAGGTACCCGAAACTGAGTGTGCATACAGTGACCTGGAGAAAACTGAGTACATTGTGTGTAGTTCCTCGAATGAGCTTTATGCGGTAATTTTTAATTACACATGGGGTATGCAGTCCTGCAGGCAAAAGCACATTTCCAATGGGAAGCCCCACATAGGGTTTTCTCTTACAAATTCAGCTGACGGGGGATGGCGGGTACATACATAGTACCTGCGTATGTTTGCATTGCTATTAAAGTGAAGGCCCTGCATAGTAACATAGTAGCATAGTGAAAGATGCCAGATAAAGACCAAAATGGTCCAGCCAGTCAGTCCGGCAAGTTTTTTTGGGTGGCAGCAACTCCCGCTCTGTGCAGGCTCCTTACAAGTCTTCTGTTAAAGCTGAAGGCATGTCCTTTCCTCCACAAACTAACCCTACCTCTTTAACATAGGTAAAACTACCCATGCTGTGAACAGCAAGAATACGTTTTTCGGCATTGAGCAGTGGGAGAAGGGACCATTTCTTTTTGGGTTTTTTTTTCTTTTGTCTTGTTTTTTTTTAATTTAATATTTCTTGTAGATCAGCGAATGAAGTAGACCAAAAGAAACATTAAATGAAGTAAAACCTGAATAAATCCCCACCTCCTAAAAAGGAAACAATTGTTTGGGGGTTTTTTTTCCGTGCACATCCCTATTACACACAGCTGCTTACACCCACATAAAAATCTTTGAAAATTGCCTTCTCTGCCACCAGATCTCAAGGCAATGCGCACAATCTTCAATCCTGTCATGCCATCAAATTGAGATGATTTACCTTGGATAAATTCATTTTGAAATGTTTTTCAGTGGTTTTGCAAGTCTGTATTTTAAAGCTGCCTCTACAAGAAAACCTTACAATGAGTTCCTAATTCATCCTGAATACCAACATTACTGCATAATCCTATTAAAGTCTCCTGGAACTGCAAGCTCTTCTTTGCTTTCTCGTTTTTGCCAGCTCTATCCCATTTCTGTTTTTACTAGTAAACATCTTCCTCTGAAGGCCAGCGCTCTCAAATGCCATTGCACAAAATCCATATCATTGATTTTCAAGAACAATTGTGTGCGAATGGTACCGGATATAAACAACGTATTCTCTGGCCCTTTCTCCATTTTTACGTTCCAATGCAATGACATAAAATCAACACTTTCATCTTCGCCATACAATATCTGTTTTAAAAGGGCCACTAATATTAAAGAAAATTGTGATGCACACTAAATCTGCCTTGCGTGCATGGAGAAGACACATTTCTTTGTTTGTCCTCAAGAAAGGTTTACCTAAACCTTTGCCTTCAGAAAATGCCGTTGTCACAAAGGGAACCACTGGAAAGGAACCTACTTGGTTGTTTTCAACCAACCCCCCTAAATGATTTGTAGGATTCAAATTCTGTTTCGCAGCTGTATTTTCTCCATGGAGATGTCTTGTACAAAACTTGCAATGGTCTACAATTTCTGTTAAATTGAAGTTAAATGTATCAAAACATCATGCCACCTGGCTTCAAACATGGCATGAATGCTGAACTGCAGATGTCAACAGGAGCTCAATGTTTATGTGCCCTCAACTCATAAACGGTTAGGAGGTGATGACATTACGTGAAAGAGGTCAGACTCTCAAAATCTATTTCGTGGGTTTAATTATTGTGAGCCATGCAGATGGTGAAGTGGACTCAGATGGAAACAGCAGAGGTATCTCGCATTCTCCGGACTGGTCAGGGAGAACACCCAGAACCTCCCTTCCATGAACCCTGGTGCTGACAGATATTTCCTTAGTGCTGGCACAGTGAAGCCTCGCATCAAAGCCACCTCATACTCAGATAAACCAAAACTCTCAACTTTATTTCTGGTTTTACCACAGCCAGTCACTATGTATTGTATAGGAATAGGATCAGGTAGGCATATAATAGTACTGAATACTCAGAATCAATTTATGGGATACATCAGTCAAAGCAAAATCTTCCACAGTACCCTATAAGGCATCCTCAAAGATAAAGGTGTCAATCTCTCAATCTTCCCTTGAACAGCACTTAGACCTCCCAACTTTTCTGGCATGTATGACTTACATATCTTCACATTAAAGTACTTAAAAACTCCTCACTTATGTACACCTTCATCTCATCCCATCCCAACCAACCATAACACACAGAAGAAGTGCATTCCAGATTCCTTAGCCTTTTAAATATCAACTTCAATGAGGGACATTAGTGTTACATCCCTTACTTACGGGGCCTCTTCCTCCAAACCCCGTACTGATACTTATATCTCCTCAAAGCTCTCAAACTTATCTTGGTCCTCCTCTCTCCATTCCTCCAGCAGCATGCAGGACTCCCTAGACACCTCCACTCTCTGGAACTCACTGAGACCCACCTCATAATTGGATCAACCCCTTTCTCCTTCACATGCCAGGTGGAGGAAACACCTCATCTCTCTGTTGTTCTTTTCCCATTTCCCCTTTGAGGGGAAAAGCCACTGCAGTGCTCTCTCCATGCTGGAGGGGTCTCTCCAGGCTCACCAAACCATGGGCTGGCTCCTCCAGGCTCTCTACATCCTGAAGATCCCTTTCTCTGCTAGCTCCATTCTAGAAAGGGCAAACTCGTGCCAAATGCCCCAGAATTTATACCTACCCAGGAAATGTCTTCCACCAGTCATTTCAACCCATGCTCTAAATAGGACCAACACACCACCCTGTATTCACGTTAAGATATCATATAGACCCTGTCCACAATAAATACCATTCTATGGTCATTCAGTGATGTTACACACGCAAATGGTTGAAACATTTTAAATAAACTTTAAACAATGAGAATTCTGGGATCTCCCCCATCCAAAATATCTTGTACAATTAGAAGTGAAAAGGAGCACAAAATTAGGGTCTCCCCACAGTTAAGATTTTGTGTTAGGTCAAAATATGAAAGAGAACAATTCTAGCCTAATATACTGTAAGAAACCAGATGAGACCTATGAAATGATCAGAGATATTGAAAGTGTTATGGCCACCAGCTGCAGCGGTCCGCAACTGGTGCCAGCCACTTGCCAGCGTGGACGGGCTACTCCCGGGGCACTAGCAACAGCTGGCAGCCGTCCAACATCTCTCTTTGCGGCCGTCTCAGCTGCCGCTGAACCTAGCCGCGTCTCTGGCCGGCCTTCCTCCCTGATGTCAACTTCTCCCCCACCGGGCCTGCTAGGGCTGCGCGTGTGCTCTCTCTTCTACATTTAAAGGGGCCACAACAGAAAATTGTCGTGGCCCCTCCCTGGGACTCCTCCTGGCTTTTCTCTATTTAAGGCAAGGTCTGCTCCTCAGACCTTGCCTTGGTTTCTTGGCTCCTGGTCCGTTTCCTGTCTTCTGAGTTTGGTTCCTGTCGCCTGAGTCCCAATCCTGCTTCCAAGTCCTGTTCCTGCTTCCGAGTCCTGTTCCTGCTCCTATCCCCAGTCTCCAGTTCCTTCAGACAGATCTTCTGGCTTCTGTGATTCCTCTGGCATCTGACCTCGGACCAGCTTCAGTAATTCCTCTGGCTTCTGACCTCAGGCTGGCTTCAGTGATTCTTCTGGCTTCAGACCTCGGACTGGCTTCGGTGATTTATCTGGCTTCGGACCTTGGATTGCCTGTCGACGACCCTCTGGCTTCCGACCATAGGGCTGATTCTCATCACTGCTTCCAGCTGTGATTCCACCGACTTCTCAGGGGCCCACCTAAGACCAGCCAGCCCTATGCACCCAAGGGCTCAATCTGCATGGAATGGGGCTGGTATTGGTGAAGCTCCAGCCGGCCCCTGCATCAGTTCAGCCTCGCCTTCTGATGGTAGGGACTTGAGGGGGTTTATCCTCACAGGAAGCGCCAACTCTACCTCAGACAAGGGATCCACATCTCTGAAGTATAATAGTAAACCAAGACTATGTATTCGGCAGAGGCTTCAGCCCTGCAAGCCATTCCAGGCCTGGCCCAGAAGATTCTGGAGCAACAGCGGGTCAGAGCCCTTGGCATCCTCTATGGAGCGGCTCAACGCCCACTTGGATTCAGTGGTCCGGGCTCACGCAACCCCTCCACCAGCACCGACTCCTCCCGTGATGCAGGAACCCACTCACCCGGTAATTCCGCTGCCAGCCCCTCCATGCTTTTCTGGTGAACCCCGACTGTTCCAGGGCTTCCTTAATTAGTGCAGTATGCACTTCCACTTTCAATCTTCCCTCTTTCCAGACAGCATGATGAAAACTACCTACATCCTATCCTTGTTGGTAGGTAAGGCCCTGACCTGGGCCTCTCCGTTATGGAAACATTCCAATCCAGTGTTGCAAGATCTTCCTCGCTTCTTGGAGCTGTTCCGGACCGTGTTTGAGGATCCGGTGAAACAGGTAGCAGCCAGGTCCAACCTCCTGGATCACCGCCAAGGAGGATGTTCTCTCGCGGACTACACGATCGGGTTCAGAACTTTAGCATCGGAACTCCATTGGGAGGAGAGCTGTCTCAAGACTATCTTTCTCAAGGGGCTGTCGGCCAAGATCAAGGATGAGCTGGTGGCCCGGGAATTTCCATTTTCGCTTGACTCCCTCATCGAGCTGGCCACCAGGATCGACCGCTGCCTGCAGGAAAGGGCTTGTGAGTGTCAAGGCTCAAGAAAACACGTGGCAGCTTCTACTCTTCCACAACCATCTTCACCCATCTCCCGAACTCCTCCCATCAATCAGGGGACCTGCAATGAACTGATGCAATTAGGACGAGGACCTCTCTCTCCGGAGGAATGGCAAAGACGCCATAAGGTGAGCCTCTGTCTCTACTGTGGAGGATCTGGCCACCTCATTTCTCGCTGCCCAATTCGTCCGGGTAACTTCAAGGCCTAGGCTTTACTGGGGGAGTGACCCTAGGCATAACTTCACCTGCTCCCCCACTTACCTTGCCTGTGACCCTCTTTCTCGGAGGTCATGAATTTTCCACACTGGCCCTGGTGGATTCTGGGGCTGAAGGAAACTTCATCCTGCAGGACGTGGTAGAACAACTACTCATCCCTACTCGTCCATGCCCGAGACCCTTGACTCTCTCCTCCATCCGTGGAGATACCTTTCTGGGGAGAATAACGCACCACACGGTCCCCCTGGAGTGCCACATCGCACCGGACCATATGGAACACATCACTCTATATGTCATCCCGAAAGCCATCCACCCAGATGTACTTGGTATACCTTGTTGCAATGCCACAACCCACAGTTTGGCTGGACATCTTTACGACTAACTCGCTGGGGTCCCGCATGCCATGAAACCTGCTTTACGGGAGTAACTTCCCCTTATAGCTGCCTCTGTACCTCACTCTTGGAGGGTCTGCCTACTCAATACAGCCAGTTCTCCAAAAGGGCCACAGACACCTTGACCCCGCATCGAGAATTTGATTGCGCTATTAATCTGGTTCCTGGAGCCACCTCTCCTTGTGGAAGAGACCATCCGTTGTCCGCCCTGGAAACCCACGCCATGTCTGAGTATATTCAGGACATCCTTCAGAAGGGATTTATCCGACGGTCTACGTCCCCAGCCGGGGCTGGCTTCTTCTTCGTCAGCAAAAAGGATGGGACTTTGCGTCCTTGTATCGACTTCCATGGGCTAAATGCTATTACCATCAAGGACCTGTACCCTTTGCCGTTGATAGCTGAGCTCTTTGACCATCTGCAGGGAGCCAGGGAGTTTTTGAAATTGGACCTTCGTGGGGCTTACAATCTGATCAGGATATGAGAGGGTGATGAGTGGAAGATGGCTTTTAATAGGGGTGTGCATCCGTTTTCGACGTATTGGCGATCCGCAACGTATTTTGTCCTATCCGTTAAATACGTGGGGAGGCGAAACGCATCGCGACTCCCCACGTATTTAACGAATTTTCTGTTTAATTCGGTGCGCTCAGCGGTGCGTGCTTTTCTTCGCCCCCATTAGCTACTTACTATCTACAGTTTGCACAAAATGGCAGCGCACCTGCGGTAACCATGCCAACCTATCTGACCCTTTCCTGTGAGTCACAGTGACTCACAGGAAAGGGTAGGACAGGTCTGCATGGATACCGCAGGTCCTGTTTCTTTCAAGCTGTTTATTTTGGTCATCTCTGACTGAGAAGAGAAGCTGTGCTAGGTCAGCTAGCACTGACCACCATTTAGGGTGTTGGGCTGGCTTGGAGAGATATATTATTTTCAATTTCATCCATTTTTCTGGAGTGCCAAAAATTCCTGCTTTTTTTAATTCCAATTACTTAGTCTCTCAGTGCACTGGGCTTCACTGGGCAGTTTAACAGGCTGGGTCTGTGCAGTCAAGTGCCCAGGGAGTCTGCCTCTTTTGTGCTTACAAGCAAGCAGCGTCTGTGTGCACGCCACACACATTAGTGCACTGCCAGGCACCGTGACAGTGGGCAGTGGGTAGCTTTAACAGATTGATCCTAACTATTGGGTGGATCTGTGCAGTCAAGTGCCCATGGAGTCTGCCTCTTTTGTGCTTACAAGTAAGCAGCGTCTGTGTGCTTGCCACACACATTAGTGCACTGCCAGGCACCGTGACAGTGGGCAGTGTTACTACTCAGTCACATTAAATCCATAATGTCAGGGAAAGAGAGATGTAATCGAGTGATTGGGACTGGGTGAGGAGGCACCTCAAAAGACACTAGTGCAACACCACCAGGACAGCTAAAAAGGCAACTGTCGCAATCTAAACTCTTTGTAGGGGATGGCAGCTCCATGCCAAAAAAAATGAAATCTGACCATGATACATTGCCATCGCCACCACTTGTTTCTGGCCCTGTAGTTTTGGAGGTGAGGGACGGGGAGGCAGAGTCATGCCAGACAAAATGTAGACACCCAAAAGCAGCAGGGGGACAGAAGTCTCGACTAACACTTAGCGTTGATAAAGTAGCGCAATCACTGTTTGCTTCTGATTCAGATGAAGAATCTTCTTGTGTGGGATTCTCATCAGAAACGGAAGAAGTAATAGCTGACAAATCTTCGGTAGAATCAGTTAGTTCTGTCTTAGCCTCCAGAAATGTGCAGCAGGGGAGAGATGACAGTGATAACGAGGAGGAGGAACAGCAGTCAGTACAGGCACAGAGGGTGACTGATGCCCCCTCTGGCATTGCTTCTCAGGGTGCACCCACTACCTCAACTCCAGTGCCAGCATCCACTCCCAAGGTATTAGAGAGGGGAGGATCACGAAAGACATCTCCGATCTGGAAACACTTTAAATTGACGGAAGACCCGCCTTATGCTCGATGTAATTACTGTGCCAGGGATATTAGCAGAGGCAAGCAAATGGGACATCTATCTAACTTTGGCATGAACCATCATATGAAGAGGCAACTGCTGCCATCTGGGGATGGTAGCAGTTCCAGTCGGGGGACCCTTTCCAACCAGTGTGCAGTGGTAGGAAAGCAGCAGAGTCAGCCCACGCCCTCATCCCCTTCTAGCAGTCAGGCGGCAGGCCAGCAACCCTCTGACATGTGGCAGAAGCGACAATCCACCATGGAGGAAATGGGGTGGAGTGCGGTAACGCTATCCCGGGGTAGGAGGCAGGCAGCCTCAAAAGTTGTAAACAGGACCATTGGGGAAATGATTGCCCTTGATGACCAGCCCTTGCAGCTAGTGCAGAATGTGGGTTTCAAGCGTTTTTTGAAGGTTGTACTTCCAAATTACAAAATCCCATGCAGAACCACATTTAGTAGAAAGGTCATTCCCAGCCTGTACAAGCAGTATCGCAGTCGCATGCAAGCACTGCTAGCTAAGGCAGAAGGAAGAGTGCATTTCACCTGCGATATCTGGACCGCCATGAATGCTGCACACTCTTACCTCTCTCTGACAGCACACTGGTAGGACATGGCTGAGGCAGGGGCAGCCAGCAGCTCTATTACTGAAGAAGTATCAGGGTGGAGGTGGGCTTTACTGCACACCCACCTGACGGACCAGGCCCATACTGCAGCCAATATTTTAGCATGCATCAGACAGATGCTGGAGGGCTGGCAACTACACCAGCGAGACAGGAAAATGCAGGCAGGGTTCTTTGTCACAGACAATGGTGCAAACATGGTTAAGGCAATAACCGATGGGCGGTTTAAGAACATCCGATGTTTTGCACACACTCTGCACCTGGTAGTGAAGTCAGCTCTGGGCTTGGAGTCCAATGACAATGAGAATGAATACCTGCATAGGTTAATACAGAAGTGCAGGAACATAGCAGCACACTTCCACAGAAGTGACAAGGCAGGGCAGGTTCTCTGACAAAAGCAGACTGATTTGGATATGCCTCAAAAGCATCTCATTCAAGACATTGCCACCTGGTGGAATTCCACCTTTATGATGCTGGAGAGGTTACTGGAGATGCAGACACCCCTTCATGAACTTTCTGGTACAATGGACATAGGTGTGCAGAATCCCCTAGGGCATCATGATTGGTTAGTCATGAGTCAGCTGGTAAAAATCCTGCAGCCCTTCAAGGATGTCACAGAGGAGCTGAGTTCCAGAAGTGCCACCTTGGCTCACATCATCCTTATAGTTAATTTCCTGGATGAACATTTGGAGGCCTTTAAACAGGAAGATAGAATGACTGCTGAGGTGCTGCAGTGTCTGGACATTTTGCAGCAGCAGGTGAAAGACAGATTAAGGCCTTTAACAGACGACTGCACATACATGGTCGCCTCTGTCTGTGATCCCCGTGTGAAAGGTAAACTCGCCCTACAGTCCAATTGTCTGTCATTTGTGAAGGATCTGCTGTTAGGTAAGGTCCGTGAACAGGAGCGCCATAGGCGGAAACAGAGTCAGATTAGGCTTGAAGCAGAGGTGGAAACAGCAGGCACGTCACAGAGTTGTGCTGCTAGCCCAGGCAGGAGCAGCCCTGTGTCAGTGACAGGTAGTACCTCCTCCTCCATGTCAGAACGCCCAAGGCATGTTGGCCATAAAGATTCATCAGTTGTGCAATGGGCAAGAGAGAAAGCAGCTGGCATGAGTGACTCTGAGCCCGCCCAAGCACAGGAGACAGCAGCACAGCTATCAGTGACATGGTATCTCTCAGAGCTGATAGAGAAAATGCAGACAGATCCGCTGGCGTATTGGGCACACAAGTCCACTGTCTGGCCACACCTAGCCAAAGTGGCTCAGCGATATCTGTCATGTCCACCAACCAGTGTGCCCAGTGAACATGTCTTTTCAATGACAGGGGATATCATGAGCCCTCACCGCTCAAGGCTGGCACCAGAGTTGATGGAAATGCTAGTGTTTTTGAAAGTAAACCTGCCTTTGCTTGGGTTTCCAAATTTTCCCTGTGAATGGCAAGATGAATAAAAGCAATTCAAAGCCTTGCAGCAGCTCCAATTGCCTCCTATGCTCCAGATAATATAAGCACTGCAGCACATGTACCTGACATGAAACGCTGTGCCTGACTGTCAACTGTCCAAGCCTTGTGTTCCTACATCCTACAAGTGTTTGACCTCGACTGCTTTGCCTGTCAGTCCAGGCCTTGTGTTCCTACAAGTGTTTGACCTCGATTGCTGTGCCTGTTCATCCAGGCCTTGTGTCCCTAGGTGGGATTGACCTCTGTCCTCGACTGCTGTGCCTGTCAGTCCGGGCCTTGTGTTCCTACAAGTGATTGACTTCGATTGCTGTGCCTGTTCATCCAGGCCTTGTGTCCCTAGGTGGGATTGACCTCTGTCCTTGACTGCTTTGCCTGTTCATCCAGGCCTTGTGTCCCTAGGTGGGATTGACCTCTGTCCTCGACTGCTGTGCCTGTCCATCCAGGCCTTGTATCCTACAAGGGTTTCACTTAGATTGTATGCCCTCTGGGGATAGGGAAATACCTACAGTACCTGAGTGTAATCAATTATGAAGTGCTCGAAATGTTTGAAAATAAGAATATAAATAAATTAAGAAAAAAAAATTACTATCCCTGTCCATCCAGGCCTTATGTCCCTAGGTGGGATTGACCTCTGTCCTCGACTGCTGTGCCTGTTCATCCAGGCCTTGTGTCCCTAGATGGGATTGACCTCTGTCCTCGACTGCTGTGCCTGTTCATCCAGGCCTTGTGTCCCTAGGTGGGATTGACCTCTGTCCTCGAATGCTTTGCCTGTCAGTCCGGGCCTTGTGTTCCTACAAGTGTTTGACCTCGATTGCTGTGCCTGTTCATCCAGGCCTTGTGTCCCTAGGTGGGATTGACCTCTGTCCTCGACTGCTTTGCCTGTTCATCCAGGCCTTGTATCCCTAGGTGGGATTGACCTCTGTCCTCGACTGCTTTGCCTGTTCATCCAGGCCTTGTGTCCCTAGGTGGGATTGACCTCTGTCCTCGACTGCTTTGCCTGTCAGGCCGGGCCTTGTGTTCCTACAAGTGTTTGACTTTGATTGCTGTGCCTGTTCATCCAGGCCTTGTGTCCCTAGGTGGGATTGACCTCTGTCCTCGACTGCTTTGCCTGTTCATCCAGGCCTTGTATCCCTAGGTGGGACTGACCTCTGTCCTCGACTGCTTTGCCTGTCAGTCCGGGCCTTGTGTTCCTACAAGTGTTTGACTTCGATTGCTGTGCCTGTTCATCCAGGCCTTGTGTCCTAGGTGGGATTGACTTCTGTCCTTGACTGCTTTGCCTGTCAGTCCGGGCCTTGTGTTCCTACAAGTGTTTGACTTCGAATCCTGTGCCTGTTCATCCAGGCCTTGTGTCCCTAGGTGGGATTGACCTCTGTCCTCGACTGCTTTGCCTGTCAGTCCGGGCCTTGTGTTCCTACAAGTGTTTGACCTCGATTGCTGTGCCTGTTCATCCAGGCTTTGTGTCCCTAGGTGGGATTGACCTCTGTCCTTGACTGCTTTGCTTGTCAGTCCGGGCCTTGTGTTCCTACAAGTTGACCTCGATTGCTCTGCCTGTTCATCCAGGCCTTATGTCCCTACCAGGGCTCGACCTCTAACGCTGTGCCTGTCTGTCCAGCTTGGAGCTAGGATATAGTTTTCATGACCTTCATAATACGGGCCATTTTCCCAAGCTGTTTCTTTGTTGCTACATTAATGTTTCTAGTGCTATAGAAAACTGGTGGTAGTTTTACTCTAGTTCATCCTCTATGTTCCCATTGTTTACAGAGGCACTGTACGGTACAAAGTCAACATAGGTTGATATTGCAGATTTGGACTTGAGTAGCAGTATTCTTATTTCTGAGAGCTCTTCAAGTTCCTTTGTCATCAGCTGAAGTGCATAAGTACAGTTGGTATTCACTAGACGCCAACGGAATTCACTAGACGCCAACGGTATTCACCAGACGCCAACAGTATACACTAGACGCCAATGGTATACACTAGACACCAACGGTATACAATAGATTCCAACGAAAACACCCCACTCTAGGGGTGAACCTGTTCCAGGGAGTCCTTTCCTGCACAAAGGAAAGGGAACTGTCTCCTGGGCCAGCCTGTCTTTCCCCTATCAAACCACAGGGACCAGACTACCTCCACACTGCCTGCCTGTCTTGCCCCTATCAGCTTTCTGCCACTCTGCTTTGCTGCCATACACCAGATGACTCACTTAACTCCTTGTGGTGTTCTTGCCACTCTCATGGTTCCTCAGTGTGTTGGTGCTAGTCTATCTGCTTGCTATGTTCCCCCTTCATTGTGCTGTTGGATGTCAATGCCACTTGTCTTGCCACTTTGCCTGTCGTGCTGCCTTCGATGGTTCATGCATCTGCTATAGGTGCTCTCTTTTGAAGCTGTGGTGTGGTTTTGACATTCTCACCGCTGCTTTGTGCCTCTGTTAAAGCACTTTTGCCATTTCTGGTACCCCTTTGCACCTTTCCAGTGCCTTAGGCTATTCATGCCACTTTGGTGCCACTTTGCCACAATCTAAGTACCTTGGAGCTCTTTTGTTGTTGCTCTCCAGAAATTTCATGAAAATTGATAATAAAACCCCAATTCTGCAGCCAAAAGTAGGCTGGAAATCCTTCCCCCACTGACTTTAATGGGAACCGGAAAACATATTGACATATCGACGTATCGGATTCTCCATACGTCCGAATGCAACGGAAATGACCCCCGACGAATACGTATCACGAATGCAACAAAATTTTTTTGGCTGCACATCCCTAGCTTTTAATACCCGGGATGGCCATTATGAGTACTTCATCATGCCATTTGGGCTTACCAACACTCCTGCCATCTTCTAACACCTCATTAATGAAATATTTCAAGACCTGCTCTATGTATGCATAGTGGTTTACCTAAATGACATCTTGATCTTTTCTTGTGACCTACAGATGCATCGACAGCATGTCATCCATGTTCTGCAATGCCTGAGAGAGAATCTACTTTATGCCAAAGTAGAAAAGTGTATCTTTGAAAAAGTCCCTACCCTTTCTGGGGTACATTGTCTCGAATCGAGGCTTTCAGATGAACCCCCTCCAAGTTGAAATGTATCCAAGAGAGGCCCCAACCTAGAGGATTACGAGTGTTCCAGCACTTCCTCAGTTTTGCTAACTACTATCGTAGTTTTATCCAGAACTTTTCAAAACTGGCCATGCCTCTCATGGCCCTAATCCGTAAGGGGCCTTTTGAGGCTGAAGAAGCCTTCCAGGCTCTCAAGAAGTCCTTCTTACAGAGACCTTGCTTCCAGCACCCAGAACCCAGATGCCCATTTACGGTGGAGGTGGACACCTCCGCTGAGGGACTAGGAGCTGTCTTTAGCCAGAACGATGCCTCGGGAACCTCTCACACCTGCTCCAACTTCTGGAAGAAATTCTGTCTGGCAGAACATAATTATTCCATCGGCAACAAGGAGCTCCTAGCCATTAAACTTTGAGGAATGGCGACAATGGTTAGAGGGAACACATCACCGTATCTCAGTCTACACTGACCATAAGAACTTGGTGTATCTCCAGCAAGCCCAGGATTTGAATCTGCGCAAGCTTGCTGGGCACTCTTTTTCACATCTTTTAACTTTGAACTCTGATATCACCCAGCTAATAAAAACATTAAGGTGGAAACCTTATACAGCTCTTTCTCTGCTGAAGACATGGAGGAGCCTGTCCAACACATCATAGACACGGCCTGTATCTTCTCTGCCACGTTTACAGTACCACCTGGTAAAACTGTGGTGCCGAAGAGGCTTTGTAGCAAAATCCTACCCTGGGCTCATGACTCCCAGCTAGCCGGACATCCAGGACGAGATCGGACCCAAACCCTTCTCCAGCAGTATTACTGGTGGCCCAAGATACACAAGGATATTCGAGCATATGTCGATTCATGTCCAGTCTGTGCTCAGCAAAAGACCCCAGCAGAAAAACTTGGGGGCTATTACAACCTCTTCCAATCCCCATGAAACTGTGGACACACATCTCCACGGACTTCATTGTGGACCTCCCGCCCTCTGCAGGCAACACAATGATATGGGTAGTAGTGGACCGATTTTCAAAAATGGCCCAATTTACACTGCTACCCACCCTCGCGTCTGCTCCCCATCTGGACTAACTGTTCATGTTACATATCTTCCACCTCCATGGAATACTGCAGCACATCGCATCCGATCACGATCCTCAATTCATGGCCCAATATTGGCTCAACCTCTGTAAAACGTTTCGCATTTCCCTGGATTTTAACACTGCATTTCATCCCCAAGCTGGGGGATGAAATGCAGTGATAAAATCACTGCATTTCAGGTCAGGCAGAATGAACGAATCGTACCTTGAAACAATTCCTAGGATTGTATGTTAACACCCGCCAGGATGACTGGGCAGCTCTTCTCCACTGGGTCAGGCAGAATGAACGAATCGTACCTTGAAACAATTCTTAGGATTGTATGTTAACACCCGCCAGGATGACTGGGCAGCTCTTCTCCATTGGGCTGAGTTCTCCCACAACTCATATTCCTGTTCTTCCACTGGGGCCTCACCCTTTCAAATTGTTTTCGGACGACAACCCAGGCTGCCCTTACCTCTGCCACTGCCTGTCCCCTCGCCCCCGCTAACAGCGACAACTGAAGAGGCTCTGGGTTCATACCCAGCAGATGCTCCTAAAGGCAGCCCGCACAGCGAAGAAATTTGCTGACCGGCATCGAAGACTGGCTCTCCGATTCCATCCATGAGAAAAGGTGGGGCTTAGTACCAGGCATATCCGCCTGAGAGTCCCATCGATCTGACTAGCCCCCCGTTATATTGGTTCCTTCCTGGTGATACGACAACTAGGTCCGTGACCTATCAAATTCGTCTGCCTGCCACACTAAGGATCCATAATTCCTTCCACAAGTCTCTTTTGAAACCCGTGGTTCTCACCTGGCCTACTCGGAAGGTCCTTGAAGTTCTGCAACCCAGAGCGGAGGAGGAAACCATATAGCAGGTCCATGAGATCCTCGATGTCCGAAAACGAGGCGGCAAGTGGGAGTACCTCCTAGCCTGGGAGGGATTCGGGCCTGAAGAGAACTCTTGGGAATCTGCTACTAACATCCTAGATAAGAATCTTAAAGAGATTTCATGCCGATCACCCGGGAAAACCCAAGCCTTCTAGGTGGAGGCCTAAAGGAGGGGGTTCTCTTATGGCCGCTGGCCATGGCGGTCCGCAACTGGTGCTGGCCACTTACCGGCGCGGACGGGCCACTCCCAGGGCTCTAGCAGCAGCTGGCAGCCGTCCCCAATGTCTCTTTGCGGCCATCTCAGTTGCCACTGAACCTGGCCATGTCTCTGGCCGGCCTTCCTCCCTGATGTCAGCGCCTCCCTCGCCGGGCCTGCTAGAGCCATGCACGTGTTCTCTCTTCTACATTTAAAGGGGCCATGAAAAGAAATTGTCTTGAACCCTCCCTGGGACTCCTCCTGGCTTTTCTCTATTTAAGGCAAGGTCTGCTCCTCAGACCTTGCCTTGGTTTCTTGGCTCCTGGTCCATTTCCTTTCTTCTGAGTTTGGTTCCTGTCTCCTGAGTCCTGTTCCTGCTCTTATTCTCAGTCTCCAGTTCCTTTGGAAGGATCTTCTGCCTTCTGACCGGCTTTGGAGATTCCTCTGGCATCTGACCTCGACCGGCTTTGGTGATTCCTCTGGCTTCTGACCTAGACTAGCTTCGGTGATTCTTCTGGCTTCAGACCTCGGACTGGCTTCGGGGATTGGTCTGGCCTCGGACCGGCTGTTGACAATCCTCTGGCTTCTGACCTTGGGGCTGATTCTCATCACTGCTTCCAGCTGCGATTCCACCGACTTCTCAGGGACCCACCTAAGGCCAGCTGGCCCCACGCACCCAATGGCTCAACCTGCGGGGAACGGGGCTGGTATTGGTGAAGCTCCAGCAGGCCCCTGCATCAGTTCAGCCTCGCCTTCCGACGATAGGGACCTGAGGGGGTTTATACTTACAGGTAGCGCCAACTCTACCTCAGATAAGGGATCAACATCTCTGAAGTATAACAGAAAGCTCAATGACCAGTGACTGCAACTTAAACACCCACTTCTAATTTGGGAATTAGATCACTGCTAGTATTTATTGTAGGAAACTGCTGATAGGAATAATATAAAATACAATAAATTAAGGGAAAAAATGAAAAGTTCCCTGATCCTTTTGGGTGCTTTTATAAGTTTTAGATGGTTAACTTAGCCAGCTATCTCGCCCCTAAATTCATCAAAATGCTATAAATATAGCGGAAATAGTGCCTGCGATAAAAAAGGGGGCATGGTTAGTCTAATTTCCCTGCTTCACATCACATAGGTAATTTCTGCAACACAAGATGCATTTATCACACCCACGCTATTTTTCGGATTGCACACTGATTAATCCACCGCAGGCGCTTTACCCACCAAAAAGCTTTTTATCGTAAATACCAGTTCGGGGATAGAGAGAGGTACATACACAATCAGAGGTACAAACAGCAAAGTTGACATCAATGAAGATTTTCTGTCATTTGGAGTGATGAAAGGTAAAAGAGGAGTTGATTTGTACAATGTACTCTCTACCTAGGCGATTGAAGCTAGGTAAAGAGTACATCAAGCTAGGTAGAGAATATATTGTACAAATCAACTCCTTTTTACCTTTCATCACTCCAAATAACTGAAAATCTTCACTGATGTCAACTTTGCTGTTCGTACCTCTGATTGTGTATGTAAAACTGCCCCCTAAAACCTACCCCACTTCCAAACCTCGCCCTGAGTTATAAGTGCCCCCTCTTACAGTGGTATAAATAGTAACCTTACATATTGGTCTGTAAAGAGGTTCTCTCTCTCTCTCATATTCCTACACCCCATATTTCCTTCCTCACATATACACACAACAAACCACAGAGACATAGAAAATAATTCACATCCTTTCTCAATGCACTTGCCCCACATACATACACACAGCCATGTCCCCAAAAAGACATACACTATAACCCCCATAGATGCACAACCCCTCTATGGTCCCTTCTCACCCACATAATACTCTACTCACCCAAAAAACATATATACTAACATATATATACACCACGTGCCCTCTGTGTTATAGAGAGCCTCAACACAGAATCTTGTAAATAGTTATTCCATTTCATTTTATTTTACATTATTTTCTTTCATTTTATTAACCTATCCAACCGCCCTTTGGATCCTTTATTCTTCTACTTCATTCCCATCTTGTTCCTTCGCCTCCCTGTTTTCATGTAACTTATTTTTCACTTTCTAAATCATGTTGTATTAACCCCATTATATGTAAACTGATGTGATATGCAAATGAATGTCGGTATAAAAAACGTTGTAAATAAATAAAATCCCCAAACACAGAACTGCTCAATATAAACCTTCCCCTCACAAACATCTCACACATTCTTATACCCTCTATCCCCCCTGCACCACACATACACATTGCACACAACTCTCCCCTGTACACATCCAATCACATCTACACTCTCCATGAAAGAGATGGGAAAAAAGTGATACAGCTCTCAATTCACACAGGGGTAGATTTTTAAAAGCATTTACTCGAGCAAAACTGGTTTTTGCTCGAGTAAATACACTTTACTCAAGTAAGTGGGCTTTTCAAAATTGCTACAATATATGCCATTGAATTGCCCATAGGATTTACTCAAGTAAGTGCACTTTACTCGAGTAAATAGCTTTTGAAAATTGCTACGATAGTATGTCACATTTACATGCGTAACTCCTTTGAAAATGACCCCCACACTGCCACAACCTTATAACCACACCTATCATTTATACACATACTGCCTTATACCTCCCACAAATACAACCTCATATCTCTAAACATAGACATATCACAATCCGGTAGATATAGTATACTTGGATTTTCAGAAGGCGTTTGACAAAGTTCCTCATGAGAGGCTTCTAGGAAAAGTAAAAAGTCATGGGATAGGTGGCGATGTCCTTTCGTGGATTGCAAACTGGCTAAAAGACAGGAAACAGAGAGTAGGATTAAATGGGCAATTTTCTCAGTGGAAGGGAGTGGACAGTGGAGTGCCTCAGGGATCTGTATTGGGACCCTTACTATTCAATATATTTATAAATGATCTGGAAAGAAATACGACGAGTGAGATAATCAAATTTGCAGATGACACAAAATTGTTCAGAGTAGTTAAATCACAAGCAGATTGTGATAAATTGCAGGAAGACCTTGTGAGACTGGAAAATTGGGCATCCAAATGGCAGATGAAATTTAATGTGGATAAGTGCAAGGTGATGCATATAGGGAAAAATAACCCATGCTATAATTACACGATGTTGGGTTCCATATTAGGTGCTACAACCCAAGAAAGAGATCTAGGTGTCATAGTGGATAACACATTGAAATCGTCGGTTCAGTGTGCTGCGGCAGTCAAAAAAGCAAACAGAATGTTGGGAATTATTAGAAAAGGAATGATGAATAAAACGGAAAATGTCATAATGCCTCTGTATCGCTCCATGGTGAGACCGCACCTTGAATACTGTGTACAATTCTGGTCGCCGCATCTCAAAAAAGATATAATTGCGATGGAGAAGGTACAGAGAAGGGCTACCAAAATGATAAGGGGAATGGAACAACTCCCCTATGAGGAAAGACTAAAGAGGTTAGGACTTTTCAGCTTAGAGAAGAGATGACTGAGGGGGGATATGATAGAGGTGTTTAAAATCATGAGAGGTCTAGAACGGGTAGATGTGAATCGGTTATTTACTCTTTCGGATAGTAGAAAGATTAGGGGACACTCCATGAAGTTAGCATGGGGCACATTTAAAACTAATCGGAGAAAGTTCTTTTTTACTCAACGCACAATTAAACTCTGGAATTTGTTGCCAGAGAATGTGGTTCGTGCAGTTAGTATAGCTGTGTTTTAAAAAGGATTGGATAAGTTCTTGGAGGAGAAGTCCATTACCTGCTATTAAGTTCACTTAGAGAATAGCCACTGCCATTAGCAATGGTTACATGGAATAGACTTAGTTTTTGGGTACTTGCCAGGTTCTTATGGCCTGGATTGGCCACTGTTGGAAACAGGATGCTGGGCTTGATGGACCCTTGGTCTGACCCAGTATGGCATTTTCTTATGTTCTTAATCCCTATCTCACATTCATACATACAAACATCCCCCCATACAAACTCACACAGACATCACCTACATTATTTTCATACTCCCATGTCTCCATTCTCCACAAACATACCAAATAATTAATAATGCATAAACTTCAAACCTTTTCCGATGGAAAGGAAACAGTAGAACTAGAGGTCACGAAATGAAACTCCACGGGAGACGACTCAAAACCATTACAAAATATTTTTTTCATGGAGAGAGTGGTGGATGCCTGCAATGTCCTCCCAGAGAAGGGGTGGTAAAGATGAAAGTAGTTAATGAATTCAAAAGGGCATGGGACAAACACTGTGAATGCTTAAAGGCTTGAAGAAAGGGATGGTGTAACATTTCCTGCATGGGGGTAACTAGCATGGAACAGCAGTTACTACCCTTAATGGAAAACACGGGGGTAACCTGCACAGAATGGCAGTTACTACCCTTAATAGAACAGAATGAGAATTTCTACCCTTAATGGAGCGCATGTAGCATCAATTACTGCCATGGGAAAACTGTGGGGCAGATGGGATGGCCCATTTGGTCTTTATCTGCTGTCATTACTATGTAATCACCCCATGCCCCTTCCACAAATCAGTGTGGGAAAATATTTCAAAAACCATGTCCCTGCATGCTTCCTCTGCTTGTATCCCATGATTTATTGAGGTCGAGCAGCAATAAAACTCCCAGTGGCAAGCGAACACTCAAATTACACATGAGCTTTATGATCACTATCACTGACTGTGATTATTTTGTCTAGCAGTAAAGGTATAATTGCTCTCTGTACATTTATTGTATAACTTAATTCACTTTTTAGCTAATTCATTGACTAGCAAAATGTAAATATGCAAGCATTCACCTATGGAGAAGAAGTCCAATCCTAATGATAAAGTAGCTCTGCTGGCAGCCTGGTATAGTAACTTGAGGGTAGTCCTGTATGCTGCAATACATAGAACCCAAGTTATATCATGTTTGTAAATCTCATCTTTCTTGTACTGGTAAAAGTAGCAATGTTGCTTCTCTAGTTGGTCAGAATGGAATTAACAGGTGGTGGCACCTGTTAATTCCATTCTGACCAACTATTGAAAGAGAATTGAAGGGCTACATCTGTTACGCTCCTGCCCACAAGAAGCATGGGCAGGCTCTTACCGTGTTACAGCCACAGCCAGTCTGGCTGCTTCTTTCTCCCTGAATCAGCTGGGGCCGGTTCCACAGCTGCTGCCATGTGGTCTGCTTCTCTGCTACTGTTCCTGCCTTCCCCCGACGTGCTGCTGCGATCCCGGGACCTCCAGCCAGCAGCAAGACCGTCTCTCTCAGTGCCTGCTTCAGCCCGGGTCCTTGCCTGGCTGGAAAGCCGTCCCTGCCAGTGCCTGCACTCTTACCTCTGCTTCTGGGGCTGTCTTCATGGCATGGAGCCGTTCCTGCAGTCAGCCCTTCCACCGCTTCCTCTGCAGCCAGCACTTCTCTCTGCCGGTGCCTGCAGCCAGCCTTACCTTCTCTGTTTCTGTCCATGCGGCTGGGAGCTGCTCCACTGACCTGCCTTCACCCAGCTCCAGTCCAGGGTTGCTCCACGGCTTCCTTGGGCCCTCCACGTGGCTGAGGACGCCACCAGCTTCCGGCTCATCTCTCCAGCCTCCTAGGGCGCGAGCGCGCGCCTCTCTGCTCCTCTTAAAGGGCCAGCCAGGTGTGGCCCCCTGCTGACCCCTCCCTGGGCGTTGTCCACCTCAGCCCTACTAAAGGGCTCAGCTTTCAGTCTGTCTTTGCCTTCGCAAGGAGTTGGTCACTCCTGAGATCCTTGTTCCAGGAGATGCCTTGTATTCCAGCCTTCTGCAAGGTCCAGTGTTCCATGTATCCCGTTGAAGCTTCTTGTCAAGTTGTTCCAGTCCTGATGTCTTCAGTGTTCCAGTCCTGATGTCTGCCTGCCGTTTCAGTCCCAAGGTCTGTCTCTTGATCCAGTCCTGATGTTCCTGATGTCCATGTTCCAGCCCTGAGGTCTGCCTCTATCCTTGTTCCTGTTCCTGATGTTTTATCCTTGCCTTGTGCTGCCAGGAGAGCAGCGTATCCTTGCCTTGTGCTGCCAGGAGAGCAGCGTATCCTTTCCTTGTGCTGCCAGGAGTGCAGCGAACCTGCTTCCTCTTTCCTGTGCTCTCCCGCTCTCTGCGTGGTCCGCGACCAGCCTTCCAGGGCTGAGTAGGGCGCGTAAGAGGCAGGGTGGTCCGTGACTCAGTCCAGTGGGTGGTCTGAGTAGGGCGCCCTGAGGGACAGTGCCCATGTCTTCCTTCAACCCTCGTTCCTGAGTCCACGTCTACTCCTAAGTCCACGTCTTTGCATCCTGCACCTCATTCCTGGAGTCCACGTCTGTGCCTGTCCACGTCTGCACTTCGAGTACCACGTTCCTGAGTCTACGTCTGCACTTCGAGTACCACGTTCCTGAGTCTACGTCTACACCTTCAGTACCATGTTCCTGAGTCTCGTCTGTATCTATGCTCCAGTCATCGCTGCCCTGGCCTCCATCTGGCCTGCCGCTTCGTGCCGTACCCTGCGGCAGGTCCGAAAGGGCTGGGAACGGTCAGAGGACTGTTCACAAGACCAACATTGCGTTGTTGGGTCTTCCGAAGCGTGCAGGTCCGGAGGAGGGCCTGTCTTCCACGTCACTCCAGCCCTGCTTCCGTCCAGCCCATGCTCGGGCATGCCACGCTTCCCACGGCACCTCTTCAGAGCTCTCTGGGGTCGAGCCGTGGCCCAAGGACACACATCACCCAGGAGTGGGATCGCTCTCCTAGCGCTCCACAACAACATCTGGGATGATGTCAATAATATGTTTTATGGAACAGCTCCCCTATAAGGAAAGGCTAAAGAGGTTGTGGCTGTTCAGCCTGGAGAAGAGATGGCTGAGGAGGGATATGATAGAGGTCTTTAAGATCATGAGAGGTCCAGAATGGGTAGATGTGAATCGGATAATAGAAAGGCTAGGTGCACGCCATGAAGTTAGCAAGTAGCACATTTAAAACTAATCAGAGAAAATTATTTTTTACTTAACTCACAGTTAAGCTCTGGAATTTGTTGCCAGAGGATGTGATTAGTACATTAACTGCTATTAATCAAGTTGACTTAGGGAATAGCCACTGCTATTACTGACATCAGTAGCATGGGATCTTCTTGGTGTTTGGGTAATTGCCAGGTACTTGTAGCCTGGATTGGCCACTGTTGGATACAGGATACTGGGCTTGATGCCTTGGTCTGACACAGCATGGCAATGTCTTATGTTCGTAAGAAAAGTAATACAAGTGAATAAGTCATTGAGTAAGAATGGAAAAAAATTCTTAACTGCAATAGCTGATAGGGAGAAGAATTCCCAAAACTCTGATGAGGTGACCTTCCCCACTTGGATGGATTTGTGGGTTCACCATGAAAAGCTCACACCTTCAGACCTCTCATAACATTGTAAATGCTTTTATATTATCTTAAGAATTGTGTTTGCTTATGGAAATGCCCTATTGTCTAGTCTGTGGGATGATGCTAGATGAGGACAGAGCTTCAACATTGAGAGGGGAATTAACTGTCTTCAAAGATATTTATTTTTATTTATGACTCATACATCTGCAGCCATACCACTGAGAGCTCTGATTCCTGTAAGATTTCAGAAGATAGTGAGTGTTGAGGATCAATGGATATAATCAAAAGCATAATTCCATGCTTGTACAGAAGCTGCATACCCAAGATCAAAATGTATAATATGAAATGTGGCTTCAAAAGAATTGGTACAAAAAGGATTAATAAGAAATGGGCAGGAAAATCCTAGACCCCCTGCAGAGAGCAGGGCTTCCGACAACTTATTACAGATCCCACACATAAGGTGCCAGGATGGGAGATTTGCAAGCTGACGGGGTTATTTTCTAAAGACTTATCGCACGTGAAAAGGGCGATGGCATGCAAATTCGATTTGGGGCGGCGAGGGGAAGAGTCGGGGTGGCGAGGGGGCAGCTCGGCGGTGTCTTTGCTGGCGGCGATAATGTTACTGACATTATCGTCGCCAGTAGCACGCCAAATAGCGCCAGCTTTCACGCTGGCGCTATTCGGTGTGAAAGCCGGCAGCGAAGATACCGTGGTGGTTCGAAGGCTGCGGGCTTTCCCAGGCCTGCCCCTGCTCTTCGTCCCCCCATCCCTGTTTTCGCTGGAGTCATCATTCTGCAATGAATGATGAATCCAGGCCTAAATCAGCAGCCAGCATGCTTCCTTGTAAACAGTACTGAACCAATTCTCCAGCACTGAGCCCTATACCGTTCCCACAGACGATGCTAAATGTTCCTGTCTGCTGTGCATTGTACCGAATATGCCGTGACACTTTGGGTGTGAGCAAGTGTTATGGCCAAATTCCAAAGCAGGTTATACTGTCTGGTCTGTTAAAATTCCCCTTGAGGAAAAAAATCCTAGTGAGACTGAGAAAAAAAAATATCCATTGTCTAATTTTTGTATCCCTTAACAAAAGTTTACAGTGATTTGGATAGATATGTTATACAATTGTCTCTCAATAGCAAAGACATTGTCAAAGAAAAACTAGCCATAAAATTAAACATTGCCCAACAGCCAGAGAATACTAACAGTGCAGACTAATATTGTAGCCAGGTGAATTGGCATGGATTGGCAGTTTAGCAATAGCAGTAAAAAAAAAAAAAAGTGTAAAGTTAATTATAGTAGGCATTAATCTGAATACAATTAAAGAAAAGTCACTGTGCTAATGAAAAAAAAAACCACACAATTGAGCATGCAGGCATGGTTTTGATTGTTTTTATAATGAATTATATTATCTATTCATGTAGTTGAAGACTACCAATCTGTTTCTATTCGTAGGTTTATGCAAACTTTTTTTTTTTTTTAACTCTAACACTTTACCTTGAGATAGTATGATTAATTACAAACGAGCCTTATTAAAACGTTGCTATTGCACTGGGAAGGATCTCCTCCAGCTGCCTCTTTTTTATATCTGTGCCTTATGAGAGTAAAGATAGAGGAGGGTAAGAGAGGGCAAAGGAATGGGGAGGGGGCTAGAAGAACAGAAATGAGAGACCGCAAAGATGACTTAACAGTAGAGATGTGAATCGTGTCCTCGATCGTCTTAACGATCGATTTCGGCTGGGAGGGGGAGGGAATCGTATTGTTGCCGTTTGGGTGTGTAAACTATCGTGAAAAATCGTTAAAATCGTGAGCCGGCACACTAAACCCCCCTAAAACCCACCCCGACCCTTTAAATTAAATCCCCCACCCTCCCGAACCCCCACCCAAATGCTTTAAATTACCTGGGGATCCGGCGGTGGTCCAGAACGGCGGCGGTCTGGAACGGCCCCCTCAATAGAATCGTGTTGTCTTCAGCCGGCGCCATTTTTCAAAATGGCCGCCGCAAAATGGCGGCGGCCATAGACAAAAACGATTCGACGGAGGAGATCATTCCGGACCCCCGCTGGACTTTTGGCAAGTCTTGTGGGGGTCAGGAGGCCCCCCCAAGCTGGCCAAAAGTTTCCTGGGAGTCCAGCGGGGTTCCGGGAGCGATTTCTCGCCGCGAATCGTTTTCGTACGGAAAATGGCGCCGGCAGGAGATCGAGTGCAGGAGGTCGTTCAGCGGCGGTCCGGAACCCCCGCTGAACGACCTCCTGCAGTCGATCTCCTGCCGGCGCCATTTTCCGTACGAAAACGATTTGCGGCGAGAAATCGCTCCCGGAACCCCGCTGGACTCCCAGGAAACTTTTGGCCAGCTTGGGGGGGCCTCCTGACCCCCACAAGACTTGCCAAAAGTCCAGCGGGGGTCCGGAACGTCCTCCTCTGTCGAATCGTTTTTGTCTATGGCCGCCGCCATTTTGCGGCGGCCATTTTGAAAAATGGCGCCGGCTGAAGACAACACGATTCTATTGAGGGGGCCGTTCCGGACCGCCGCCGTTCTGGACCACCGCCGGATCCCTAGGTAATTTAAAGCATTGGGGGGGGGGGGTTCGGGAGGGTGGGGGATTTAATTTAAAGGGTCGGGGGTGGGTTTTAGGGGGTTTTAGTGTGCCGGTTTTCCTGCCCTCCCCCTTCCCCCGATTTACTATTTTTTAACGATAAATCGGGGGAATTGGTATTGTATCGTGGCCCTAACGATTTTTTGACGATTTAAAATATATCGGACGATATTTTAAATCGTCAAAAAACGATTCACATCCCTACTTAACAGTGGTGCAACTGTGTCAAGCTCCTATGAGAGATGGCAAGGTAGATCAGAATGGAAATGCATTAGGGCTTTGGCAAGCTCTCAGGTATGACTGAGGGGGGGTAGTAAATGTCATGTAGCATAGTTGGAAGGATAACTTGACCAGACTCTCCACTTAGGAAGGAAGCATGGCCTAGTGGTTAGAGAACTACAAACCTGCTCTTCCACTAATGCTCCTTGGGCAAGTCATTTTTATCTCCCATTGCCTCAGGTACCCATTAGGGGTCTATGTACTAATAGGGGTGTGCATTCGTATTGAACATAAATGTAAAACACTACTTATTTTTTTTTTAACTTAAAAAAGTGATAAGACATAAACGATCGGATTTCCAACTTATTCAACATAGCTATGTTGAATAAGTTGGAAATCGCGATTGTTGATCCAAAATAAAAATTTAAACCCCTCACCTTCCTTAATCCCCCCCAAAGACTTACCACAACTCCCTGGTGATCCAGCGAGGAGTGAGGACGCCATTTCTGAAAGCCTTTCCGAGGAGCAAGTGACGTCGGCGCCACGTCGGAGTGACGCGGCATCACGTGATTCCCCGCGGGTTCGCGCCGGAACGCTCGTTCGGCCCAAAAGGAACTTTTGGCCGGCTTGGGGGGGTCAGGAGGCCCCCCCAAGCTGGCCATAAGTTCCTTTTGGGCCGAACGAGGATCCCGGAAGCGACCCCGCGGGGAATCACGTGACGTCGGCGCCACGTCGCAGTGACGCGGCGTCACATGATTCCCCGCGAGTTCCCTCCGGCACCCTTGTTCGGCCCAAAAGGAACTTTTGGCCAGCTTGGGGGGGGCCTCCTGACACCCCCAAGCTGGCCATAAGTTCCTTTTGGGCCGAACGAGGATCCCGGAAGCGACCCCGCGGGGAATCACGTGACGTCGGCGCCACGTCGCAGTGACGCGGTGTCACGTGATTCCCTGCGGGTTCGCGCCGGAACGCTCGTTCGGCCCAAAAGGAACTTTTGGCCAGCTTGGGGGGTGTCAGGAGGCCCCCCCAAGCTGGCCAAAAGTTCCTTTTGGGCCGAACGAGCGTTCCGGCGCGAACCCGCGGGGAATCACGTGACACCGCGTCACTGCGACGTGACGCCGACGTCACGTGCTCCTTGCAAAGTTGGTCAGAAATGGCGTCCTGACCCTGCTGGACCACCAGGGAGTTGTGGTAAGTCTTGGGGGGGGGGGGATTAAGGAGGGTGAGGGGTTTAAATTTTTATTTGCACATATGGACATATACTCAACTCATTGAATTCTGTTTATGTCCATATTGACCGCAAATGGGACCCCCTTTGGACATATGGACATATGAACTTAAACTTTTGCTCTGCACATCCCTATGTACTAAGTCATGGTATTTAATAAGCTACGGTACAGAGTTATTGGTAGTAAAATCCTGCAGGGAAAAAAAACTGTGGCTTAGCAAAGCCCCAGAGAACCTGCATGACGGTAGCTCTGGGCTGTGGGCCCAAACATTGGTCCTCCCTCAAAGGTAAAAAAAGGTCACCCTAGGGGTTGATGTCAACACCAGTCTGGCCCTCCACCACTTATCAAGATGGCACTGTCCCCCTCCAAAATGAAAAGTAAAGAAATACCACATGTGCAGAAATGGACCATTCCCCTTCCAGGCCAAAAAGCCCCATTGATACAGATGAGTTCCCCCACCCCTCCCCTCCCCAGCCCATCCCAACCTCCCTTCCAAAGATAATAAAATCCCTGGTATTTAGTGTCCCCCAACCCAAAAAATAGTATCCTGGAAGTCTAGGGGGAGCAGGTGGACCTCCACCCCAACACCCTAACCCTCAGTTCCTCAAATAGATGTCTTCGATAGCCAGCTAGGAGCCCAGGATGCTCCCAAGCCCCAAGTCCGGTCCGTGCAATTTTTCAAAAAAGCACTAACCTGACGTTGCCCCTTTCACGTGACAGCGGAAAAGTTCAGGGATCATACTTAGTCAATGTAGTTGACTGTGTCCAGGAGTAGGTTCATTGTAATGTTTTATATCAGACTAGTTTGAAGGCCTCAAGCCAACCTTTTCATTGGTATTTTACCAATAGGAAAAATTCCACAGGTTTTATAGAGGTCACAGGAGAGAAGCAGGATTTGAACCCTAGCTTCCCTTGTTCTGAGCCTTAGACAAATTTCTCATTATAGATCTATCAGCCTACCAGGAATTTAAGATCTCCAGAAAGAGAACTCTTTGAGGTGCTGACAATAAGGCTGGCACGACTATCAGCAACCAGAGACTGCACATTTTTGGTGGCTGCACCCACTTTGTAAAATATTATGGGGCAGATTTTCAAAGGTTACGCTCGTAAGATACGCGCGTAACCCCAGAAAACCTACATCTGTGTGCTTTGAGCCTATTTTGCATAGGTTCGTTGGTGTGCGCAAGCCCCGGGACGTGTGTATGTCCCGGGGCTTCGAAAAATGGGCGGGCGGGACCGTGAGCGGGGCCACAGTCCGGGAGCATGTCCGGGGCGTGGTGGCGGTCTGAGGGTGGTCTGGGGGCGTGGCTAAGTGACCCACACAGTGGTCTGTGTCGGGGCTGGCGTGCTGGCAGCGAGCTGGCGCGCACAAGTTATGCCTGCCACAGGCAGGCGTAACTCTACGAAACAAGGTAGGTGGGGGGATTTAGGTAGGGCTGGGGGGTGGGTTAGAGAGGAGAAGGGAGGGAAAGGTGGGGGGAGGGGGACCAAAAAAAAATTCCCTCCAAGGCCGCTCCGATTTCGGAGCGGCCTTGGATGGAATGGGGAAAGCCATCGGGCCTCCCCTAGGGCTCAGCACGTACAAGGTGCACAAGTGTGCACCCCCTTGTGCGCGCCAACCCCGGATTTTATAACATGCATGCGGCAGCGTGTACATGTTATAAAATCAGGTGTACATTTGTGAGCGCCGGGTAGCGCACACAAATGTACCCCACGCGTGCAAAATTTAAAAATCGGCTCCTATCACGTGGTACTTTTGTGCGCGTTACCCGGTGCGCACAAATGTACACCCGATTTTATACATGCGCGTGCTACTGTGTGCATGTTATAAAATACGTGGTCAGCACGCGCAAGGGGGTGCACACTTGTGCACCTTGTGCGCGTCGAGCCCTAGGGGAGGCCCAATGGCTTTCTCTCCAAGGCCGCTCTGAAATCGGAGTGGCCTTGGAGGGAACTTTTTTTTTGGTACCCCCATCTTTCCCTCCCTTCCCCTATCAACCCACCCCCCAGCCCTACCTAAATCCCCCCTATCTTGTTTCGTAGAGTTATGCCTGCCTCTGAGAGGCGTAACTTGCGCGTGCCAGCTCGCTGCCGGCGCGCCAGGCCCCGACACAGGCCGCTAAGTCGGGGCATTCGGCCATGCCCCCGGACTGCCGCCAGGCCCCTGGACTACGGCCCCGTCCCCAGACCGCCCATTTTTCAAAGCCCCGGGATATACACGTGTACCGGAGCTTGCGCATGTTGCCGAGCCTATGCAGGCGCAGGGGTAGGTTTTCAGGGGTTACGCGTGTATCTTACGCGTGTAACCCTTTGAAAATCTACCCCTATGCCCGTAGTGTTTAGACTAATGGAGTGCTCAAAACATTTAAAATAGTACTAAAGGCATTTTTAATGGGACTAGCTTTTGCTTACTATCATGCTTTGAACCCTGCTAAGACCAGCTTTTGAAGATGTTTCTGGTAATCGATTGTTTTTGTTTATGATTTTATCGTCACTGTTTTGTTGTGTATTTGATTGCAATTTTGTATGTTTTATTTTGTAAATCACTCAGGGCTTGTGCGTGAGTGATTAAGAAATTTTAATAAATACAAAATAAATAAAGTACAAATAAACTACTAGGCTACAAGTGACCTTATTTTCCTGACCTCAGTATTCTCCTTCTCTCCTCCCTCAAATACTCCCTCCCTTCTTCAGTTTTCCTCCTCTTCCTCTGGGCCGATTGATAGGAATGCAGCCTCACACTCTCAGCCTCCTCCTTCTGGCAATCTAGGTCAGTGGTTTCCAGTGATGTCCTGGAAGACCACCAGTCAGGTTTTCAAAGATAATGCCTCTATTGCATGCAAATTTATCTCATGCATATTCATATGCAGATATCCTGAAAATCTGACTGGCTGGGGGTCCTTTAGGTCAGGTTTGGGAACCACTACTCTAGGCACATTTTCAGCCTTGTGTTCCCCCCAATTAATATTCAGGTCCATAGGCCCCCCTTGATCCCACCCCCATCCTAGAACAATCCTGAAAAAATACATAATTGGACCATACACACTTACAAATATGTTTCAGAAATCAAGTCACGGTGTCTGATGAATATGGGTTTTGAGAGTAGACTGCACAAAAAAAATCAAAAATACCTAAGAGTGAATTTTAAAAGAGTTGCTCCCATTAAAAGGCCCATATACGTGAGCATATGGACCGAGCATGAGCAACTCCTATTTTAAAATGGTCCAATTACGTGCGTATGTCTGTGTGCGCGAGCAACCCGATGCGAGGGAAAAAGGGATGGAGTTAAGGCATATCAGGGGCATTCCAGGGTGGGGGGCCCAACATTTATGCATGAAAATGCAGATTTAAAATCCCATGCCCACAGCGTGCACTAGGCTGTTACCTGTAATTATTTATTCTGCTCTTGATAAAGTGTAAGTTTGAAGAAAACTCATTTTATGACTAAATGACTGGATGAGGGTCTGGGTAAACTGGGGGACGTACAAGCTGAATAACTAGAGGGGTCCTGATAACCTAGAGATAGAATGGGCCAACTGGTAGACTAATTCATCAAACTGGCTATTTCCTTCATGTTCGCAGGTTTTAAAATTTGCTTAGCTGTGAGCGAGAAAGCTGACAAATTCCTAAGGAAGATACACGATTAACGTTTGCTCGCGTAACTGCTTAAAATTAGGAGCACACATATGCACGCTTACATGCACGTACACACATACGGGGGGTGCACGCGAGCTCATTTTAAAGTTGCCATCCCTATTTATAAATTAAAAGAAACCCAGACTGCATTGGTTCAAGGTCATTTCTGAAATGACCCTGCAAAAATGACACTCACAACCCATGTAGCATACCTGCCATATTAAAACAGCACTTACTCCCAGAACTTAAATAGCAACAACCCTATAGGAAAAGACAAATGTGCAAATATTCCATTGCATCCTTAAAAAAAACCAAAACAATACATCTCCTATTGGTAAAACAGAACAAGCAGGACTGCCATATACCCCTACACAGACCCTGCACACTAGCAGAATACCTCATCTTGGGCACACAGGCAGAACACAGACTCTCACCCGATACAGAATAAGTGACCAGAAATTAGAAATATAAATATGCAGGTAAAAACTGACTACTCTAAAGTCCTCTCCATTTTCATCCCTATCCTCCTGTTCCCTGCAAACAGGAATGGGGTAGAGGGACTAGAAGAGGGACTGGATTAGTGAGCAGAGTGTCTATCCTTTGCTTTGCTGTGTCTTCTCTGGGCTTACTCTTTCAGAATAACAGGAAAGGTGGTGCTGGATTAGGATGCAAATGGCTCTACCTTGCTGTGCTTTGTGCTCTTTCTGCTTGTGGCTCACCCTTCTTCTCCTTTTCCCTGTGTACCGCCTGGGAGGGGAGGTGCTGGAGCAGGAAGCAGAGGGCTGTTCTCAGCTGTCTGAGATTCCACACTGGCCAACAGAGTCATCTGGGCAGAGCTCTGTGTGCTCATGCAACGGGCCTTTAGGTAAAAGCAGCCATGCTAAAGATAAACATACTATGGGAAACTGCTAATCATGTCATTGTTCTACATTAAGATACATTAGCATATTTTGTAACAAGGATTTAGTGCGTGCACACCTCTTTTTTTCATATTGTTTAAATGGCTACTCATGTTATTATTCTCTTTTATCATGCACATTAGCATATTTACTTAATTTTATCATGCTGGGAGGGACTCCATTTATCATGTCTTAATATGGTGTTTCCCAAATCTTTCAAGCCCAAGTTACCCATTAACATAGATGTTGTGTGACACAACAACGGCCACAGGGCAGGCAATGTGGACTGGACATGGAGGGACTGATATGGTCAGCACCGAAAGGAGGAGAGGAGTTCTCTGTGTATACTGAACAAAGCAGGGCCTCACGCTCCCTGCCCTGCATGTGCCCCATTAATTACCACACTCCAGGGCTCGTGCTGTAGCTGGAAAGAAGAGGCATTCATGGTTTTGCATGTTCTCAAAAAAGGAGCTCCTACATGTTTAAGAGCCACTGCTGGTGATGCTCATTACTATGAGGTGCTGCTCTGGATCTGAGCATCAGGCCGTGGTGACCACACCTGATCAGGTCTGAAGGCACATTGTCTTAATAGATGCTGTTAATGGTGAGTACTTAGGATGAAAATTGCATTATTGCACTTTAGTACATCTACCCCTTTGTTTTTCAGAAGATAGCGCTCCAGAAATTTGGCTACAGTGGATGAGACATCTGCAGATTTGAAAACTTGTTTTATGTTTTTAATGTAATATTATGGAAGAATACAAAGGAAAATGAATAAATGTATAAGTGGGTTGGAACCCAGTCAGTGCTGAAGGGAAGGAAAATGAAATAGCTGCAAGTATTTAATATTCCATTTCAAGAAGTGAGTTAAGGAGGGTTAATTAAGCTCATAAGCCTGAGAGAGTATGATAACCTTTGGGAACTCCTGTGCAAAATCATGATACCTCATTTGAATCGTTTCCAGTCACAGGTCTCTCTGAGCAGTTACGCTAATTTTCCAGTTAACAATTAGTCTGGTTGCAAAGTACAACATTGATAAAGTGTCAAAGACAATGCAAATTTATAAACCAATTGAAGGTGTTTGAGGATGCCTCACATATTGTGCCATAAACAGCCAAGCATATGTTCTGTTTAAGTAAAGTATTCAAATATGGAGGAAGTGTAAGTTAATAAAGTGGTTATTAAGCCATCTTTGTACCTAGAGTGCCCATAAGCAGAAAAATAAACAATACCTATCAACACAAGACTCACAATCTTATCACATGTTAACTAAATTCACAGCTCTGTGGTTGTTATAAGCTTTTACTCCATTGCAAACATTTCCAGCACACTCACACACATTTCCTGTTCTACTAACTAGTAGGGTTTAGGGAGCTACTTGGGAGTGCTTGGACCTGGAATTTTTTTCTGACGGGGATAAGGTAAAATCTTACAAGGGGTTGTTCAAAAAATACATCCTTTACTAGACAACTCGATTACAGATGGAAATTCACAGCATGGAACTGCGGAATAGTGAATTTCAAAAGAGAACAGAAAATTCCAACAACTCACAGATTCAGTCCCCAGTAAATCCGCAGTCCTTGGCAATAGGTGCTCTTAACAGGCACTCCCCTGGATGTTCCTTGCAAGCTGGATGCAGACTCCTTCCCAGAAGGAAACTGGAAAGTCCTCCTGATACAACTACAGATGAATCTTTGTGGAAAACCTCTTTCAACGGCAGCTCTGCAAATGGATTTCCCAGTCTGGCAGTGCTCAGGCTCACTCTCTCACCATCAGTTCACTCTTCCGAATCCTTAGATAATTTCCCATGTGTATGAGGACGCTGGGACTAACTCCCCTCTTCCTTGAGATCACCTCTTGGTCCTTTCCACTGTCAACATCCTCCTTGGATGCCAAGAAAATCTCCCAAATCCTTGGACCTGGGAATCCCACCTTTGGGTCCCAGGAAAGGAGATGGAGGAAATAGAACACAAGCCAAAACACGTTCACGAGTTTTGTTAAACAGACGTTCCCTGCAAGGCATCTCCCTCTGGAGCGTCCCAAGGAATGCTAATAGTGATGTGCCTTTGTTTGAAATGAATGTGTAAAATGCTATTTGGAACAAAATGTTATCTTGGGAATTTTCATGTTTATGCATTTAAATAAAAATAATTGGGCCCAGGTCTATGCCAGAGCCCTGAACCAGTTACTCAGGCCAAGGGAAGTCTTGCCTCAGTCTACTACATTTTTATGAAGGTGTAAATAAACATGTAGATAAATGTGAGCCTTAGTTGATTATAGTTCATCTGGATTTCCTGAAAGCATTTCCCCAAAGTCTGCCATGAGAGATTTCTGAGGAAATTAAAAGCCATGGGATAAGAGGCAACGTCCTATTGTGGATTGGGAATTGGTTAAAAGATAGAAGGCAGAGAACTGGGCTAAATGGTCAATTTTCTCTATTTATTTATTTACAATATTTTTTTCACTATTTTAACAATGTTATTACAAGCGCATTACAATAGTTCTTTAACATAAAATAGAATTACAAATATAATAAAACCTGCAAACAGAAATATCATATCATTACATAACAAGTTTAAAATGCATATATCTCAGCCTCCATTTGAAAAAGCTTTATAAAATAAGAAGCCCTTAAACTTTTTCCTGAATATTTTAAAAACTTTTATTAAATCTATTAACCTTTGGAATGGTTTTCCATAAAGAAATTCCAATAATTGATAATGCATGTGACCTGCTTTCCTGAAGGCTGGCCATTTTAACTGGGAAATTCCAAAAAATTAGAATTCATTGAGCGCAATGCCAGTGATGGCATATACGCTTTAAAAAGTACAGATAATTTCTTAGGAGATTCTTTTTGCAAGCGTTTGAAAACCAATGTAAGAATCTTAAATTTAAGGTTTTGGCAAACTGATAATTGAGAAGGATGAATAGTGGAGTACCCCAGGGATTTATTCTAGGTCCACTACTTTATAACAAATTGATAAATGAGGACGTGGTGAAAGCTGTTCATGTAGCTGGGTTTTAAAAATGTTTGGACAAGTTCCTAGAGGAAAAATCTATAAACCACTGAGGTGGACTTGGAGAAATTCAATGCTTATCCCTAGGATAAGTAGGATATAATCTACATAACTTTTTGTGATCCTGCCAAGTACTTGTGACTTGGATTGGCCACTGTTGGAAACAGGATACTGGGCTTGATAGTCCTTGAGTCTGACCCAGTAAGGCAAATCTTATATTCTTATGAGACCTGGAATTAAGCCCCAGCCTGAGGCCTGGTCCCATCATGGAGGCTCAGGTCTTTGCCCAGGCGCAAGGTCAGGTCTCATTATGGAGGCCAGGGCCTAGGCCCTCATCTAACATTGGCCTCAAAAAGAAGATGTTGGAAGGACAGGTCCTAGGCCTCCAGAGCTAGGCCTGGGCCTCAACAATGGGACCCAGCCTTAGGCCAAGTATAAGTGTAGGGCCTTGGCCTAGGCCCAGGCCACAGTGAAGAGACCCAGTTTCTGGAAAGGCCCTGGCATTGGGCCTGGACCTAGACCTAGGCCTTGGGATGGGCTCTGGCATTGGACCTGGGCTTAGGACTGAGTCTTGCAAACTGACCCAGCCTCGAACTGGCATGTGGCATCGGATCTGGGCTAGGTCTACAACTGGGCCTTGGAGATGGAACTCGGCATTGAACCTGGGCCTAAGCATTAGGTCTTGGTTATAGGCCTAGGCCTTGGTGATGGGACCTGTTTTTTAATCTGATCCTGGCGACATTTTTTTCTTCATTTATTAAATTTCAGACAAAGGCAGGTGACCTATGAAAGAACTGGACAAACCAAAATGAAATATTTTCCTTTGCACATCCTTACACACACACAATCCTATTTTCTTTAACCTTGCACATTCAGGATCTGTGAAGACTGTGATACATTTAGTAAGGGACACTTTGCTGATACCCTTACACATCCATGGCCTCCCCAATGCACATATAGACACACAGACTCAGTGTCATGCACAAATGCATACATATCTAAACCCCACCCCTCTGGAATATAATGACTCTCCCACTTAAGGTAGCTAAGGTGGCAATTATTTTTAATGAGGTTTCAGATACTTCCAACAGAGTCACTAAATTAAATAGTATTCCATAGTGAGAGCAAGAAAAATAATTATCCTGCAAGGAAAAGGGGCCTGGAAGCCACCCTGCTTGTCCTTCAGGGGTAGGGAGGATGGCAGAACTCAGAAATATTAATAAGGTAAGATTACATTAAAATTCAAAATCCAAACTTTAAGATTTATTTTAAATTCAAACTGTTGTATGTTGTTATTAACAAATAATTGTAAACAGAACACCACAAATATGAATCTACACAAATACTTTTCCTTTCTTTTTAGAGTATCTTAAGTATCAGAACTGGTTCTGAAAAACTGCTTATCAGATAGATATACTTTAAGGGGCAGATTTTAAAAGGGTTATGCGCGTATATTACGCGCATAACAGCGAAAACCCACTCCTCTGTGCACCAAGCCAATTTTGCATAGGCCCAGCGACGCGCGCAAGGCCCGGGATGCGCGTATGTCCTGGGGCTTGAAAAAAGGGGCGGGGTGTGGGAGAGGCAGAGCAGTCCGGGGGTGGGGTGGGGCCGGAGCCTTCAGGCACAGTGGCCATTTGCTGCTGAGTCCGGGATTGCGGGTCAGCCATTGGCCGGCGCACACAACCTATGCCTGCCCGGAGGCAGGCGCAACTTATAACATAAAGGTAAGGGGGGGTTAGGTAGGGCTGGGGGGCAGGTTAGGTAGGGGAATGGAGGAAGGCTGTGCTGCTTGGCGCGCAAGTTGCACAATTGTGCACCCCCTTGCGCGTGCCGACCTTGGGTTTTATAACATGCGCACGGCTGCGCACACATGTTATAAAATCGGGTGTACATTTGTGCATGCCGGGTTGCGTGCACAAATGTACGCCCATGCATACCTCTTAAAATCCAGCCCTAAGGTTTGGTGACTATTTAGAATGTGATGCCAATATTCTGTACTTTAAAGAATTTAACTCTGTTTGAACTTCTTTTCCACATATGTTCCTGTGTTGGCTGTTGAAGACAGCAGGTAAATAGAAATCATTTTTTTGCTGATGTATGTTTCTGTACTTCTTTCTTTACTCTGTCTCAGTAAATGTAAGTCTTATGTAGCTAGGCCTTGTCTTTTTTGTTTCTGTGTCTTGGTGAGTGTGTACACTTAGCTCTTATTGTATAGTAACATGGTCTTTTCCATGGTGGTTCAGATGGTTAGCATTCATGGCTAGTATGGCTGGCAGTCTCTGAGGAGGTTCTCACTCTCTCTGTCTCTCTGGTCTCCTGGAGCCTATGAGAATGCTGTTTTTACCAGAAGTGGTCTTCCACTAAAAAAAATAGTCCCTATCCTTTAAATAAAACAATATGCCTCCCCTGCACCTCCAATTCTTCTGAAGATGTATTAATATCTTGTGCAATGTAGTCTCCACCAGCTAGTTAAAATTTCCTTATCTTTGTGAAAAAAATAAAGATAATTATGGTTATCCCTACCTAAAATCCAGTGCAAACTGGATTCAGTAATAATATCAAATACATTTACAGTCTCTCGTTTCTTTCACTCGCTCTCTCACTATGGCCTGGATTCACCATTCTAACGCAGAATGGTGAATCCAGCAAAAACGGAGGGTGGGAGGGCAGGCCTGCAAAAGTCGGCAGCCATCACACCACTGTGGTGCGCCGACTGCCGACTTTCGCACCGAATAGCGACACCATAAAAGGTATAGTTATTCAGCACGCTACTGGCAACAATAACGTGTCTTACCTTATCGCCACCAGCGAAGACATCGCGGAGTCCGCCCCTCGCCGCCCCGACTCCTCCCCTCGCCACCCTGACTCCACCCCTAGCAAGCTATTGCATGCAAAAAGGGACTTTTCGCGTGAGATAGCCACTTATCGCATGCGAAAAGCAATAGAAAATGACCCCCTATGTTTGGAGAAGTTATACTCTTGCAAATGAAAATGAATGTTTTTTCTTTTCAAGATAAACTTAAATACAATTTCACGCCAAGGTCCCTTGATATAAGAATGTAAGTTGTCACAGAATTCTTTTATTGCATCTCAGCTGAAATTATTAAGTTTCTTTTGTTCAGAGCACTGGGTTTCTTTTCTTTCCAATATATTCATTAACAGTGGTAAAATATGCAAATAAATCTGAGTCCAACTCTATTGTAGGTTCCTATTATTCACAGAATCTTCCAATATCTTACAATTGTCTCCCAGCACTGAAATAATCTAATCCTGAATATGAGGTTACTTAATCAGTTTTAGCACAGTAATTGCAAATAAATGTCCATACTTAATTATAGCTCCTTTGTAAGTAGCGCTGGAGTCAATTAACCCAAACTCAGTTCAGAATCTGATCCCTTTTAATATTTATTCCTTAATATTTTTGCTATTATACAACAATCCAGCTATATTATCACCTTTCTTTCAAGAGGAAAGATGTTTGGCTGACTTTAGTTATTTAAAGACCAAAAAATGTGTGAATAAATATTAACTTCAGTCTTTAAATACTCCAAAAAGACAGGTAAAGGTTTCAGAGACACTGGCTATTTATTTAAAGATAATTCACATCGGTGCAGTCCCCCGACAAGGCTGTGTTTCGCTGATGGGGGCTGTGCCGGGAGAAACCCAAGAAAGATTCTCAGATGTGGAGCAAGGCTAGGAACAGCCAGCAACTTAAAGACCATGATAATGACTTGAATAAATAGAAAGAAGATAGCAGTAATCTGATAGTGTTTGATTTCACTCTGGGAATGCAGCATCACAGCATCAGGGAATGCGCTGAGCGAAACACAGCCATGTCGGGGGGATTGTACCGATGTGAGTTATCTTTAAATAAACGGCCAGTGTCTCTGAAACTTTTACCTGTCTTTTTGGAATATTTAAAGACTCAACAGTTAATATTTATTCACGCATTGTTTTTGTCCTTGGATCATTGGTTGATGTGTGATCTCTCACTCCATCTATTCTCTGTGCTTTTTATTAATATGTTTATTTATTTTGTTATTTGTTCATAAAGTTTACAGACATTAATACAAGCATAACTTGCTTTAGGAACAACATAGCCATATACTCTTGAAAAAGTAAAGAAAAAAAAGGAAAAAAAAAATAAGAAGAAAACAAAAAGCAAGAAAATAAAGCCATTCATTAGTCCTCATATTGGGAAGGAGTTAATTAGAAAAATGTAACAAAGAAGAGAAAAGCATTACTAATTATACTTGGCCTAATAATATATCCTTTACCTTATGGATGATCATTCCCAAGAATATTTGAAACAAATCTTCCCACCCAAAAGCTTTCCGGTTGTGAAGGTTCAAAGAAAATATATTGGGCACCCTGATATTTAATTAAGCATTTACAAGGAAAACACAAATTAAATGTAGCAGATATTGCCAAAACTTTAGATTTTAACTGAAAAAAAGCCCACCTTTTTAACTGAGTCTCTTTGGTGACTTCAGGAAAAAGAGAAATATTATGACCCAAGAAAAGTCTATTATGAAGCTGAAAAAAGAGTTTCTTATTTATTTATTTTATTTTATAACTTTTATATACCGGCATTCTTAAAAAAAAAACATCATGTCGGTTTACATGTAACTGAGAAAGGAAATTACAATGATAGGTGGAGGAAAGTTTCTTTGTCCGTCCAGTGCTTATACTTCTGCTCAGCATAAGTCACCAAAAGAGTAGCACATTCAGGATTTTCAGTGCTAGACTGTTCAAAAAAAAAAACCCCCAGAAATATCAACAGTAGGATTTATTGGTGAGTGCTGAGCAATTTCCCCTGAGGAATCTTTTCTATAAGGAAGATAGTAAACCCTAGAAAAAAGCAGGAATAACTTCCTTGGGAACCCTGAGAAAGTCCAAATAGAACTTCCTCAGCATTTCAAAGGTGACACCATTGCATTTTTAGGAAATTTTGGAAAAAAATCAATTGTTCTCCCGAACCATTCCGAATTAGGCAATTTCGTTGACATTGCCTAATTCGGGAAAAATGATTGCACATCTCTAATATTTTCTATCTTCCTATGTAAAATTTGAGTCTTTAATTGAAGCCAAATCAAACTCTTCTTAACTTCTGCCTCCAAAACATTCATCTTAGAAGACAGAGCAACAATTTTCTGTGAATAATCATTCAAAGAGGCTAAAACACTTTGAAAAGAATTGGAAAGAGAGTCAAACTTCATGGACAATTAAAGATCCATCTTGAAGATTGCATTCCACAAGGTTTCCAAGGTTACATAATCTGACTTAGTGGTTAAACATGGACCTGACTGAAAACCAATAGCATCCTTCACAGGAATATATTAGAAACATAGAAACATAGAAAATAATGGCAGAAAAGGAACTACAGGTCCATTCAGTCTACCCAGCAAGCTTATGGTAGCATCTTCCATGCCATAGAGGTCACTCCCATACATAGTTTCCCAAACCATCAAAGTCAGAGCCCTTGTTGGTTTCTGTCTGAGTCCAATTCCCTGTTACCTCTTGCCGTTGATGCAGAGAGCAATGCTGGAGTTGCCTCAGAAGTATCAGGCTTATTGGTTAAGAGTAGTAAGAGCCACATCAGCAAGTTACGCCCATGCTTATGCTTCACCTCCATGCTTATTTGTTTTCCCAGACTGTAAAATTCAAATTTATTTATTTATTTATTTATTTAAAGATTTTTAAATAAATGCGGGACTGTATCAAAAGCTTTGCTGAAATCCAAGTGGATCACATCGAGTGCTCTTCCTTGATCCAATTTTTTAGTCACCCAATCAAAAAAAAATCAGATTTGTCTGACAGGACCTTCCCCTGGTGAATCCATGCTGCCTCAGGTCCAGCAATCCTTCTGACTGTAGATAGTTCACTATCCTTTCCTTCAGTAGAGTCTCCATCAATTTTCCCACCAGCAAGGTGAGGATAACCTGCCTGTAGTTTCCAGCCTCCTCTCTGCTCCTACTCTTGTGAAGTGGGAACACCACTGCTCTTCTCCAATCACTTGGCACCACTCCTGTTTCCAGGGATCTATTGAACAAGTCATGCAGTGAACCCGTCAGCACATCTCTGAGCTCCCTCAGTATTCTAGGATGAATCTTATTAGATCACATGGCTTTGTCCACTTTCTGTTTTCTTAGCTCTTCCCATACATTCTCTTCTGTAAATAAAGTTTTGTCTACTTTACCCCCATCCACAGTCTTGTTAACTAGCAACGGTCCTTCTCCAGGGTCTTCTTTAGTGAACACCGAACTGAAGTATTTGTTTAATATTTCTGGCATTTCTTCATCTCTCTCCACATATTGATCCATGTCACCTTTCAGTTTCTCTATACCACTTTGGACCTTTTTCCTGATGAAACTGAAAAATGTTTTGTCACCTCACTTTATCTCTTTGGCAATCCTTTCTTCTGCCTGACTTTTTGCTTTCTTGATTACTTTCTTCTTTTCCCTCAGTTTCACCAGATATTCTTTTCTTTGTTCTTCTTTTTGGGATTTTATAATTCTTGAACGCTGTTTATTTTGCTTGTATTTTTTAAGCCACCTCCCTTGAGAACCTGACCTGTTTCTTATTTCTCTTACTTTTGTTTACTTTTCTAACATATAGATTTGTTGCTTTTGTAATTGCTCTTTTTAGTTTGGCCCACTGTTTTTCCACCTCTCCCATTTTCTCCCAGTCTTCTAGTTCTACCTCCAGGTATGTCCCCATTTTGACAAATTCCATATTTTTGAAATTCACAACTTGGGTCTTCATTTGACTTCTCCGTATCCTATTTGCGATGTCAAACCATACCATTTGATGATCATTGGTACTAAGGTGGGAATGCACGTGGACATTAGAGACATTATCCCCATTAGTGAGCACTAGGTCAAGTATAATTCTCTCCCTCATGGGTTCCATTTCCATTCGTTTAAACAGAGCCCCTTGCAGGGCATCCACTATCTCTCTAGTGCTGTTAGATTCCGCAGAAGGGATTCTCCAGTCTACGTCCAGCAGGTTAAAGTCTCCAACAATTTACACTTCTCCCTTCTTTCCCACCTTTTGGATGTCTTCAACCAGATCTCTGTCTAGTTTTCCCATTTGAGTTGGGAGCCTGTAAACCACACCAGTAAAAATGGATGCACTATCATCATTTTTTAGGACGTCCCACAATGCTTCTTCTCTACCCCATTCCTTATAGTTCGGTTGCTTGGATATTTGTTTTTGACATAAAGAGCTACTCCTCCCCCTTTTCTGTCCTCCCTGTCCTTCCTAAGCAAGTTATATCCTGGTATGGCCATGTTCCAATCATGAGAATCCGTGAACCACGTCTCCTTGACAGCAACAATGTCAAAGTCCTCCTCCACCATTAGGAACTGCAGGTTTGGGATATTATTGCCCAAACTACGAGCATTTGCAGTCATAGCTTTCCAATTTTTCCCCCTTGATTGCTAGATACCTTTTCTGCTTTTTTGAGCTGATTGGTTTTGTTATTTTCTCCTCCCATTTCCTGTATTGCTTGGGGGTGGCATGTCAATTTCATTGGCCAACTTCTGCCACCCCAAATTTTTTAGTTTAAATGTCTGATAATATATGATCTGACTTTCTCATTTAGCATCCTCCTTCCTGCTACAGACAAATATAGGCCATCCTTACCATATAGCCTTTTACTGCTCCAAACTCGACCCCAGCCTCTAATGTATCCAAAACTACTTTCTGTGCACCAGGTTTTGAGCCAGAAATTGAAATTATTTATATGGCATTACTTCTCATTTTCCTTTTCATGAACAGGTAATACTTCTGAAAAGGCAATAATCATTGCAGTGTGTCTTATCATCTTTCCTAGATTTTGGAAATCTTTTTGTTCTTCATGGATACCATTTATATTGAGGTCATGATAACACTGCTATCAAAGTTCCTACTTTCCTCTTCAATTACATGGAGTATCTGGTTTGCATTTCTACTAGCTGAGGATCCTGGAAATCATTTAACTATTGTGTCTATAGTGAGAACCTCCTGCACTATTGATGAATCTGGAGTAGAGCAAAAAACTTCCCCACTTGGGAAGGTAAACCCACCAGCCACCATATCACCTGCCAGCAAGGGTGAAGGCCTGGTAGGGCTCAATGAGACCAAATTCTCAATTTAAATGGAGGTCACACCCCCAAGTTCTACTTGCCCCGACATACCTTGTGCTAAAAATCTGTCCAGGGCAGTGGCGTAGCCAGAATTGATTTTTTGGGTGGGCACAAGGTTAACATAGGTGGGCACAAGGCATGCAGGTCTACTAGTTGTTTTCTTACTGATAAATAATGCCATATACTGCACCCTAGAATGGCTTTCTAAGTAGTTTGCAACAGCCATTATGTGTCATGTATGAAACTTTAAAATAATTTACTTCAATTATTTCAAGTATAGAAAACAATCAAATTCAATCATATAATAAAACAAAAATTAATGTATTCTTTCATGAACCATCTTTGCGAAACCCAGAAATCTTCATAAATACAATAAAATATAATTAATCATCAGAACAGGTGCAGCGCAAAGCTGCGGCAATTCACATTACAAGTAACATGAAAAAAAAAATTCAAATTCTGGTGTAATCTCAGCAAAAAATAACCCTCCACTGCTATTTTGTGAAGTAACAAACTCTTGCAAAGAAAGAGGCATCTGGAACCTTGCCAAACAATCACAGCACTGACTCTCAGGATTCAAACAGCAACCTTATGAAAAAGCAGCAATGCAAATACTACACCAGGCCCTAGAACATTAATACATCACCTACGGGAATAACAGAACAGGCTGGACTACTACTACAGAGAAACTATATGCTAGAAATACTCATTTCTGTCACAAACAGGCAAAACTGAGACCGACCCTTACCTAATATAGAAATAAGAGACTATAAATTAGAAACAGAAACATGTAGATAAAGCCAAAATAGAAAGCCTGAGAAACTAAAATGTCTGAACAGTGGAATACTTAAGAAAGAGCAAAATACAAAAATATAAGAATGCACATTCCCAAAGATGACATATTTAAATTGCTGAGTGTACCTTCATACGATGCTGTAAAAAAATACGGCTATCGTGACTGTGAAGCCTATGTGTAGGCTTTAAAAATCATTAGGTACCCCAGTGTTGGAATGCAAACTTTTGTAGTGCTCACTGTCCACTGTGCAATTGTTGCTAAAATGATCACGTGGATACTGTTGCAATATTGAGATAAGTGAATATTGCAACAGTATCCACGTGATCATTTTAGCAACAATTGCACAGTGGACAGTGAGCACTACAAAAGTTTGCATTCCAACACTGGGGTACCTAATGATTTTTAAAGCCTACACATAGGCTTCACAGTCACGATAGCCGTATTTTTTTACAGCATCGTATGAAGGTACACTCAGATTATTGACATCCATATAACAGGTCTTTTTTTTAATTCATAATTTTTTCATGTTATATTGTTTGGGTTTATAAATTTAGCATTTATTGATATTTAAATTGCTAACATCTCTCTCTCTCTATATATATATATAATTATACATATATTTTTTTTTACCTTTGTTGTCTGATCTTTGTATTTTTCTAATCAGTTGGTCCTGGTCTCTCTTTCCCATTTTTTCCCTTGTCGCTCATTTCCTAATTCCTCTTCAGTGTCTTTTCTACTACTGTCTTCTTCCCTTCCACACACACACACACATATATACATAAATGCTTTCTCTCACAGACTCCCTCACACACTCAGGCTCTAACTCTCATATGCTCTCCCCCCCCCCCCCCCCCCCCCCCCCCGCCCACAGCTCACATTCTCTGCAGACACACATACAAGCTCTCACTTTCTCACCCCTCCCCAGGCTTATATTCTTATGCACACACAGACGCACATCCAGGCACCCATTCTCATCCACACACACAAACCCATTCTCCCATTCTCACCCACACATACACACATTTAAGGTCCCATTCTCACCCACACATACACACTTTCAAGCACCCATTCTTACCCACATATTCAAGCTTCCATTCTCACCCACACACACAAACCCAGGCTCCCATTCTCACCCATATATATATACACATTCAAGCTTCCATCCTCACCCACATATTCAAGCTTCCATTCTCACCCACACACACACACAAACCCAGGCTCCCATTCTCACCCATATATACACACATTCAAGCTTCCAACCTCACCCACATATTCAAGCTTCCATCCTCACCCACATATTCAAGCTTCCATTATCACCCACACACATTCAAGACTCCATTCTCACTCCCATACACACCCAGGGTCCGATTTTCACCCACACACACACAAGGCTCCCATTCTCATCCTCACATACACATTCAAGCCTGTGCACAGTTTCCGCTTCCTCCCCCCAGAGCAGGAAGATCAGCTGGCCTCCTGCTATCTTCGGGCCGTATGGCCGACCGATCTTCCTGTTTGGGGGGGGGGGGAGGAGAGCGGAAGCGCCGCGCACAGCTTCCGCTTCCTCCCCCCAGAGCAGGAAGATCAGCTGCCTCTCCTGCAGCCACTGGCCTCCTGCTATCTTCGGGCCGTATGGCCGACCGATCTTCCTGTTTGGGGGGGGGAAGAAGAGCGGAAGCGCCGCGCACAGCTTCCGCTTCCTCCCCCCAGAGCAGGAAGATCAGCTGCCTCTCCTGCAGCCACTGGCCTCCTGCTATCTTCGAGCCATACGGCCGACCGATCTTCCTGCTGGGGGGGGGAAGCGGAAGCTGTGCGCGGCGCTTCCGCTCTCCTCCCCCCCCCCCCCCCAAGCAGGAAGATCGGTCGGCCATATGGTTGTAGGACCGCTTCCCCACGTGTGCCGTGATGGCGCGCGAGGCGTGGGTTCTCCTCTTCACTGTCGCGGGGATGGGATCCCGCGACAGCCTTGCAGTTCCGGTGTCAGTTGGGTGGGCCTGGGTCTAAATTGGGTGGGCAGCTGCCCACCCAGGCCCACCCGTGGCTACGCCACTGGTCCAGGGTAGGCTGAGAGAGAGGAAGTAGAAACAGGGGCAGGCAATGATGAATACGTTCTGATGCTCCCTTTTCATTTCTTCCCCATCAGAGGATCAAACTCAAATGTGAAGTTCAGAGGAAAACTGCAACCAGGGGCATGCCCCTTAGGCATGTGGCTTTGGTGCACTGGTGATGGCGCCACTGCATGGCTGCTTTTAAAGGAATTCCTGGCTCACCCTGATGTCGTTCAGGGAGTAAACGCCAATGCCAGAGGAGTCCCTCCGGGTAGGTTACCATGCTCCTCCCCTCTGTGCTTCTAATTATTTAAAAATATTTGTAACTTGCCTAGGCGGTTTATAACATTTACATAATACAATATCAAAATGCAATCACATAATCAAAAATAAAATACATAAACATCCTTAAGATACACAATCATTATATTAAAAATCATGATCATTTTACTGAAAAGCTTTAACTCCTACCTCACAAAATTACAAGTATCAATCATATTTACAAAACTTCTTTCAAACTCTGCTATACAGAGTCTAATTCCCAGATCCCGCAGTTTTCTTTATTAAACATTAACTTACACTATCTTATAAATTGGGCCTACCAAGTTAAAACATAAGTTTAAAACTTTAATAAACATTTCACTCACAAAATCACATTCATACACATGTTCTAAAATGACCCTCTGTGGTTTGAAACTTTCAAGTGGCACTACTAAAAAAGAAGTTGCAAACTGTCAAGCATATCTGCTGCTGAGCAGTTCCATGTGTCTCTCTCCAAGCTCTTCTCAGACTGATTTTTTTTTTTTAATTCTCCCTCTGATGTCACTAGGAAATAGTCCCAAGTGCTGCTTTAAGTTGGTTCTTAAGGTGAGATAAACTAATTAAAACCTTTCTGCTTTGTGTGACAGTAAAGGATACACATTTTTAGTGTATTTTAAATTTATGGTTTGGGTTCTAAATACTTTAAACAAGACAAATTACTATTTGGCTTTCAGTGTTCTTACGCCAACCTCTTCACATTGTTTCCTTGGCCAACATCCTTATGAGGAAACTTGGAATGTTGCCAAGCCCCACTTCACAGTGGCAGGACAGAATAAAATTCTGAATGGGATTAGCAAAAATTACTGGAATGGAGCCACATTTTAAAACAAAATTAAATTTAGACATTATTTTTCTCTCACACTTTACAGAACAAATATTTTTGACGTGCTGTATGAAGTTTTGGTGTTTTTAAACCATCTTATTGCCCAGATTTTTGCAGCAATTCTAATGAAAATTAAAACAATTTTTTCTCTCAAATTTTACTCTTACTGAGTTTTCCATTAGGATTTTCAATTCTTCCTTAGATGCCTACTTGATTTTTTAATTTTGTTTTTTCCTTTTGTAATGATTTTATAGTCTTTTTTTAAGCATACAGGAACATCCCCAATTAGCGCACTTAAAGTCCCCACAACTTATAACAGAGGCCAGCCTAGGGGTTTAGAACACAAACCCCCCCCCCCCCCCCCCCAAGAATGATCCCTGTATTCATCTTGTTTGATTTTGGGCTAATTTTTAGGGTTTAACTACTTTTACTGCCAGGGTTTACATTTTAACATTGCGGCTCTGAAAATCTGATGGGACTCTCCCCAGGCTTCTCCGACCCTGATTTGGAGTTTTTTTAAATTGTATGTCATTTAATTTGTCTGTTATTTATTTTTGGCTGTGCTTGACCCACGGAACCCGGAAGGGACATCACTGGCTTTAACTTCCTTTTGACATTGGGGGGATTTCCCAGGACCCCAGATACCATATCATGCCTCTTCCAAGAAGCCACAGCTTACCCAATACTACTGCTGCTAATTTAAAGTCCCGTAGCAGCCTTGTTACCCACATTTGCAGTATGGGAGACAGCAGAGCTTCCGTGACCATTCTGCACAGTTGACTGTACATTCTGCATAGCTCAGCAATGCTGCACTATAAATTAGGGATGTGCAGACCAAAAGTTTAAGTTCATAAGTCCATAAGTCGAAAGGGGGTCCCATTTGCGGTCAATATGGACATATGGAGAATTCCATAAGTTGAGTCTATGTCCATATGTGCAAATAAAAATTTAAACCCCTCACCCGCCTTAATCCCGCCTCCCCCAAGACTTACCAAAACTCCCTGGTGGTCCAGCGGGGTCAGGACGCCATTCCTGAACTCCTTTGCAAGGAGCACGTGACGTCGGCGTCACGTCGGAGTGACGCGGCGTCACGTGATTCCCCTCGGGTTCGCTCCGGGACCCCTCGTTGGGCCCAAAAGGCACTTTTGGCCAGCTTGGGGGGGCCTCCTGACCCCCCCAAGCTGGTCAAAAGTGCCTTTTGGGCCCAACGAGGGTTCCCGGAGCGAACCCGAGGGGAATCACGTGACGTCGGCGTGACGTCGGAGTGACGCGGCGTCACGTGATTCCCCTCGGGTTCGCTCCGGGACCCCTCGTTGGGCTCAAAAGGCACTTTTGGCCAGCTTGGGGGGGTCAGGAGGCCCCCCCAAGCTGGCCAAAAGTTCCTTTTGGGCCCAACGAGGGGTCCCGGAGCGAACCCGAGGGGAATCACATGACGCCGCGTCACGCCGACGTCACGTGATTCCCCTCGGGTTCGCTCCGGGACCCCTCGTTGGGCCCAAAAGGCACTTTTGGCCAGCTTGGGGGGGGTCAGGAGGCCCCTCCAAGCTGGCCAAAAGTGCCGTTTGGGTCCAACGAGGGGTCCGGGAGCGGAACCGCGATGGACCACGTGACGTCGGCGTCACATCGGAGTGACGCGGACGTCACGTGATTCCCCACGCGTCCGCTCCCGGACCCTCACGGAACTTTTGGCCAGCTTGGGGAGTTTTGGTAAGTCTTGGGGGGGGGGGATTAAGGAGGGTGAGGGGTTTAAATTTTTATTTAGATCAACAATCGCGATTTCCAACGTATTCAACATAGCTATGTTGAATAAGTTGGAAATCCGATCGTTTACGCCTCATCATTTTTTTAAGTTAAAAAAAAAAATAAGTTGCGTTTTCCATTTAAGTTCAAAATGAATGCACACCCCTACTATAAATATATATATATATATATATATATATATATACATATATACATATACACACACACACATATACATATACATACACACTGCCTCTGCTCCATCCACAGCAAGCAACCAAGGTAGTTTTATTTTATTATCAGACCCCTTTTCTTTCCTCTGGTTACACATATCATACCATTACTCATAGTTTGTTTTAAATGCTCAAATCCATATAGACACAAGCCCCATATTTACCTAATTAGGCTGTATTTGGGCTGATGAGGCATCAGCAACTTTGGTGTTCCTAGACTATACCAACCCTAGGGTAACCTCCTTTTTGGATATGGTTCTCTCAGGAACCCTCATAGCTTCAGGCTCTTTCATTCCCACAGGATCTAATCTGTTCTGGAAGTGGATTATTGGAAACTCTGTTGGCCTTAGACCCTCCCAGCTTTAAAGCATCTATCTTTTCTGTCAGAGGAACACTGGGACTCATTCCAAATTAAAGAAATGGATCCTGAAGTAGTCATCTCAGGTGATCTGATGGCTGCCAGTTAGAGTAAGCTAAAATTATGTTTAGGTACATAAAGAGAGGTATCATCAGTAGGGAAAAGAACATAATATTACCCTTGTACAAATCACCAAAGAGATCCCCACCTTGAGTACTGTATTCAGTTGAAGAGTAGAATGGAAGTAGTTTAGAGAAGAGCCACCGAAATGCTACAAGCCTTGCAACACAAACCCCTATACACAGTAGCATAAGGAACTCAAAATCTATGTACTGGTTGGAAGAGAAAATGTAATAAATAAATAAACAATAGTTTATTACTTTTTCCATGCCTTACTGTCAAGATGTGCAAAGCAAGTTACAATAAAATACAATAATTACAAAAAATACAATACCAAATACAAAGATGGGATATAAAAAACATTCAAATGGATGAAAATTTTCAAAGCCTTTGCCACGGGAAAGAGCACATTTGCCAGAAGAAAAGGGGACTTTGAATATTCTGCACAACATGAAGCCAGCTGCAGCTGAGTCAGGCGCTAAAGAGACGTCAATTAGGCACAGCCCCAGGAGGGCCAGAGTAGCCGTTTTTAATTAGCTGGAGACAGGGCAGGGACAAGTGAACATTGCTTCTGCCTTTTTCAGTTCCGCTGGACTGCCATGGAAAGGGGAAACCGGGGTCAAAGTGTTCCACGACGTGGTGATATTTTTAGGGGGTAGGAGGAAGGTCAGTATGGCCCAGGAGGCCATACTGACCTTCCTCCTACCTACATACAAATGAGGCCTGGGCTGCCTTCAGTCAGCCCAGGCCTCATTTGTATTTTGGCTGGCAGGAGGAGGAGGGCCAAAGGGGCTTAAGAAGGCCCTAGCTAGGCCTAGCCCAGGCACAGTCACCAAAAGCTTCTGTTGGGGCACGAAAGGAGCTGAAGAGCCTCCAGGAGGCCTTTTCTTCCCTTTGAAAAAAGAAAAACACCTGAAAATATAAGGATATTTTTGTGAAAGACCATTTTCAGTTCATTTCATTCTGAACAAACAAAAATGGCCCCATTTGTCCAATTTTTTTGCATTTATTTTAAACAAATGGGCATCCCTAGAATGGTGCCTATGTAAATGTGGCCAGGACATCACTAGCCATGGAACACAGGGGCTCGTGCCTTGAATCTATTGGCCAGTACCCCAAATCTCAGAAAACTGAAAATAATTCTTTATTTACTGTTCTAATCCCACCCCTCCAGGTATCCTGCACGATAATAGATTTTTTCTTCTTTTCTGGTACCGGTCTCTTCCAATCTACTCGCTCAACATCAGAGCTAAGAGTGTACATTGTGGACCCCCTACACCTTCAGAAATACGAAGTAGAAATGATTCAAAACTCTTCTGTGGCAACATGCAAGGATTCATTACTTGGGAATGTAGGATAGAAAAATAATAAACATTATTTACCCAGTTGCATGGTTCTTTAAGGTGATTGTGCTAGAATGACCGGCATAATAGGCAGTAGGGGTGTGCAGAGAAAAAAAATTGTTTTCATTTTCTGATTTGTTTTCAGGAGTTTTTTCACAGAAATTTCAGTTATTGGAATGTTTGCTTAGTTTCATTCATGTGAAAAAAATGAATCAAACATTTAACCCTCCCAAACAATGGCCAAAAAAACAAAAATGGGGCATCCCAAGACCTCCCACCCACCAGAAAAAATGCTGCGGCCAGGCTCAGTGGGGTTCCACCAGCAAGGCCTCAGCCTCAATCTTGTGTAGGCCAAGGCCATGGTAGGTCACCATGACCTCAGCCTCGGCCTATGCAATGCTGATCCCTCAGCCTAGATTGGAGTAAATGTCCAAGCCTAACACAGTGGCCCAGCCCAGAGGCTAGATCCCAACAGCTTGGCCTCAGCCTAGGCCCAGGACAAATCCTCATCCATATAGAGGCCAAGGCCATGGTAGGTCGTTGCAACCTCGGCCTCAGCCTACTCAAGGCCAACATCTTTTCCTTGGCCTAGGCCAAAGCCTGGATCCAGGCTCAATGCTGCTGCCTGGCCTGGAGGCCAGGTCCGGATGCCAGGGCCTTGGCATGGACTCAGGTCAATGCCAGGGCCTGGCCCAGTGGCTGCTTCCCGATACTTGGCCTGGGCCTAGGCTGGAGACTGGACCCAGGCCTGATGCCACAGCACGGCCCAGAGTTTAGGTCCTGATGCTGGGACCTCAACATGGACCCAGGCCTGATGCCAGGGTTCGGCTTTGGAGACTGGATTCAGCCTCGATCTGGACCCAGGCCTCAAAATGGCACATTCACACTAATGGATGGTGCCAGTTTGATATATGGCATTTCCAGTAGAAGGCATCAGTTGAAGAAGAAAAGAAGAAGACATCAGATTCATCGGAGCTGCTTTAAGGCCTAGACTCTAGGTCTAAGCCTGATTCTATGCCAAGGCCTAAGCATTGGGACCCAATCTTCAAGCCAGGTCCCAGCATTGGGCCTGGGTCTGGCCGAGTTCCCAGCGTTGGGACCTGGTTTCTGGGTCAGGCTGCTGTTTCAGTCCTTGGCCCATGCCCTGGCCTCACCTTTGGACCTGGAGTGTGGGCCGGGCCCCGGCATCAGGCCTGGGTCCAGGTCAAGGCCTCAGCATCAGGACCTGGCCTCTGACTGGGCCATGCAGCAGCTAGATATTGTGACCTGATCTCCGGGACAGATCCTGACTTTGGGTCTGGGTCCGGGTTGAGGCCCCAGAGTTGGTACCTGCCCTCCAGGCCAGGTCATATTGTCAGGCCTGGGCCCTGGCTTTGGCATAGGCCTAGGTCCAGGCTTCGGGACCAGGCCTGGCCATTTCCAGAGATACCTGATGGATAAGGTAAGTTTGTTCAGGGGAAGGAGGTACTTGGCTGAGACACCAGCATCTTGCTCAGGCCTAGGCCATGGCCTCCTGCTTTGGGCCTCAGCCTATGCCATAGGTGAGGCCCCAGATTTGGACCTAGGTCTAGGCCGAAACACTGATATTGGGCTTGGGCGAAGGCTGTAGCTCCTGCTTTGGGCCTCAGCCTATGCCCTAGATGAAGCCCAAGCCTTGGGTCTAGGCCTGATGCATTCATTTAAAACAAATGCAATAAATAGGCTTTGTTTCATTTGGAGGGGGCCCTCGATTTTTTTCAGGGCCCCATGAATGAAATAAATCAACCTTATTCGTCATGTTTTGCATATTCATTTTAAACAAATGCACATTCCTAATAGATAAGAAGGAAGGTAGAGACTCAACTTCACTAGTATAACTTATATCCTATTTAATTAACCATTACAGTCTCACCCCTTCCCTTACAGAGCCAAGTGACATAGATAGGAAATTTTAACCTCAGGCTGTCTGATCTGAAGGATGACATTTTGCTATCAGTCCTCCCGTACCTCTTCTTGATGACTAAGTAGTCAAGCCTCCAGACATGTCCTCTCCAGGACATCCCTGAGGCAGTCTGTAGTGGAAATCCCACATGTGTCCTCATGGGGAGAATCCCCACATGTGTCCTCATGGGGAGAATCTTATTTCTGATGCCATGCTCTTCCATTCCCTAGTCTCACATCTGGGTGGCCTATTGATGTCTTCCCAAGTTGAGGAATCCAGTATTTCTTGGACTTGCATTCTGTAAAAGAGTCTGTGAACTGCTAAATCTTTCATTGTCTGGGTAGACCATTGAAGTAAGGATTCCTCTTTAGGCTCCACCCTTTCAGTATTGTCTGGACTGTTCTAAGTCTCTTCCTTCTTCATCACAGCTGGTATGTATGCAATCTCTTCTGGGTTTCCATCTGGTTGTTCTTCAGCTCTGCCTCCTTTTGCATCAGTGATGATACCCAATTGTTCTGTTGCTTCACCTTGACTCATTTTGGTGATGATGCTCACAGGATCTGTATGCTCAGAGCTTGTTAGAGTCATCAATCTATTCTGTCCTGGGAGTAGGATCCTGTTTTCCCAGTCTTGTTCACTGAATCACAATAGCTTGATCTCTGTTGCTCTGTCTGCCATCTTGGAATAGTTTCCATTTGGGACATGTATGCAGGCATTGCAGCTGAATGCTCTCAGTTGATTCCTGTGAAGGTGTTTGCTGTGCTACATTTTGTGTGTTGTTGTCACCTCATTTGACCTTTCTGGCAGCAGGTTCTGCAGAGTTTGTAGTTATAAGTACCTCTCCCCAGAATTTGTCAGGAAATTTGGTGTCCAGCAGCATCCTTTCTTTACCTATTTTATAAACATATGCATGTGTATTTTACAGATAAAATAATTGTGATACTGTGCCAATAAACACCCAGAATTAAATGCAGAAGCAGGCATTTTATAAAATATCCAATACACTGATGTGAAAATACTTGCATATATACTTGGAATCGCCAATTCACTGATACTTGCATCAGTTCACCCAGTCCTTCTCCAGTTCATCTAGACCCACTAGTACTTCGCCCTGACTGCCTTCCAATTCACCCAGAGCTGTCACCCAAAAACTGCAGACACTAGACAAGTCCGATTTCACTTGCATGAGTCAATTAGCAAGTATAAAAGCATACAAATAAGTTCAATAATGTACTGTATACATGTATATTTCTTACATAATAGCAACTACTGTATGTACTTCAGAACCTCACCCTAAAATTCCCCTTGACTATCCCTTTTCCTCTGTAAAATGTCTGTGCAAAATCAAAAATACACATGGAATCTCTCAATGTTTAGAAAATAGCATATATGTATTACATGCTACTTACATGAGTATATGCTAGTTTTATGTGTGAAACTCCTTGGAAAAAGCAACCAAAATGTTGTGGGGTCTGCACTAAAAGAGTTGGGAGATGAGATTGAAGGACCTAAATATGGATCACTGGAGGAGAGGAGAGACAAGGGTGATATGCTATAGAGTATTAAATATCTGAAACTTATTAACAATGCATAAGAAGCAAACCATTTTCAATGGAAAGAAAACAGTAGAGAAAGGGTTATAATATGAAGCTCCATAGGGGTTGAGTCAGGACCAATGTCAGGAAATATTTCTTCATGAAAAGGGTGGTAGATGCATGCAATACTCTCTTATAAGAGATAGTGAGGACAAGGGCAGTAATGGAATTTAAAAGGGCATGGGATAAACACAGATGATTCCTAGTGGCTAAATGATGGAGCTGAATAAAAGAGTAACCCATGTTGACTGAGGTAACCTGTACAGAGCAACAATTGCCCTATTAATAGAAAAAAAAAAAGAAAAGAAAACATTGCTGGGCAGACTGGCTGGACCACTTGGGACCTTCCTTATCGTCTGCTAGACCAGTCCATTACTCTTGTTATTTCTCCAACCTCAGCTGCCAGAGACAGAGCACACACACTCCGACGATGGCATCAATCTTTGCATAAAGAGAGAGTGGTGGGAGGCCCTTGTCAGTAGTTCTCTGACTCCTGCAGCTGCGGACAAGAGTAGAAGGACTTCTCCTCACTCCCACGCTGCAGCCCTGGCCTTGTGGAGTTAATGTGCACCTGGGTTAATTGTCCCAGCATAACTGCCCCCCAGCCTTGATTGGTGTAGATCGCAGGGTGTGTATCCTGAGGGCCTGAAGATACCCTGTGGGAGGATCTCTCTCCCTAGGGAGTTGTGACTCTATAGGGACTATTGGGTTTGAAGTCCCCCACCTCCCTCTCTTTTTTCTTCTTTATTGCCCTTCTTCCCTGCTCTTATGCCTGGGAATGGGTCTAAGTAAAGTTTTAAAAAAAATGGAGGAAGTGGTAGGCGTGAGCCTCTCCTGGTTAAAGACCTCCTGCAGGCCATGGCAGATGTGGTAAGGGGCTGCAAGGTGTAGGACCCAAAAATTGTTCCCCCGGTTGTTTTGAGTACCTTTGAGGGAAGCAGGGGAGAGGCAGGGGAATGTGGTCGCAAACTGCTGCATGCGAGGGAGAGTCAGCGGTGGCATGCAGTAACCGCATGACTACAGGCAAAGAAAAAAGAAAGGAAAGAGAGAGGCAGAGCTTGCATGCACAGTTCCTCCAGGCAGAGTTAGCCAGGGAGAGCTCCAGCAGTTCTTCTCTAAAAAGGCAGGAAGAGGCATTGGGGTCCTCCTGATATATACTTTTTTGAATCTACCTAATAGCTGGAAGGAAGCATTTAGCCTTCAGCATACTCACAGGCTACAGGTGTGCTACTTGTGGCAATAGGAAGGGGCTCATTCTGCCCATCCTGCGATGGTGGGCTAGATGCGGACCATTATTAAGTGCTTAACGGCATACTATTATTTACTAGCAAACAGCCATGGGAAAGAGGTGCATCCAAGGTGGAGGCTCCAAGCACTCATGGGGAAGGGAGACTCTAATCCTAGCTCAACTAGAAGTGGTAACCCCTCTCCTTGAGGGGCAGGGCTCAGATCAGGGTCTGGCCTCTGAGGTTCTCCCTATAGGATTCTCCCTTGATTTGTGGGCAATGCACAAAATCATCTGTGATATGCAGGAGGCGGCCGCAAGATCCTGGAAGCAGAGATCCATAATTACTGAAATTACAGCACCTAAAAACGGCCTTGGGATACAAAGGAACTTAGGGACTTGCAGGGGTTCTCCATCCCATCAGATTCCGGTGAGAAGGGAGGGTCAGGGAAAGAATCACCTCTGAACTCACAAGAGGAGGGACAATACTCCTCGGAAGAGGAAGAAGTATCCTTGATACTCCCGCTGTTTAGAAGAAGGAGCTCTCGGCCCTTATCACAAGTGTCCAGTTAGCCCTGATGATAATGAGCCCTGTGGCAGAGGAACAAGTAGAGGGTAATCCCATACATCAGGTCCTTTCTCTTATATGAGGTGCTAAGAAGGATGGTGCTAACAGAATGGGAGTCACGCCAGGGGGGGCCTCAAGGAAGACAGGTGATGGACAGATGATAAGCACAAGCTACTCAGGGTACCTAGGGTGGATGTTCTAGTATCCAGGGTGGTGCATAAAAGCACTATTCCGTTGGAAGGAGGTACCTCCCTGAAGGACCCTCAGGACAGAAAAATAGAGGCAGTTCTGAAACAAGCCTTTTCTACAGGGATCATGGCCATTTAAGCCTCAATTTGTGGGGGCTATATGGCATGAGCAGTCCCGCGCTGGGTCCAACAATTGCAAGAAAACCAAGAATTAACTCGTTTGCAGTCTGTGGAAGCCTTCCTGGCAGATATCATGTATGTCAAAATCATGTATTTGTCCACTATGGGGAGTAGAACCAGGGGTGCTTGTGACAGGTGCTGCAGCAAGACCTGTTGATGTTCAGTACAGAAAAAGCAAACATTTCTTACATCTCTGTAGATCTCTGGCCAATAATATCAACATTTTTGTGGCCCAACGTATTATGAATTCTGTGTTGCCCAGCTACTGATGCCATAGTTCTTGGCTCAGGGTGTCTGTATACATCCTATATAACAAACCCTGCTTTAATTTGAAGTACGGGTAGCTCAACTGCATCATTTTATTAATGGGTTCTCTATCTTTAACCTCCATTTCTTTTACCACCTTCTTTAGCTGTGTGTCTTGTTTTTGCTTCTGGCGAAAATCAGGGTCTCAATTTGAAAAAGATGGGGGTCCCTCATCCTCTCCTGTCTCCGTTACAGACTCTGTGTGCGCTGTATTCCTTTTATCCTCTTTTCTCCGGACACAGGGCTTCCTACCTCTGCCTGGGCGTGAGAAAATAACTTCATCCTGTAATGGAATAATTTACTCAAGAGAGGGGGTACTGGGTGTCTTTGTGGACTGCCTGAGCTCAGATCAACACTAGGGTCTCCGTCCTTCATACCAAACATGTTAATCCTGGTCAGTTCTGACTTAATATAATGTTGAAGGGGAGTCCCATAATAATCACAATTTGCTTTGTTACTTGCAAGCACTGCTACTGAGGATATAAAGGAAACTATTATTACAAGTACTGCTGAGAGTTAGAGAATTTGAACATTGTTATCTGCAAGCCTTGCTACTGGGATTTAATTGTAAGCACTGCTGAGTGTAAAAATGTAAACATTATTATTTGCAAGTACTGCTAGTGAAGATTCAAAAAGACCAGTACTTCAATCCCCACTAAGAACTGGGGATAGAAAATGGTTATTACTAGAGATGTGAATCGTGTCCTCGATCGTCTTAACGATCGATTTCGGCTGGGAGGGGGAGGGAATCGTATTGTTGCCGTTTGGGTGTGTAAAGTATCGTGAAAATCGTTAAAATCGTGAGCCGGCACACTAAAAGTGTGTACTTAGATGGCATTTTCAAAGCTTCGCGAGTGCTGTCCCTTTGAACACTGGTGCAAAGCCAGCAGGCAAAAAAAAAAAAATATATGCATGGTCTTTGTCCATGGCGGAGAGCGTGGAAAGGTAATAACGCTTCCAAATCTACCCATCCCCCTATAGACAACAGAGACACAAAGCGTGCTCGCTATGCCCCCGGAACCCCCCAAAAATATTCTCATCTAAAGGCTGCTTTTCCCCATGAACAACGAACTTCAGAGTAGCTAACCACATAGAACTGGCAAATAAGTAGAAAACAAAACGAGCGTGATCAGACCTGAGATGGGTCACTCACTGGCGGCCACAGCTCCTAGCCCTTAGGATTTATATCAGCTTAGGTGGAGACAGCATTCCTGCATGCTGCATGGCCGGTGCCATTTTGCAAAATGGCCGCCGCAAAATGGCGGCGGCCATAGACCAAAACGATTCGACGCAGGAGGTCGTTCCGGACCCCCGCTGGACTTTTGGCAAGTCTTGTGGGGGTCAGGAGGCCCCCCCAAGCTGGCCAAAAGTTCCTGGGGGTCCAGCGAGGGTCCAGGAGCAATTTCCTGCCGCGAATCGTTTTCCGTACGGAAAATGGCGCCGGCAGGAGATCGACTGCAGGAGGTCGTTCAGCGGGGGTCTGGAAAGTCACTGGTGTATGTGAGAGAAAGAGATTGGTCAGGGACGTGACTGGTGTGAGAGAGAGAGAAAGAGAAATTGTTCAGGGAGGTGACTGGTGTGTGTGTGTGTGTGAGAGAGAGAGAGCGAGAAAGAGACATTGGTCAGAGAGGTAACAGTGTGTGAGAGAAAGAGATTGGTCAGGGAGGTGACTGGTGTGTGTGTGTGTGTGTGTGTGTGTGTGTGTGTGAGAGAGAAAGAGACATTGGTCAGGGAGGTGACTGGTATGTGTGTGTGAAAGAAAGAGACATTGGTCAGGGAGGTGACTGGTGTGTGTGAGAAAGAGAGATTGGTCAAGGAGGTGATGTGTTTGTGAGAAAGAGAGATTGGTCAAGAAGGTGACGGTGTGTGAGAGAAAGAGATTGGTCAGGGAGGTGACTGGTGTGTGTGAGAAAAAGAGCTTGGTCAGGGAGGTGACTGGTGTGTGTGTGTGTGTGTGTGTGTGTGTGTGTGTGTGTGTGTGTGAGAAAAAGAAATTGCTCAGGGAGGTGACTGGTGTGTGTGTGTGTGTGAGAGAAAGAAATTGGTCAGGAGGTGACTGGTATGTGTATGTGAGAGAAAGTGTGTATGTATGTGAAATAGACTAGTCATGGGCCCTAAGGAGGAAGAATGTGAGGACAGAGCTTCAGCAACCCTTGCTGCTTCTGGTATGTGCTATTGGCCTACAAGGGAAAGGAGTAGGAGAATTACTGGAGAGGGTAAGTAAAGGTGATTTTTTAAGTTTATCTTCTTGATTGATTGCCATTTTAGTTATTGGGTATTATTATATGATGTGTCTGCTGTTAGAAATATTTTACTGGTATTTGGAGAATTTTTAATAATTTTGAAAATTTTTAATGTTTGGATGTTATTCCATTATCAGTTATTTTGAAACATTTATTATATTCTAGTTTTAGAATTATTTCATATTTCTCGAGGAATGTATAAATAGAAATGTGGAGACAAAAACTGAACTGGAACAGCAAGAAGCCAAACTCTGTATGCAGTGCAACAACGCAAAAACAAAAACTTTAGCTTTCTGGTCATTTTATTCTGTATTTGCTGAGGGTCTATCTGTGTTCTGTGTGTGTGACCCAGCTAAGGGAGTTCTGCGAGCTTGTAGTTTCTTGGTAGGGATCTATAGCAGCTTGGCTTGCTCTGTTTTCCCAATAGGAGGTGTATTGGTGTTTAGGGCCTGGTGTAATTTTTGCAGTGCTTCCTTTTCATAGGTAGTGTTGTTACTGTGAGTTCCATAACGCAGGTGTAACATTGTGAGCATTAGTTTGTGTACATTACAGATCCTGGAAGTCTGTTAGGTGCTATATTTCTGTTTTGCACAGAATGCAGAGTGGCTTTTTTGGGTTTCCATTCCAGTTTCTGTTTCCATATTTGTAATTTGTGGTCTTTCTGTCAGGCCGATACAGTAAGGAGCGGTAGGAAGAGCTGCGTTAGTGCCGGGCGCACCCGCGGTTGCCGCACGCACAGTCCAGCTCACCTACCGCTCAATACTGTATGTAAATAGCTTGCAAATGCAAGCTGCGTTTAAGAAGCGTCCGTGAAGCATTAGGCCCGCGCAACCCATTTTACTGTATAGAGCGCTATACAGTATCCTGGGTGCACTGGCCTAACTCTTCACGGACACGCTGGTATCTGTCATTTCAAATGACATTTGAAATGACAGGTACCAGGAAGTGGACGGTTCTCTGACGCTCGGGATTGCCAGTCCTCTCTCCCCTCCTCCCGAAGCAAGCAACGAAAGCGGGAAAAAATCGAAAAAGCGAAAAAAAAAAAGTAGCAAGAGAGAGAGGGGAGAGAGGATGGGCAATCCTACGCTCGGGATTGCCAGTCCTCTCTCCCCTCCTCCCGAAGCAAGGCGCGAAAAGCAGCCTTGCTTCGGGAGGAGGGGAGAGAGGACTGGCAGTGTAAAGCAACAAAGCGACTTACTTTTTTTGCAGCCCCCCTCCGGAGACGGACATCGGCGAAGATGACCGCGGCTCCCCTGCCTCCAGCTGCCCGTGAAGATGGACGCATCGCACGGGCGAAAGCGGCCCCTGTGCGTGCAATCGGGCAGCTCAAGACGTGACGTCACATGCCGTGACGCCAAACGTCGTGACGTCACGCCTTGAGCAGCCCATTTGCACGCACAGGGGCCGCTTTCGCCTGTGCGTCCATCTTCACGGGCAGCTGGAGGCAGAGGAGCCGCGGTCATCTTCGCCGATGTCCATCTCCGGAGGGGGGGGCTGCAAAAAAAGTAAGTCGCTTTGTTGCTTTACACTGCCAGTCCCCTCCTCCCGAAGCAAGGCAGCTTTTCGCGCCTTGCTTCGGGAGGAGGGGAGAGAGGACTGGCAATCCTGAGCGTAGGATTGCCCGTCCTCTCTCCCCTCTCTCTCTTGCAACTTTTTTTTCGCTTTTTCGCTTTTTCGCTTTTTTCCGCTTTCGTTGCTTTGGGAGGAGGGGAGAGGACTGGGGCTGCCCCAGAGACCAGCTCCCATGGATGCGGCAAGGGCAGGTGAGCGGGGGCTGGGGGAAAGTTTGCTGCCTACCCTTACCCCTGCCTCTAACGCAGGGGTAAGGGTAGGCGGTAAGTTAGCAGGTTAAACGTGCAGCAAAACGGCAGGGTAAAAAAGCGATAGTTGGGGCACGCATTACTGTATGGGAGGGAATAGCTAATTCGATCATTTACATGTAATATACATGCCGCGGGCGGAAGGGGTTACCCGGTGATTTAACAACGCTGTAAGAGTAGATTAAAGGGGATAGTGTATCGCGGGTTGGACTAACGCGGCCGAAAAGTGGGTAGAAAGCGGGTTAGGAGCAGGGTAACCGCGGCTGCACTTTACTGTATTGACCTGTGTATTTGTTGAAGGTCAATTCTATGTATGTGACCGAGGTGAAGTATTTTACTAGCTTGTAGGCATTTGTATCAATATTAATTGTTGTGTTTTCTCAATAGAACATGCATTGGTGTAAATTACTATTTTTTCATATGGAGGTAGGAGAGAGTGTTTATGTTGCAGTTACTGAGATGACACCAGAAATATCTTTTTTGTATGGTAAATTGAATGGGGAATGTCCTTGTTCTGTTCTGTAGCCATTATCAGGGGGTCAAGGTGGATCCTGTAGATACAGAATATGTTTATCTTTAGCCCCGTGATGATCATATGTTCAGTGTGTCACGCATGTGAGAACCATCTGTCAGGTCCAGACAAAAAAAAGGTTGAGAACCACTGCTGTAGACTATACCGACATGCCCAAGCTTAGCCTTTGTTTCATGGAGGCGTCAAACACACATTGGGCCCCTCAATGCCTCTCACAGCATGTATTTGCTGACTTTTTTTAATTAGTAATTTTTCAAACTTACCAGTTCAGAGGAGGGTGATTTTCAATCAAGCTATTTTCCAGGTAAATGGCTTTGAAAACTGTCCTCTTCATCAGAGGTTCTCAACTAAGTCTTCGGGACACATCTAGGCACTTGGGTTTTCAGGATATCCGCAATGAATATGCATTAGACAGATTTGCATACAGTGAAGACAGTGCATATAATTGTATTTCATGCCTGTTCATTATGGATATCCTGAAAACCCGACTGACTGGGTATGTCCCGAGGACTGGGTCAAGAACCAATGCTCTTCAAATCCTGAATATGGAAAGGAAAGTCCCTTAAAACTGTGGTCCTGCCTGGCCAGTTGGGTTTTTAGGATATCTATAATTAATATTCATGAAAGATTTGCATAGACTACCTTCTTTGTACATCTTAAGCATATTTATTATGGATATCTTGAAAACCCAACTTACCAGGCAGCCCCTGAGTACTGAGTGGAAAACCAGTACTCCTAGACTCACACAATTGTTTAAAATATCTGTTTTTTGTTTTCTTTTATGCAGACTGTTTCAGTACTTTTGTCATAGTAAAATCAAATAAGAAAACAGTTGGCAATTCTTCTGTTGCTAAATCCAAAATTCTATCGGGGACATTTTCCACTGGCTGGTGTTTGTTAGCATGTCCTATCATGTTTTCGATCCAAGCATTCATTGTAATGCAAAGTCTAGTGGAAAGGTCTGTCCTCACGAGGATCAGGAACAAAGTGAGCAGAAGGAAAGCGACAGTAGCTGTTAATATTAATGCAACATAAAATAGGACAGAGAAGAGTAAGAAAGATGACTTTTGGCTATGATGTGTTACTTTCGATTGAAATGAGCATAGAACACTGATGATGCAGAATAGAAATACATTGGAAAATGAAGAGGTGTAGGTAGGTCAAATAATTAAAATAATAGTGCAAACTAGGTATTTTGTCAGAAACTTAAATATGCTGTTTCTTATCCACAAGAAAGAGAACCCACTCTGGAACTTTCTTGAAACAGCACCTGCTCACTTGTGGAACCAATCAACTTAGAGCCGGGTGAACAGAACAGATTGTCTCGTTTGGAATCTGATTCACTAACCAGAGGTAATTTTGTGAGGTGACCTTGGTTAACCTTCCAAACTTAGCAGATGCACAAAAATGGCTTTTACCTCCCAATAGGGATGTGCAGAGGAAACATTTCACTTCAATTTGTTTATTCCATTCGTAGGTCACAATCAGTTATTTAGTTCATTTCAAGCAAAAGTATTTCTTTGTTTATTCATTCGATTTGTTCATTCATTTTCCATTAAAATCAATGGGGGAAGCTGATTTTGGGCTCCAAACTGATGTTTTCTAATAATTTCTAATGAAACCTGCAAGTACCGGTAGATTAGACACTCTAATGCATCAAGTCTGTACTGTCAACATGGCACCAAAAGTGTCATGGATAGCTCAAGGAACTGTAAGGAGCCTCACTGGTCTCAGCCATGAGGCCAGAATGTGGCCAGTTAGCCTGCCCTGAAAGGTAAGCAGGGATTAGGCCAGGAGCAGGAGCTGCCTCACTGACGCGTCTGCTGACGCATTGAGATGAGGGGGGCAGGGCAGCTTTGCAGCGGCAAAAAAAAAAGGAGCTGCTTCCACGGCGGCGTTCTCCTTCTCCGCTGCAAACCGAAGTAATCGGCTCTTTCGGTTCTCAGGATGGGGAGTGCTTTCCCGTGAGCTGTTTCTCCCTCAGAGGCAGAAACACCGGGGCTACCAACGGCGGTTGGGAGAGCGGTTGTATGCCGAAGGGGGTCACAGAGGGCGGGCTGCGGCTAGTGCCGCGTGGCTGTGATCAAGTGCCACGGAGATGGAAACAGGAGCCGGTGGGAGGAAGGGATCGGTCCTGCGGGCCCACGCCTTCTTTATTAGTAACTCTGAAATGACTTTTTTCGGCCCGATCTGTCCTGAACGGGATCCGTATTTCTTTTGCTTTTCCCAGTAGTACAGAATCGCACAGACGATACCAGATACATTTAATGCTGTAAATGAGCTCAGATTACCACATTCAAGGGATTCAGGGTTCCATGACTGTTTCCATCTCTTAGGGTTGGTGCCGGTTTCCACCACTTTCTGTGTCTAGAAATATAGAAACATGATGGCAAAAAAAAAAAAGAGATCATAGGCCTATCTGCCCATCCAAACTATTCAGCTTTACAATCCCCGCTCATGGATTCGGAGCTCTCTCTTCAAAGGGAGCTAGCAAGAAGAGGGTGCCATGTTTGTGAGGGGCACAGAGAGCCCAAGTGCACAGCTGTGGCGGGGAAGCAAAGTTGGCCAAATAGCGAGGACTGAAGTGTGACTGCGCACTAAAGTTCCACGCTGGGAAAGATGATAGAATTGCTGACAAACATTACAAGTATCCCATCCTTCCAAATATGCAAGCATGCACACACATCAGACCTGATTTCCTAATAGCTTGTTTTCTCTATTCATTGCCTGTAGCAGAAAATAGTGTATGACCTGAGGGACAACTTCTACTTGATGTTCCTAGCTGTAGAAACTTCAGATTTTCAGAAACGAGAGGGAGGTTTTTCAGTCACAGGCTCAAAACGTTGGAACCAACGGCATTAAGGAAAGATGGATGCTTTAAAACATGTAGGAAACAACTAAATTTGAGGCTGGAATGGCGGCCATATTTGTTTTGTGATGGAGTGTAAGGAGCAATGCCGTCCACTCTCTCAAGTCAGCAGTGTAAATTTGATGTGACCCTCCTATGCATAACTGGTTTCTGTTCCATTTTAGGATATACAGCTCCAGTTTTCCAGGTGGCCTTAGTAGCTGCTGTGCTTCTCTGTTGTATTCATTCCACAGGGGCCTGGTTCCAGTCCTGAGAACTGCTCCTGTAATTATAATGGCTCATGAAGGATAAAATGCAGGGCTCCACTGAGCCACTCTCTAGATACAGTTGCTGTACTAGGGGAAGTGAAGGTTGGATAACCTTTGGGAGAGGACAGCTTCCATGAGATGCCTGTAGTTTTAGGTGGGAAATCTTAGGTGAAATCACTGCTTACAAAATTCAGAGCATGCTCTTACGAATTTTTGGGGGCGATTGCTAGAGCATTTTAGGATAAAAACAAGATTCTGCAGGCATGTCTGATTATTTCAGCAGACAAAAAATTGGTGCCTGAAAGATTGAAAACCTTTCTAGATGGCTTAGTTAATAGATACTTTGTAGGTGAAATGCTGAGCTCTCTTAACCAATCAGTTTCCTAGTGGCGTGCCGGCTTAGGGGACCACTGTTAGAATGACCCAAGACCTTCTAACAGTGGAGGAACATTTAGGATCAAAGTCTATGAAGCTATAATTTTCAGTTAATCACTATTTATCCAAGGGGGGGAAGGGAAACTGACTGACAGCTAAGATGCTTTCTATTACTTTACGTGTTTCTTTCAATATCCGAGATACATTTTGATTTCAATGGGAGTTTCGCTCACACTGAAGTCAATGGGAGTTTCACTCACACTGAAGGCAAATGGCGGATACTGTGGCACTCAGATGCACTACCCACATGTTATACAGAAAGAGAGCTTGCTCGTAAGTAGGGGCTTGGGCTCTTGAGTTAATGCTGAAGAGTAAGAATTTCTTCTGGACCCAGGCTTTCCAAATCATTAGTGTCAGTCTCCAAATGTCTTGCCATTTTTAAAGGTCCTGCAGTTTCTCTGCTGCTCACTGTAGCACTGTTTAGTCTCCTGTACTGCTTGTTCTCTGGCATATCCTCTCTAGTCTTCTTCATTAGGAAATATGGAATGTTTCCCCATTGCTGTATGATCTCCCAGAGGAGTGCATCTCTGCTGAGCTGCTGCTGCCACGGAGATGATGAGTGATGGTGGGCAGGCTATTTCCGAGGTCCACTGTATTGTAGAAATTTAAATCTCCAAAGCAGGCGCTGCAGCAAGGACTCTGATTGGGCTGGCCCACTTGCAAGGGCTGTGTGCCATCATGTGGGGGACATGGGTTTGAGTCATGCAGTTGGCTTAATAAAATCACAGTTACATTTGCTTTGGGAGCTGGATCTTGTGCTACTCCTTTTTTCTAATTGAGTAGCCAGAGGCTTCCCGCTGTGAGCCGTGGGCTGCACTTTCCCTTCTTGCAGCATTGCTGGGCTGGCGCCACAGTCCAGAATCCGGCATCTGGAGCAGGAAAAGTGAGTGTGGAGCAATCCAGCAACAAGCAGCAGATAACGCAGGTAGAAGCAAGCTGAGCCATTCAGCATTTGGTGGGGAAGAATTGTTGATGGCGAAGTTAGAGGAAAACAGGAAGGTCCAACAGAGTGTCTGGTTGCCAGGTCCATAATCGAGAGAGGCTGCAGGAAGGACAAGACTGCACAGCGAATCAAGAATTCAGGACTGCTTCCAGCCAGCAAGCTGACCATCTCAAGCAGATAATTCTTAAGCTGAGATGTGACATTCTGTGGCTCAGTATATTTTATTTATTTTATTTATTTAAGGTTTTTATATACCGGCATTCATGATAAAATCACATCATGCTGGTTTACATTAAAACAGTGGTGCATAGAAAGAAAAAACAAACTGGAACTGTAGTGCGGAAGAAAGCAGTTACAAAAAACAGTTATATAAATCTCTGGCCTTGAATTGAGCAAACAGCACTCATTTATTTAGATTTTTCCATATTTTGCTTATCAGCACTTCAAAGTGGATTACATTCAGCTACTGTAGATATTTTCCCTATCCTCAGAGGGTTCACAATCTAAGGGCTAGATTCATCAAACTATCGCATGCGATAAGGAGAGGGGTATGTTTTAACGGTAATAGCTTATTTATCACACAATGTGCTATCTTCACATAGATATTACTGCATAGTGCAATAGCTTTTCACACTTTGCGGTAAGTGCCACAATTGTTGTAATTCCTACCTACAAACACTAGGGGGGACAGAGAGAGAGAGAGGCTATAAGGTCCTCACAGTAGTTAGGTATTTATACTAGAGATGTGAATCAGTTCCGGAATCGGTTCCGGTATAGTGTTCATAGAACTGCGGGAAATCTTCGTTTCCCGCAGTTCTGACCGCTTTTTTTTCAGCTGTCCTGAGTTGAAAAAAAAAACCCCACCCCGACCCTTTAAATCTAATTATTTAGAATCCCCCACCTTCCCGCCCCCCCCCCAAAAAAACTTTCCTAAAATACCTGGTGGTCCAGCGGGGGTCCTGGAAGCGATCTCCCACTCTTGGGCTATCGGCTGCCAGTGAACAAAATGGCACCGATGGCCCTTTGCCCTTACCATGTGACAGGGGCTATCGGTGCCATTGGCCAGCCCATGTCACATGGTAGGATCAATGGATGGCCGGCACCATCTTAAAAATTGGCGAGGGCCATCCATTGCTCCTACCATGTGATAGGGGCCTGCCAATGGCACCGATAGCCCCTGTCACATGGTAACGGCAAAGGGCCATCGGCGCCATTTTGATTAGTGGCAGCTGATGGCCCGAGAACAGGAGATTGCTCCCGGGACCCCCGCTGGACCACCAGGTACTTTAGGAAAGTTTTGGGGAGGTCGGGAGGTCGGGAGTGTGGGGGATTCTAAATAATTAGATTTAAAGGGTCGGGATGGATTTGGGGTTTTTTTCTGTGTGCCCTTTCTTCCACCCACCCAAAAATGATAAGAAAACCACACGAAAATTTTGTGGGGTTTTCCTATTGCTTTCGGGGACCCCCAATACTTGATGGATTAGAAAATATCGTAATATATTTTCATCCGTCAGAAAAACGATGCTCATTCCTAATTTATACCTCCATAGGAGGCCCACCTAGTTACTTGAGGTGAGGTTTAGGTATTTGTGAAGGGTTAGGGGCCTCTTTGACATTCAGAGTGAGACATACGAAAAAACAGTGCACTCTTGTGAAGATTTGATGTCCTTCGGAGTGAGGAAACTCGCACAAAGATGAAATTTGTACAATGTTCTCTCAGCCTAGCTTGAGGATCACTCCGAAGGACATCAAATCTTCACTGTTAAGAACATAAGAACATGCCATACTGGGTCAGACCAGGGGTCCATCCAGCCCAGCATCCTGTTTCCAACAGTGGCCAATCCAGGCCATAAGAACCTGGCAAGTACCCAAACACTAAGTCTATTCCATGTTACCGTTGCTTGTAATAGCAGTAGCTATTTTCTATGTCAACTTAATTAATAGCAGGTAATGGACTTCTCCTCCAAGAACTTATCCAATCCTTTTTTAAACACAGCTATACTAACTGAACTAACCACGTCCTCTGGCAACAAACTCAAGAGTTTAATTGTGCGTTGAGTGAAGAGGAACTTTCTCCAGCTAACTCTAAGAAATCTGCCTATATTCAAAAGTACAGCTGCCTTATGGAAATCACCTCCAAAGGTAGCCAGATAAGTATATCCAGTTAACTTTTTTAAACAACCCAAAACAAACAAAAGAACCAAAATAAACCTACGCTGCTCTCCTGAAGCCCCTCCTACCTCTCTCTAGCCTCTTTTTACCCCATCAGGAGTTTTTAAGATACAAAGGGGCAGGAGTGAACCCCAATCTCTCCTGCCCCTCAAGTTCTGATTTAAAACTGGCACCAGTCTAAGGGCAGTCTAAGGGCAGGCCAACACCAAGTGGTATTACAGCTGTATTACTTCACAACCATAAAACAATTTGGTACTAGTCGGCCTTGAGACTGGTGCCATTTTAAAATCAAAATCAGTGGGGATCACGCCTGTCCTTCTGAATCTTGGAAATCCCCCATGGGATTTGGCTACAGGGAAGCCAAAGGGGGGCTGCATGTGCTGGTAAATAGTGCACACTATTTTCAGTATTTACTGAACTGAAAAATCCAAATAATGTTTCTGATTTTTTGGAAAGACTCTTTTTGGTTTGTTCCATTCAAACAGAATTGAAAATGGACTCATTTTACCCGTTCAGGTAAATCAAATACACATCCCTATCTTTTAAGAATCCCCTTGGTTCCTGAATTCTGAAGTATGCTCTGCTTGACAGTTTCCTCACCTTCCTTCTCCTTAGGTTGAGTACGGTGTGAGTACAGCTCTTGTCCTTCACCTCTGCTGCACCTGTTTGGCACTGGTTCCTTTCTTCTCCATGATATAATGCTAGGTTGGCAATGGAAATGCTAATTGGAAGAGTCAGAATGCAACACTCCATTTGCCCTGCATGCTACTGTTTAGGTTCCAGATCTCTTCTGGCACTCTGAAACAAAACTCACTTGAACTCAACAAGTAGGGATTTTCTTTCCTATATAGAAAACAAATCCTAAGTGTGAGAGTTACGTACCTTCTCCTCTTGGAAAACTCTCTATTTCTTCTTGTCCACAACCTTTGGACTTAGAGAAAAATAAGATTGGAAAGCTTCAGACTTGTTCTCCTCTCTTTACTGTCCAAGGAATAAGGATTATAGCTCACCCAGGGCCGGCACCTTCCAATAGGCAAACTAGGCAGTTGCCTAGGGTGTCAGCCATTGGGAGAGGCAGCAAAGAGCAGCTAGAGGGGGCTGCAAGCGGAGCCCATCCCACTCCTGGCCAAAAGAGAAGTAAAGACACCCATCCTGCTCGCGGCCGAGAAATGCAGACGCTGAGTGGGCTGCGAGCAGTGCCAATCCTGCTTGCAGCTGAGAGAAGCAGAGTCTTGGCGGGCCATGTGCAGCATCTGTGTGTATGTGAGTGAGAGGGATTGTTTGTGTACAAGAGAGCAATGGTGTTAATGAGAGAGAGGGAGGGGCCTGTATGTGAATGAGACATGGAACCTAAGCGTGTGTAAGAGAGGGGAGCCTGGACTGGGGGCTGGGGAGGGGGGGGGAGGAGGGGTAGGGACAAGACAAATGGTTCGCTTTGGACACCTAATGCCATTGCACTGGCCCTGAGCTCATCAGCCCCTTTCCTTTGACCTTGTGGCTACTTCTATCACGCAACAGTTCCTCTGCTGTCTTTATCCCTCTTGTAGCTCACTGCAGGGAGAGAGAGAGAAAACTGATCTCTTTCTTCTTACTACTTCATCACAAACTCCTATGTCCTGAACTCTCTGGAAAACTCTGACTGGGATCCATCTACCCCACAAAACCATATGGTGGGGCTGGGAATCTCCCTCTCAGCCTCCACTTACCCCTTCCCATGGCTGCCAGCAAAATAATCTTAAGGGATGTATAAAATAATGGCGTCATCTTCACCAGAGAAAGGTGCCAAAGTGATGTCACTTCTGGGCCATGCTCCAGGCATCTGGCAGTGGCACCGTTATTAAGGATGGACCAGGACCAGAGCAAGTGGGCTTTGTTCTGGTCCTTAAGATTCTTTTACTGGCATCTACAGTATCGGTAGGTTAATAGGGGCCCAGGAGGAAAGTGTCTAGCCCTTGTATTGGGGTGAAGGTGGGAGGGTCCCAAGGGAGACCCAGCTGGATAGGCCTGGACTGTGAGCTAGGGAAGGGATCTGGAAAATTCCCAGCAAGGCCTGAGGAGGACCAGCTAAGAAGGCTCAATGTCTGGGTTAAGCTTTACAGGGGAGAGGCTAGTTGGAGTGCTGTAGGAGGCCTAGTCTGACTTTTTTGTTTTTGTTTGGGGTTTTATTGGAGATGAGGGTTTAATTTATTTTTTTCAGTTTGGGAAATGAAACCAATAAAAAAAAACAAAAAAAAACATTAAGCAAAACAAAAAACACCCAAAATTAAAAAATGAACCAAACCAAATTGTTTTATGGTGCAAATGCCAACTAGCCATCAGGTTCCTCCTCTCTCTTCATTAGCCAGCTCCCATCCTCTCCAAGCTTAATTCATCTACACCTTCACTGCTCCCAACTCCTCATTTAAGGGATGGTCCCGTCTTGGTAGTGCCTACAATCTAAGCAAGATGACCATACAGGGCAAAAAGAGACTTTGAGAATGTCAAACCATTGCAGATGGGTCAGAATTCAGCAGCAAGAATTCTAACTAGCACTAACAAAAAAGATCATATCACCCCAATCCTTCAGAACTTACATTGGCTCCCCATTAAACAAAGGATACTCTATAAGGTACTCACTATCATCCACAAAGCGACAAACAATCTAGCCCCCATTACATTAAGCTCTCAACTCCAACCGCACACTTCCTCCAGACCAATCAGAAGCGCATACAGAGGAACACTGCATGCTCCGCAAATAAAATCATCATTGAGCAAACGAGCGTTATCTTCAGCAGGCCCACACCAGTGGAACACGCTTCCCCCAGATCTTAGACTAGAACCCAGTCATCAAGAATTCAAAAAAAGACTGAAGACTTTTCTCTTCCAACAAGCTTACCCAGACGCTTAATCTTACCGTGACTGACAGACTTCCTAATTACCAGGCATCCCTTAACTATGGACACTGTATCAAATACTACTATTAAGAATCTGCAACTGGACAATTATCTTGGAGCTCAAAAATTCACTTTATTTCATATATTTATTTGGCATTGCTTATATTTATATTTATTGCTACTTTAAATAGTTATACTTCTTATATATAATATTATATTTCTTTATTTATTACCAGTTAAAATATTATTACTTTATTTAGCACTATGTTAAATTGTCAACCAGTTATACTGTTCCATATGTTATACGGTTCCATGTAAAGCTCCGCTCTCTGTTGAGCAGTTCTTCGTTTTATGTAAACCGGAGTGATTTGTAGCCCCTACAAGAACTTCGGTATATAAAAATTAAAAATAAATAATAAATAATAAATGTGTTTTATTAGGAAAATAGTTACAATCAATAAGCTTATCAGTGGGCTAATTGGGGTTAAGATTTAAAAGCAGTCTCAAAATAGCAGGTTAGGCTGGGTTGGCTTTCTTTCATTGTAGCCTCAGCTCACATCTCAATTTGAGATTCCCCCTCCACCACAGACTTGGATCAATTCCCTGCTCTGTGCTTCCTGAGCCCAGGCAAATCTCTTTATTTCTACAACTACTGCTGCTTCCTCTCCCCTTGCATCACTTCTCCTGGCACTCAGATTCCAAACTAAAGCCTGTTTGCTCAATTCAAGCCCTGACCATAGCCTTTCTTAACATTGGAGCTGACAAGGGGCAGACATTTTTAAATGAGAAATTATTATCCCATGGCATTGATTATGATTATGCCACCACAATCTCCTCCTCCTTCTTCCAGTAAAATACCTTATAAACCATGGTGACATACTAGGCTGGAAGAAAATAGCAGAAAACACTTCTCCCCCTGCCAGGGCTGGCGAGAACATTAGGCGGATTAGGCAGTCGCCTAGGGTGCTGGAAGTGGGTAGGGCGCCTATGTGCAACGCAAGGGCAGCATTTGTGAAATGACAGAAGGGTGGCAGGCACGGCGGCATTATAGAAGTGGGAGAGAGCGTGTGCAGGCTCGGCGATTTGTGATACTATGGCTTTTGGAAAAGCGAGAGAGAGAGAATGCAGTGATGAAGTCTACTCTTGTACCGGCAATGCCCCCTCCCTTGACCCATTCTAGCTAGCACAGAAATCTTCACCAAACTTAAAATAAGTGTCTTAAGTTTGAATGTGTCTGCAAGCAATTGGCTTCTTTTTAGTTTCCTATCTGCCTCCTCATACCTTTTTTTCTAAAACATAAAACACTGAATATTTAATAGGGATGTGCATTTGTTTGAAACAAATGGATAAAATGCAATGAATGAGTCAATATTTTTTTCATTTGTGGACCCACAAAATGATTGAAAGATGCCCAAAAATTTAAATAAACATTTTTGACTCATTCATTTATGTTTCTATTTCAAGTCTATGGCCCATTCAAGTCAAAGAACAAAATAAAACCACAGCTGTAGAGTATAACTGGTAACTATAGCAACCAGTTCTTACCTGTGTGATATCACAGCATCCTGGGAGCCGAGGCAGGACAAGTTAGTAAGAAGACCAGATGGAGAGCAAATCACATTGAAGCATTTTTTTAACTAGCCTATAGCTGCCACCTGGAACAAGTGATGCTAACATCTTCTCACTGAAATGTATGTGCATGTGCAAAACATTCTATTTGCTCTCTAGTAGTTTGCAGAGAAGCATCTTTTTTCAAAAGCATTCTGAGTTTCAAAAAACATTTTTAATAAAAAGTAGGCTTTGGCATTGGTATAGGGCTTTTTCTGATCTCAGGGACAGCCAAGCCCGGTGAATAAGGCTAATTCGTTTCATTTGGGGGCCCCAAACTGAATTGGGGGCTCCTCCAAATGAAACAAACCTTATTCGTTCATTTTGTTTAAAACAAATGCATTGGGCTTAGGTCTAGGCCTGAAGCTGAGACCCTGCCTAGGACATAGGCCGAGGCCCAAAGCAGGGGCTGCAGCCTATGCCCTAGGATAGGCCCCAGCTTTGGACCTAGGTTGAGGTGCTGATGTCGCACTCAGGCAAAGGTCAAGGCCCAATTCAAGGACAGCAGCATAGTCTCGAGTGTAACTCTGGAGTCTCAGCGGAAGCATGGGCCAATGCCAGGGTCTCAGCCAAGACCCCCAAAAATTAAAAGAAAACAAAAAAACCCAAAAGTTACTTAATCCATCGGGTATCCATTGAAGGCTGGGTTCCAATGCTAGGGTCTCAGGCCCTATGCCATGACCCAAACTGGAGGCCAGGTCCCAATGCTGGAGCCTTGATCTAGGCTACAACAGGTCCTGATGCTGCGACCCAACCCAGAGGCCAGGTCCTGATGCCAGGTGCCTAGGCACGAACCCAGAATTGACAATTTGACCTGGACTAGAAGCCAGGTCTGAAAGCCAGGGCCTAAACCTAGGCCGAGGCCTGAGTCCAGGCCCAATGCTGTGACCTAGCCTGGAGACCACATCCTGATGCCTGGGCTTAGGCCTAGACTGGAGTCCAGACACAGGCCTGATGTCGCGACCTGGCCCAGAGACCAATATTTATTTATTTATTTATTTATTTCAGGTTTTTATATACCGGCATTCGAGAACGCAGTCCCATCATGCTGGTTCACATAAAACAAGGGTGTATCGTAAACATAAACTAAAACAATGGTGCAGAAAAAGGCAGTTACATATAACAGGGTGATTAGAACTTGGCAGAGGAAGAAGAGAAAGGACAGGTCATTAATTCAAACATATAAACGATAGCGGAGATGGTTAATCATGGTGTAGGTGAAGGTAGGGATTGGTATGGATGAAATAGACCCAAACCCAATGCTGTGGCTGAACCTAAGAACATAAGAACATAAGAAATTGCCATGCTGGGTCAGACCAAGGGTCCATCAAACCCAGCATCCTGTTTCCAACAGAGGCCAAAACCAGGCCACAAGAACCTGGCAATTACCCAAACACTAAGAAGATCCCATGCTACTGGTGCAATTAATAGCAGTGGCTATTCCCTAAGTAAAATTGATTAATAGCCATTAATGGACTTCTCCTCCAAGAACTTATCCAAACCTTTTTTGAACCCAGCTACACTAACTGCACTAACCACATCCTCTGGCAACAAATTCCAGAGCTTTATTGTGCGTTGAGTGAAAAAGAATTTTCTCTGATTAGTCTTAAATATGCTACTTGCTAACTTCATGGAATGCCCCCTAGTCCTTCTATTATTCGAAAGTGAAAATAACCGAGTCACATCTACTCGTTCAAGACCTCTCATGATCTTAAAGACCTCTATCATATCCCCCCTCAGCCATCTCTTCTCCAAGCTGAACAGCCCTAACCTTTTCAGCCTTTCCTCATAGGGAAGCTGTTCCATCCCCTTTATCATTTTGGTTGCCCTTCTCTGTACCGTCTCCATCGCAACTATATCTTTTTTGAGATGTGGCGACCAGAATTGTACACAGTATTCAAGGTGTGGTCTCACCATGGAGAGATATAGAGGCATTATGACATTTTCCGGTCTATTAACCATTCCCTTCTTAATAATTCCTAACATTCTATTTGCTTTTTTGACTGCTGCAGCACACTGAGCCGATGATTTTAAAGTATTATCCACTATGATGCCTAGATCTTTTTCCTGGGTAGTAGCCTCTAATATGGAACCTAACATCGTGTAACTACAGCAATGGTTATTTTTCCCTATATTTGGATGCCCAATCTTCAAGTCTTGCAAGGTCCTCCTGTAATGTATCACAGTCTGCTTGTGATTTAACTACTCTAAATAATTTTGTATCATCCACAAATTTGATAACCTCACTCGTCATATTCCTTTCCAGATCATTTATATATATATATATATATATATATATATATATATATATATTGAAAAGCACCGGTCCAAGTACAGATCCCTGAGGCACTCCACTGTTTACCCTTTTCCACTGAGAAAATTGACCATTTAATCCTACTCTCTGTTTCCTGTCTTTTAACCAGCTTGTAATCCACGAAAGGACATTGCCTCCTATCCCATGACTTTTTAGTTTTCGTAGAAGCCTCTCATGAGGGACTTTGTCAAATGCCTTCTGAAAATCCAAATACACTACATCTACCGGTTTACCTTTATCCACTTGTTTATTAACCCCTTCAAAAAAATGAAGCAGATTTGTTAGGCAAGACGTCCCTTGGGTAAATCCATGTTGACTATGTTCCATTAAATCATGTCTTTCTATATGCTCTACGATTCTGATCTTGAGAATAGTTTCCACTATTTTTCCTGGCACTGAAGTCAGGCTCACTGGTCTATAGTTACCCACATTGCCCCTGGAGCCTTTTTTAAATATTGGGGTTACATTGGCCACCCTCCAGTCTTCAGGTACAATGGATGATTTTAATGATAGGTTACAAATTTTAACTAATAGATCAGTGCACTGGAGCCCAGACCCAGGACTGACATTGCAACCTAGCTCAGAGGCCAGGTCTTGACACTGGGTCATTGGCCTGAAAGTTCCCAGAACCAGTCCCAATGCTACAACCTGATCTGAAGGCCGGGTTGCAATGTTGGTACCTCGGCCTTACCTTATGGTCAGGCCTGACCCGGAACTCAGGCCTTGCAGCTCCTTGTGCGTTCTCTTTCTTCTGATGCTATGTGCTGGAGTCGTATTAGATTTACTTACCTCTGGCGTATTCTGCCCAACAGACAATTGCCATGTGTCAAAATGACGCTTTCCACTGGGATGAATGCAAGGCAGTTAATTTACTCCAGCGCCATCTCAGCGCATGGTGTCAGAAGAAAGAATAGGATGATATGAGAGTTGCTGCGAGACTTGGGATCCAGCCTGGGCCTTAACCTAGGCCAAGGCCCAGGCATCAGGACCCTGCCTCCAGGCCAGGCCCCAGCATCAGGCCTGGATCCAGGAAGAGGCCCTGGTGTTGGGACCTGGCCTCTGGGCTGGCTTGTGGCATTGGACCAGGATCCAGGCTCTGACCTAGACCAAGGCCAGAACCTGCACCATGGGATAGGAGATGTCCTTTTGAGGTTTGTAAGTTGGTTAAAAGACAGGAAACAGAGAGTAGGATTAAATGGACAGTTTTCACAGTGGATAAAGGTAAACAGTGGAGTGCCTCAGGGATCTGTACTTGGACCAGTGCTTTTTAATATATTTATAAATTGTCTGGAAAGGGGTACAACAAGTAAGGTGATCAAATTTGCGGGTGACAGAAAATTATGCAGAGTAGTTAAATCTCAAGAAGATTGTGATGAATCACAAGAGGACTTTGTGAGACTGTAAGATTAGGCTTCCAAATGGCAGATGAATTTAACATGGACAAGTGCAAAGTGATGCATATAGGGAAACATAACCCTTGCTGTAGTTACACAATGTTAGGTTCTATCTTAGGAGTTACCACCCAGGAAAGAGATCTAGGCGTCATAGTGGATAACACATTGAAATTGTTGGCCCAGTGTGCTGTGATGATCAAAAAAGCAAATAGAATGTTAGGAATTATTAAAAAAGGAATAGAAAATAAAAAAGAATTTTCTTCGATTTGTTTTAAATGAGCTATTTGCTAACTTCATGGAGTGCCCCTTGGTTCTTCTGTTATCTGAGAGAGTAAATAACCAATTTGCATTGACTTGTTCAAGTCCTTTCATGATATTGTAGACTTCTATTATATCCCCCCTTCAGTCGTCTCTTTTCCAAACTGAACAGTCCTAACTTCTTTAGCCTTTCCTTATAGGACAGCCGTTCCATGCCCCTTATCATTTTGGTTGTCCTTCTCTGCACTTTTTCCACTGCACCTATATCTTGTTTGAGATGCGGTGACCAGAACTGCACACATTATTCAAGGTGCGGTCTCACCATGGAGCAATACAGAGGCATTATGATATCCTCCATTTCACTCAGCACATAATTAAGCTATGGAATTCATTGCCAGAGGATATGGTTACAGAAGTTAGTGTAACTGGATTTAAAAAAGTTTTGGATAAGTTCCTAGAAGATAAATTCATAAATTGCTATGACAGTAATTAATAAACAATAGTAGCTTGTGATGTATCTAATGTTTGGGTACTTGCCAGGTACTTGAGACTTGGATTGGCCACTGCTGGAAACAGAATAATGGGCTCGATGGACCCTTGGTCTGACCCAGTATGGCATATCTTATGTTCTGAGGGACAGTCATTGGCACCCTGTTCTATGCCAGGCCATGGCGTCACATCTGGGCTCCAGAATAGGCCAAAATCTTGGCATTGGGTAAGCCTAGGCAAATCCGGCCTGGGCCTAGGCTTCAGCTGCTGCTTCTGGCCTGGGCCTCAGCTGAAGCCTCGGCCTTGCGTAAACCAAGGTCGCATTCTTGCCCAGTGCATTGCTAGCTATGGGCACATGGGGCCAGTGCTCCAAGTCTCTTCATTAGTGCTCAGAATCTCCTCACTCCCCAGAATGCTAATTTCATTAAGTTTTTTCTTTGTGACTTCTGCCTTTTATTCTTCCCCCTCATCTCCCAGCCCCCCCCCCCCCCACCCTCCTTATTCCATTTTCTGCTTGTAAGGGAAATTCTTCTTTGTGCCGGCGCGGTTCAATGATAAATTATCTGAAGCACAGGGGCTTCCTTAGATACAGAGCACCAGAGGTCAAATAACTTGTCATCAAACCGCGCTACAACAACAAGGTGACGGATAGCAGCCATATTAACATAGTAAAATAGTGAATGACAATATTTATTTTATTTATTTATTTATTTAGCATTTTTTTATATACCGACAACTGTTTGCACATCGTATCGGTTTACACACAACTTAAAACTCTGGCAGGAACTGTCAGTTAGGCATATCCTTTACAAGGAACCAAGTTAACAACGAGATACATAGCTGGACAGACTGGATAGACCAAAATGGTCTATCCAGTCTGTCCAGCAAGTTTCCTTTAAAATATATATATATATATATATTAAGGGTAGAAGCAACTGCCGTTCCATACAGACTACCCCCAAGCCTTCTGTTAAGGGAAGCAGCAACTGCCACACCATACAGGCTATCCCCAGGTGGAAATGTGCATTTTAAGTGTGATAGTAAAGTTACCCCATTTCTTCATTTCCATTATCTTGCCAGCAGGGATCTTCTCTGTTTGTCCTCATGCAATATTCTGTCAACCATAAGAAAAATGCTGGAGGGTTGGCAGTTAGACCACAGAGGCAGGAGGTTTCTTTGCGATAGACAGTGGGAAAAATATAAGGGCAATGGAAGATGGGGGCTTGCAGGGGACCCGTTGCTTTGCACATTTGCTGCATCTGGCAGTGAGGGTGAGGATACCATGGGAAACCAGTTCTGAAAGGCCTGCGAGCTATATACAGGAATATAGCAGGCCATTCCCATAGAGGCATGGGGGTAGAGGCGGTAGGGCCAGCTTCTCTGTGAGAAACAGGAAGAATTCCAGATGCCTGATAATCATACATTTGGGGAATTTGATAACACAAGCAGGGAGTTTTTCTTGATGGATCAATATGTGTCATGACATGCATAATATGTAAGGATCATAATATTCTATTGTTCTGTATATGAACATTTTTAAATCACCACTGACATGGAGAATGTTTGTTTTTATTAATTCCTCTGGCTCTCCTCTGGCAGTCCCTTTTTTATCAGAGATGCAATTGCACTTCTGTGACTCTCTCCCTGATGAACCCCATTCTCTCCCTGCTGGCCTCTTCAAACAATCAAGGCGAGCATTCAGTGGGTTTCCACATATAAATGTGTTTTGCCGTCTAGGTGGGCTTTTGAAAATTTCTATGATATATGCCATTGAATTGACAATGAGGTTTGCCCATGTAAGTGCACTTTATGCCGGTAAATGGCTTTTGAAAATTGCCTCTTTGGAGTGTACTTGTGTGTGTAGAACCTATTGACAATTCAATGGCATACTGTATAAAATAGCAATTTTTGAAAACCCATTTATATGTATAAAGTGCATTTAAATCCTTATATTCTTATGTCGCCAGAGGATGTGGTTAGTGCAGTTAGCGTAGCTGGGTTTAAAAAAGGTTTGGATAAGTTCTTGCAGGAGGAGTCCATTAACTGCTATTAATCAAGTTTACTTAGGGAATAGCCTAGCCACTGCTATTAATTGCATCAGTTGTTGGAAACAGGATGCTGGGCTTGATGGACCCTTGGTCTGACCCAGCATGGCAATTTCTTATGTTCTCATGTTAACGTTCTCTGTGAAAACTGGCACTCTCTTATCCTTCCACTCACCTATCCCCACTCCAACTCAGCTTCCAAGTATGCTGTTTCATGGTTTGCCCAGGATTAATTCTTATTTTGTTCTTAATTGGCCAACCATTCTGCCTCCTTAAATGTTGTGGCATGTTTCAGTGTGATGTCAACTCTCTTTTCCCTTTACTGTTGAGTACCTGTGTAGATTTTTCATATAAAAATGAACAGGTTGCTGTTTGTCTTACTGACCTAGCTATAGTCTATGAGCCTATTAAACAAAAATAAACACTTGCTAATAAATCTAATAGACAAATATAAATGGGAAGGGGATTAAAATTGTTGTTAAGGATGGTCGTAAATATCCAAGGGAGTGCATCTTGTGATGTCTGCTTGAGTGAACTGGGCCATTGATTTTAAGAACCCTTCATAATTATGTTTATGGATTTGTTTCCTCAAACTATTTTCTAAGTTAAATTCATGGTCCTTGTCCTGAGAAGTAGTTTATCTTGCATGAATGTTGAAAATACTTCAATAAATATTAACTAAATTGATTAACAGATAAGAAATAAGTTGTTTTAGATGGGACTTAACTTTCTTTGGTACACTACAGATCTTAAAAGTCTCTGACAACTGTTTTCCATACTACAAAAGAATCTAAAACTGCATAATTTACAAAACGTAGCATAAATATTAGATGACAGATTCATTACAATGATGGATACAGAGGGAAGACTTGTCAGCCAACTCATCTATAATAAATCTGTATAATGTCTTTCAATATAGTTTCATTAAAGACCCAACCCATTCATCTAAAATTCCACCATTGTTTTAATTTGTATAATTATATTTCTGGGATAAATAGACATACTCTGAAACTTAGATTGTTCTCTAGAACACAGTATATTTTAATTGTAGTCTAGTTTTGATAATGTTTTCATAATGCATATATTACCTCAGTTGTCACTACAGAGTTCCTACATAACCCAGTTCCTACAATAATTCTATAGACTCTGCAGCTCAGTATTTGCAATTGTGAAATATTTGTGCTACTTTACTAAGTTACTCAGCCTATTTCTCTCATAAAGCAAATGAATCAACATCTCAAAAAGACCATTATGTTCTTTTTAAAACAGCTCGCCGTGTTTTATTGCTCCTATAAAGCAACACTATTACACTCCTAAAACTTACTTTGGTAAAATGAGAACTTTGGTGGCGTATGTGTACAGTCAGATCTGTTTAATTTATTAGATCAACATCTCTTTGTAATCATGAGGGGGGTGACAAAACTGTCCCTTACTAGCAGGCATCAAAGTCTCATCAGTGACTGATCGTTAGGTCACAATGGAATAGGCACACCCCAGTGGGAGGTGTCAGTAGTTGAACAAAACCACTGTGCCGTCATGGGTTCAGGGATCTTCAGCTCTCTCGTTTCAAGAGAGAACTTGTTCATCATGGGATATCTCTTTCAATCAAGAGATACTGGTGAGAGGGATCTCTCCAAGGGGTATGCCAGCCTCTGGTCATACGAAAGTAGCTGGGAACCAAAGTCAGGGTGACCAGGCTTTCAGGGCTAGGGAGGTTAGAACTTGGGGTGCAGGGTTGGATTCCTAAGTTTGTGATGAGGAACCACAGAAAAGATAGAAAAGGAAGAGGGAAGATAATTCCTAACTTCTCATCTGTCCCAGAAAGGACTTCTTCAAATTGGAGAGAGAGGATTCCTCTTTGTAGTGAGCCAGAAGGAAGACTACCTTACCAGAAAAGGCCTCTAGAGTTGCCCACTGAGGAAGTATCAGTCAGAGGCTCATTTTCCTTTTTCTCTAATGAGGAGCATTCAGTTTTTAATCTACTGGATTCTGAGATCGGCATTCAGATGTTCAGGCACTACCTGAGGAAGTGACCAGGAAGGCGGTTTCCTTGCCAAAAGTGCCTACTTATTAGGGTATGAAGAGTAACTAATGTCTGAGACTGTGGTTGTTGACTTTTATCTTTCTGCATTGAATGTGCACTGACCTAAAGTGCATCCACTCTGATTCTACCTGTAATCAAGTTACCACATTTTAAGTGATGGTGTATGTTTCGTCTTCTGGACTGTTGAAGAGGACTTCCAGATGTAACCCTTTTCTCGAAGGGATTTTATCCTTTAGGGCACACAAAATAATTTCTTTTTTTTAGGGGCTGTCTCTCTTGCCACACTCCCAGTGCTGTTACCCCCAGGGGTGAATCCTTTCTGTGAGGGAAGGTTATTGCTTGTGACCCAGGCAGTGAGGTGGATCCCTTTTTCAGTGTGGTGCTGATGCTTGGCGGGGACAGAAGACGCAAGACACAGGTCTGGGTGTTCAAATAATAAATGTTTACTCATTGTTTCACAAGTGAACCAAGGTTCATTAAGTAATAAATCAAACTACAGATGAGTTTCCTGTTCTCTCTGTGTATGTCCTGGCAGCTCAGGTTCCTGGGTGGCTCCTAACTCTCCTGAACTAAGAGTGTCAGTGTCCCAAGGTCTGGGGAGGGAAATCCTGCACCTATATCCTCAGAGGAAGATCCTGTGGAGGGTCTTCAAGATTATTCTTTTTTCTCCTGACTCCTTTAAGTGACCTTTCGGTAGGAGAGGCCTGAGATAGAACTTAGGGACTGGGTGAATACAGCTCCAGTCCCAAAAGAGGAGGGATGGCAAACAGAATCTCCTCAAAACAAAATTGGATCAGCACTGTCACTGTAGCTCCTTCTTTCTTCAGAAAAGGAGACTATAAGTCTTCAGTTCCCAGGTTCCTGAAGCCCGGTGGGGGAAGGTGACTTTTCTCCAGGAAATTCCAGATTCTCACTTTCAATCTAAAAAATCCTTAATTATAACCCTCAGGGTAGCCCCACACTGACAGGAGAAGTCTGGCAGGGATTTCTTTTAACAAAAAGCTCACCCAATGATGGGTAAAGGCCTCACTTAGGCAAAAACTAAACAGAATTACTTCCTCTTCAAGAGCTAAACCAAAAACCATACCAACTCCCCTCTCATCCCCTAGTTATTAACAAGGTTCACCCACTCAGGCTGCCTAGAAGAGCTAAAAATTAGTATTCCATTCCTTGTAGGTGACTTGTTGGCTACTAGGGATATCTAGTGGCCAACCTGTAGGGGTGCTACACAGAGAATCCTTAAAGATCCTGAAAGACTTGTCCTTCCCTCCCTGGAAACCTGGGAGTATGACCTCCCACCTGATCCTCTGTTGTTAAGAAGTTGGGGATAGGACTATCTATGCTGGGAGGGGAATAATAGGGCATGTGCTTTTCAAAATGTCTTTTACACTTGCTATTTTCCTCCCCTTGCAATAACATTTTCAAAATGCCGTACTTTATTGAATGTGAATTATTTTAGATTGAAGCTAGAGGATACACTATTAAGGGTAGATTTTTTAAAAATATGCGTGTGCGTCCATGTGCACACGCTACCCGGTGCACACACATGGATGTGCGATTTTATAACATGCGCACGCCAGTGCACCCATTTATTTATTTTATTTATTTAACACTTTTCTATACCGACCTTCATGGTTGGAAGACCATATCAGATCGGTTTACATCGAACAGGGGAACTGTAACAAAAAACAGAAAAAGTAGTAAATAGAGCAGGAAGAATAAAGTTACATTTAACAAGGTTGGTAAACTTGGAGGCATAGACCGCTGGAAGGAAAAGGCTTAAGAACGCAGTAAACCAGGACTGTAAACAATATGATAAAAGCTCTTATTAAGTACTGGAGGAGGTACATTGATCCATAGTTCATGATGATGTTCGGTCGTCTAGTGTGTATCCGGGGGATCTGAGAAGGCTTGGCGGAAAAGCCAGGTCTTGAGTTTTTTTCTAAATGTTAAGAGGCAGGGTTCACATGTTATAAAATCGTGGGTGGCGCACACAAGGGGGGCAGACATATGCAAAAATCATGCAGCGACACATTATCGGGCTTCCCCAGTTCCCTCCCAGTCCACTCCAATTAAGGAGCGGACTGGGAGGGAACTACCCTACCCCCTTCCCTAACCTCCCTTCCCCTTCCCCTTCCCCTTCCCCTTCCCCTCCTATCTGCCCCCTATCCCTACCCTAAGTACCCCTATTTTTTTTAATTACCTTTTGCTCCTCCAAAGGAGCAGTAGCAAGCTGCGTGTGCCGACAACCTGCCAGCGCGTGATCCTCCGGCACAGTGGCAAATGGCCGCTGTACTGGGTGCCTCCAGCCTCGTCCCGTCCCCCAGACTACCCCTCTCCACCCTCTGGACTGCCCCTTTGCCGAGGCCCGGCTCTCTTGCACTTAACGGGGGTTACGTGCACGGCTTGTGCAAGGCCCAGCCGCGTTCATAACCCCTATTTTTTATGGGCGAGGGCCATTTAAAATATGTCCTTTATTGTTTATTAAGATATATTTGCATATTTTGATATTTTGTGAAAAATAAAAATTATTTTATTTTATATATTTTTTGCTATATCAATGTTTATTTGTTTATGTGATTGATATTTATATTTCTTCGCCTTTGATTTGAAAGTGTTCCTTTGATTTATTATGGCACATTCTATTGATTCTGTTTTTAGTTATTCAGATGCCACTTTGAATCCATTGTTGAATGTTACTCATTTATTTGGAGAAGGAGTTGATATTACTGGAGAAGATCATTGGTCTGATTTGACTCACTTACAGAAATGGTTAGTATGTTCAGATTTGCATGCTTCCGCTTTAATTGAGTATTTAAGAGTCAAGATGTCATAATGCCTCTGTATCCCTCCATGGTGAGACCGCAACTTGAATACTGTGTACAATTCTGGTCGCCGCATCTCAAAAAAGATATAATTGCGATGGTGAAGGTACAGAGAAGGGCTACCAAAATGATAAGGGGAATGGAACAGCTCCCCTATGAGGAAAGACTAAAGAGGTTAGGACTTTTCAGCTTGGAGAAGAGACGGCTGAGGGGGGATATGATAGAGGTGTTTAAAATCATGAGAGGTCTAGAACGGGTAGATGTGAATAGGTTATTTACTCTTTCGGATAATAGAAAGACTAGGGGGCACTCCATGAAGTTAGCATGTGGCACATTTAAAACTAATCGGAGAAAGTTCTTTTTTCCTCAACGCACAATTAAACTCTGGAATTTGTTGCCAGAGGATGTGGTTAGTGCAGTTAGTATAGCTGTGTTTAAAAAAGGATTGGATAAGTTCTTGGAGGAGAAGTCCATTACCTGCTATTAAGTTCACCTAGAGAATAGCCACTGCCATTAGCAACGGTAACATGGAATAGACTTAGTTTTGGGGTACTTGCCAGGTTCTTATGGCCTGGATTGGCCACTGTTGGAAACAGGATGCTGGGCTTGATGGACCCTTGGTCTGACCCAGTATGGCATATTCTTATGTTCTTATGTTCTTAAGAGGATTCCCAGAAGTGTACAGATCTATAAGGAACCTCATTTGTTTTTGGGAAATTCTACCATTGTGTCAAGGTGGAATTTAATTCTTAATAAATGTTCCATGGATTTGATGATCCATATAGTTGAGACCACCAGACATTGACTATCGATACTCAGAAGGAGATTGACACTAAAATGGTAACTTTAAGGAACAATATGACAATTTAACTTTTTCACAATAAATTACGTGAACTAACTCAGATGATGAACTCTTTACGAGATAGATTGAAGCAAACCAAATTAAAGAAATTTAAGCAGAATGAATTAGATTACATGCACGGGTATGTTTACCCATGGTGTAACAAGAATGCCAATTATTTTAAACCCAAAAGGGTTGTTATCTTTAATTCCTCTTCGGTGGTACCATCAGGGGAAGAAACCAATCAGGATCTTTTTTTAGAACATGTACAACAGCCCAGACTCCCCTCGGGTCACTGGGGTGGTCATCCATCTTGCACTCACAGACCAGTATGCTTATTTGACTGGACGTATCAATGAATGAATGATGAATTTATCATTTCATATTCTCTCTTCTGTAGAACTTCAGGGTTTGAATTTAGGTCTCTCTTTTTGTTCCAACTATATGATATTTATTTATTTAATGAGTTTTATATACCGTCATTCGGTTTTGCCATCACAAATGATTTGTTTCAATTACGGTTAGCTTTACAGAAGTTCTTTAGGCTGATGCATTTAAAGATTTTCTTTCAGGGTGATAAAAGTTTGAATGCTGATGGGTCGGTTGTGAGAAAAATCTGTGTATGGGTGCCTCCTGGTCCTGTTCACCCTTTAATGTTAGCATTCGAACAGGTCGTTGAGAGAGATCTATGTTCAATGGAAACTCAACCTAAGTTCCCTTTTCAGAATTTAATAAGTGTTGAACAACGTGTGTTGAACTCTTTAAAAGCTAGTGATGATTTAGTTTTTAAGCCCGCCGATAAAGGTGGAGGTATTGGATAGGTTAGATTAACAGAAGGAGGTTTACTATCAGATAATAGATCTGAAATTTTATTGTAAACTGTCCATTGATCCTACTCCATCTTTCGTCGAATGGATTTCTAGCCTGGTATTTGAGGCTTTGAGTGTTGGTTGGGTTACTGTTAAAGAGGCAGCACTTTTGATTCAGCAAAATCCTAGAATTCTTGTGTTTTATTTACTTCCTAAAGGGTTTCAATACTGATCCCATCCTGGATCAGTATTTGTAGATCATTTTCTACAACCTTTTGACTCACAAGCACAATCAAATATTAGGGATTCCTCTTATTTCATTGAGATGATTTAATATGCTCCCTGAAATATCAGAATCCTCCTTTCTTATATGAATGGATATTGGTCTGACCCAGTATAGCATTTTCTTATGTTCTTATGTTCAATTTGCATTGATTGCCTTAACTCAGAATTAGTTTTTATTTAAGGAAGATTTATTTCAGCAAATACATGGGACTGCAATGGGGGCCATGATGGCCCCTGATTTAGCTGGTTTATATGTATCAAGATTTGAAGAATGATTTGTTTATACTTCTTCTCTCTTTAGATTTGCAGTGATTTGATGTTGATATATTTGTGGAATGGTGTGGCACATGCTTGGATTTTGAAAAGTTTTTTGAAGGTCTGAATCGATATCATGTAAATTTGAGGTTTACATACAATATTCATGAGAGCCACTTTTCTTAATATGTTGGTACATTTGAAGGAGGATGTTCTTTCTACTGAACTTTATAGAAAGGGGACAGACAAACACAGTCTTTTACATTTTAGGAGTTTTCACTCAAGATTTATCATGAAAAATTACCCCACTAGTCCATTTTTTCGGGTAAGGAGGACCTGCTCTACGTTGGATGATTACAAAAAACATGCAGCTGATTTATCTATGAGATTTTTGGCAAAGGACTATCCTCAGGGTGTGGTGCATCAAGCATATAAAAGGGCCTGCTTTATTAATCGGGACCTTTTATTGATTCCAACCAATACTTTTTCTAATCGAGTGAGAGATGTGATTGGTGTGATTAAGAAACATTGGCATTTGATGCAGGATTTTATTGGACTTGTACAATCTCCAATTTTTTCTTTCAAGAGATCTTGGAGTTTACGGGACATCCTCGTTCATTCAGATGTGCATTCCCCTACTGAACATGATGTGTTATCTGTTGGACATTTCCCATGCAATGGCTGAGTGGTTTGCAAATTGTTGTGGTCCCTTTACTCTTTTATACATCCTGTTTTTGGTAAGCCTTGTTTCTTTTTTAGGACATTTTCAACATGTGATACTGCCACAGTTGTATATATTGGGCCGGATTTTTAAAAGGTTACACACACCAGGCCTATTTTAAAAAGGCCTAGTGACACGTATAAAGCCCCGGGACACATGTTAGTCCTGGGACTTTACTAAAGGGGCAGTCTGGGGACGGGGTGGTCTGGGGCGGGGCAGGGGCGGGGCCAGAGGCCTCCGACAGAGCGGCCATTGCTTCTCTGTTGGATGATTGCGTGCCGGCAGGCTGCCGGCGCGCACAACTTGCGCCTGTCTGGGGGCAGGTGCAAAAGATAAGATACAAATTTTGGTGGGGGTTAGAGTAGGGTTGGGGGGGGGGAAAGGTTAGAGGAAGGGGTGGGAAGGGAAGTTCCCTTCCAGGCTGCTTCGAAATCGGGGGAAGGCAGCACACCTCACTGTGCACAAGGGGCAAGATTTTCTAACCTACGCTCGGGCATAGATTTGTGCGCGCAGCCTGTAATGAGTCTGCCCAATGGTATCAGTTCTGTGAGATGAAATCAAGAATGATCTGACCCTGGTGGAAACCCCAACGGTATGAGCTGTGTTGATTGACCTCTTCATTAGAATTGAAACTCAACTGAGCAAATGCTGCAGGAAGAAAAGAGGGAGCCCAGACTTAACCCAATCTACTGGCATGGAGTCTATGCGTAGAACCACAATACCCTCAGTTCTCAAACCTCAAGTCAATGGGTTCTAACAAGTCAATATGTCCTAGCCCCAAAATGGCCACTTGAAGGAAGGAATTTGTAATGCTAACCAAATCTTTGCCTATATTGTGAGGATCAGGGTACTGCATAGAAATATGCCCTCAGAAATAGATAGGGGAAAATGCCCTGAACCAGATCCACAAAGGGCGGTAAGCCCGGGGAAAGCATCTCTGATTCTCCTTAACACACTGTGCCAAATACCTCAGGAAAACCTGCATTTAATGGTTCAGGTGAATCCTCCTTTTCCTGCCCCACAACTTGCCTTCCATCCCCATAGGCCAGGTCAATAGTTCTCTGTACACTTCCAACCTAGTTACACAAGAAATAGTCTCCCTAAATATGTGTTTTGCCATTGAGAAATTATGCACTTCAGATTAATCCAGTCTCCTCATTTTCTCATAATCTTGGCCACATCATGACCCCCTACAATATGATCCCCAACGTGGAGTTTGCATTAGTCTTCTGCTGGAAATATTGCTTTTCACCCATTCATTGAAGTGACCTGAAAGACAAAATTGCTATCACGCAAAAAGAGCTATGGAGGCAGATTATGAAGTATGCACCTCCTATAAAGATGTTTTTAAGAAAAAGAATGCCCTCTTATAAAGAGTGGACCTGATATTAAGAGCAGATAATCAGTTTGGACTTAGCCAGCTAAATGGCACCATTTGATTATCTGGGTGCCGAATGAAGAGCCGCGGCTAGAAACGAGGTGGGGGGTGATAGTGTGCACTCTGCTGCGGTTGCGGCCATGGCTATGGCCACAGTACACACTATTGCCCCCTTAGCGCCCCTGCAAAAGGTGTAGCTATTTATGGCGCTACTGCTGGCAATAATGTGTAAAACATTCACCTGCAGCACAACTGGCCAACAAATTTTTTTAATCCCACCCAATCCCCACCCAAACCCCTCCCTTTTCCCTCATTTAAATTATATCACCATGATGCGGTCATTATCGCATGATTATCGCGATAAAGCCCTAACGCATGAGATAATGGCCCATCACGTTTTGAAAAATGACCCCCTGAGCCAGATTAATGCCAATAGTTATCATTATCCGTGTCATGAATCTAGCTGCTAGACAGTCCTCCTGCCAGCTGGGGTCCTCCCTGAGCCCTGCCCAGACCCACTCTAACTGCATTCTTGAAAGCTGCATGAAGCAGCAAAGCCAGCCCTATAAGAGTTTCCCTCACAGGAAGCTCCCGGCCTCAGCATGGAGTTTCCTCTCTGTCTTTGGCGACTTGTTCTTGTGCTCTTTCCTTTATAACCTTGTTCTCGTTCTTTGTTCTTGGACCTTTTATTTATTTATTTAATTATTTACATAAACTTATATTCTGCTACTTCCACAACAAGCGTTCAGCACGGATCACAATAAGCAAACATTCATAAATCATAAAACTCATCATACAAAAAACATAAAATCATCAGCATTTTAAAATCACAGAATCGCTTTCCTGAACAACCAGGCCTTTAAACCTTTCCTAAAAAGTTTAATATCTCTCTCTTCTCTAAGCCTCAGTTGAAGTGTATTCCATAATTTAGGTCCTACATAAGACTGCTCCCTCTCCTGTGCCTTCTGCAACCTAAAATTCTCCAAGACTGGTAAAGCCAACAACTTTGCTCCTGAGGATTGTAACATAGTGATAGAGTATATTATTGTTCTTTCTGACTTTCCACGGGTGAAGAGTAGGTTGAAATATTCCCCAACATAGCCAATGCTTCAGTAAACAATTCTCCTCTGCAGGATTCTTTCATATAGTGTGGCAACCTTAAAACATAGCCCATGCTTGAGCAGATGCTTTAACCCTGCAGGGAGCTTAAAGACCGGGAGTAAAATACTTCCATCTACCATAACATTCCTGTTCATGGCAGGCCTTCTGAAAATAGGTCTGGCCTTCTCTGCACAGGTCAAATCACAGTTCCTGGAGAGAACTGCCTATAATCAACATCACTACCGGGTTCAACCCTGTCTGGTTTAAACACAGTTTCTGGCTTCTGCCGCAGGGCTTGAAACTGTCCTTTTTAAAAACAGTCTCTGGCTTACACCACAGTTTCTAGCTGAGAGCAGAAGAGTCTTTTCAAGCATAGCTTGTAATGCTTGTGGGCTTGGTTTGAGGGAAACCAAGCCCTTACTGCCACCACCCACCGTAGCTTGTAGAGGGAGACTTACACACTTTGCCTTGCCCAACTACAGCTGCTACCACCCACGGCAGTTCCTTCTACTGGACTCTAACCTGTCTGGCTTTAAAATCCAGGTCTCCTTGAGGGGGTCTCCACCATTCATCTCTCACATCCATTGGCATTGGCTCTGGCTCTGGATTCTCCAACACCTCCACCTCCATCTCCTCCATACCTCCCTCTGCCTCTAGTAGTGCTCTTTCCTGTTCCTGGCCACCTCCCCCTCTCCTCCCAGTCCACCTGGGCGTCCTGTCCCTCTTGCTGAGGTGCAGGCTGTTCTCCGACCCTCACCCTCTCCCTCCCCCAGTTCTTTTAAGTGAACGATATTTTCTCCTAACTTGGGGATTCTTGGGTTCTGAAGGTTCCACCCAAGTTTTCTTTCTTGCCCAGATTACCCTACTGGCTTCCTCACCCAACCTCTCCCAGGGTCTATAGTAACCATCACAATACCAAACAAAAGTATTGGCCACCATACAATGATTATTTGAGTATAACAATTTATGAATCACCACTAATATTCTAAACTGAGACTTCCATTTAACTGGAAGCCAATGTAGAGTTTTCATAACCAGAAAGATATGCTCACCTTTGATTGTTTAACCTTGCCCTTGTTCTGTGTATAGCTCCTGCCCCGTTTAGGCTTTCTAGCCTGTCCGCCCTGCCTTGTCTTGTCTGTGCACTTTGTCATGTCCTTGCCCTATCCTGCCTGCCTGTGTCCTATCCTCTCCTGACCTGTCCTGTCTAGGTCCTCCAGTGTCCTCCCTTGTCTGTGTGTTTCCCAGTCATGCTTGTATTCTCTGTGGGGCTCCCAGTGGCCCTCCTGCTCCCTGTGGGTCTCCCAGTGGCCCTTCCTGTTCCTTGTGGGTCTCCCAGTAGCCCTTCTGTTCCCAGTGCATTGTCGTCTGGCTCTCCTGTGCCCTCTCTAGGTCTCCCAGTGGCCTAAGCTCCTCTGTGTATCCCTTGTCCTACTCCCTGTTGCAGTTTCACCCTCTCTTTGTTCATTCCTTGACCTCCATTTCTTGCCAGTATACTCCTTGTTCCTGTGAGTACCCTGCTCCTGCTAAGAGAGCAGTCAGCCACCAGGTGGCTGGTCAGGCAGAAGATCTATGCTAGTTCTGCCTGCTCCTGACCCCTGCAGAAGACTGCACACCTGACCTGCCTGCTCCTGACTCCTTCTTCTCCTTGCGTGGGGGTATCCCCAAAGTGGCCAGCCCGGCCGGGACAAACCGTCTTAGGGGATGATTTACTAAGGCTTTTCTCCTAATCTATCTCTATGGGAAAAATGCTTAGTAAATAGATCCCTTATTCTGATGAGTCTGGGATTGCTGTTTGGCCTTAAAGGCAGCTGGATAAATGCATTTGGCTAACTATAAGATAGCCGAGTATATTCATTGGTGTGGCTGTGCCACAGAATATCTCAGCCACGTTAGCTGAATCAGCCCCAGTATGACTGCTCCATTAACCTAAAGCCTGGGGCCAATGTCCTTTTTGAATAAATTCACTCACTCTCAGAACAAAATGCATTGAGAAGAATTTAGTGAAAGTAGAGCTAGGGCAAATAAGTGTTTCAGAAACCATGCAAATAAAGCAAGGAAACAATAGAAGTGTGCATAAGCATTTTATACTTTCTGTCAGTGGAACCAGGTTGACATCATCGCCTGTGCATGCTCAGTGGGATTTTCTTCTCTTTTTCTATAGAGGCCAACATGACTAGAACAACTTTGCCTGTCTAAAAAGGGGTAATGAGGCTCATTCATAGGGAAATGGGGCACCTAAATAAATAAAAAAATAAATGAACACATTTTACGGCTCAAAGCCGGGCAGTCCCCAAATGCTACATTATAATTCATTTTTGCAATCATCAGCCTCCCATGCAGCCTTTGCTCCAACTTTGAACAGTAAACTCTTTTGTTTGCTAGTCTGCCTGAATATTTATTCACCTTGGCCTCTTTTCTGTCCCTAAAAGGGTGAATCAACGCCCTAATGCAATAGTACGAATTTCGAAATACTTTCTATATTACTACAAACTGTTTATTCTTTTCTCTTGCTTTTTAGTGAGCTGATTCCAGATATGACAAATAATCTCATTTAGTTCCCTTCTTGGATGAACTGAAAAACAAACATCTTGAATGAATGTTAATTTTAAAATATATATCAATCAATATCACTTTAAATACAGCTAATCTGAGGCTGCAGTCATTTACATGGACTAATTCCTTGAAAAACAGTTTCAGTTAAATAATCAATGCTTGAATACATTTCATGATAAATTTATATTATAAACAAGTGCATCACTCATTTAAACAACCAAAAAGAAAAACATAGAGTACGGATAATTTATTATGCTAATATGTATTTTTCTTCTCTCAGATTCCTACAAATAATGTTGAAATGGATGCATTGTTATGAAACAACAAAAATATATAGAAGCTGTATTATATATCCAAACAAAGTTTTTTGATGGAAAAGTTCTCACCTCTCTGTTAAAAAGAATCAAATCAGATAGGGTACAAAGATAAAATATATTTTCACAATGATTTGTTGGCTGTCACAACGCCTGCAAAGATATTTAAAACGATGATTGTTATTTGTTATCAGTGTAGTCTAATAAAGTAGGTAGCAAAAAAAAAAAAAAAACCAACCCTTCAAATGATTATTATCCCGTCTGCCAAATCTTCCAGATTAGATGTATGTTAAAAACATGGCTCCTAGCAACATAAAAACAGTAGATGGCAGCAGAAAAAAAAAAAAATCACCACCCCATTCGCTCCGCTGAGTTATTCCTGTCCACACTGCAGTGAAAGATCCCAGCTGCCAGCCATGGAGTGTGACCGGCCGCTTGTAAGATATAACCCCTGACACATCATAATAATACGTATTCCAAAGCGCTGGGCTGTTCTCCCTTTTTTTTTTTCTTTTTGCACTCTCATGAGGAAGCAAATGTTTCCACTATCGTGAAAAGAAATGCCAACATTTTCGCTCAGAGGTGACCTGCGTTCCTGGATTTGAACTCCATCCACGCTGACTGGATTTTTTTGAAACTAACTTCCCCTCCATCCTCTGTTAAGTAGTGGTTCGGACAGTGGGGGTGCAAACAGAGGAGGGAGGCCTGCAGCTGAAGGTGAAGGTACAAAATGGATCTCAGCCTGAGGATACAACGATAACCTTTGGGGGGGGGGGAGGGGAGCATTGATCCCAGCAGAGGGAGTCGGGACCGGATTTAGGCATAGGTAACATAGGCACGTGCCTAGGGTGCCAAATTCTGAAGGTGTCCAAAAACTGGGATTCTCTTTTGCTGCTTTCTGCTTTCCAGGGGGAGAGGAAGGAAGGAGCCTCCTTACATTAAGTCTGCTGCCTTTGAGCGCTGACATCTTAAATCCACCCCTGGATGGAGTGAGCCTGACGACACTGGGCCTCTTTTCCCCAGAGTCAGGGATGACATTGGAGATGAAAATGCAAGCTGTTCCTGCAGAGACGGCAAGTTCCAGCGTAGGTACCTCTGAAGTCAGATGTTCCAGCTGACTTCAGAGGTACCTACGCTGGAGCGCAAACAAAAGTAGGCTATTCGCGCTCATTTTAAAATCCGCCCCTTAGCCTGTATGATATATATTAAGACCGATAGTTAACTTACTATCCCCAATAACTTCAGGAGATTCCCTCTATTTATCTCCAGAGCTGTGTCTGGCAGATCTCGGGGATCAGCAGGCTTGCTTCCGGATGGCTGAAGAGGCCCATCTCTCTGCTCTGGACTGTCCCCGACTTTGGGGCAAGAACTGGAAACACTGATTTTGTGGCCAAAAAAGAAAGAAGCCCTGGTTTTGAAAAACAGTTTTAATGTACAGTTAGCTGTCCAGGTCAATAGCAGAAACATTCAGTCTATCCCTAGTTGTAAGGGTACTATTAGCTCCTTTCATTTGTCCTAGCCATATTCTTCAATGAAGGCAAATAATATACGTTATTTTCACATTTTTATTTTAATTTCTATACGAACATATTTCAAACTCTTTTGAAAAGTCCCTTTGTTATAAAAAAAAACAAAACCCCAAAACTTACATGGCTATCAAATACACCTACAATTTTAGGCAAGCATCAGAAACTCCTGTGACACCAGAACCTGCAAAGGAAAGGAGTGTGTTCTACATACAAACCCTCCCCCCACCCCCTTCCCGCAAAAGATATGGGAAATACAATTTGTAGAGGAATCTGCATTCGCATCTAATGATTTTACACAGTACAGTCAACACAGCGAATCCGTCTTCCGCGTAAGCATCAACCACCCCTTGCTCAGGACTGTCCTTGCACCTAAAGAAGATCACTCTTTCAAGTTATTGCTCTAGCAACCCTCACAGAAATCAGGGGAGCCAGATTCCTGCTTCCTCCGGGAGCACTGTTGTACTATATGAGGGTCCCGTAAAGAATGAAAGCTCTCACTTGCTGCCAGTCCTGATTCTTTAGCCCGTGATAGTTCCGTGACCATCCGCTGATGCAACTGAATTTTCCACTGAGTTGAGTCTGGGAGTTGTAATTCTAGCCAAATGAGCAGAATACACTTCATCCTCAGGTTCTGTGGAAGAAAAGGGGACCTGCCCCATGAGGGGGGAACAGGACTGAGGAAACAGAGGGGAGAAAGGTTGCTGGCTGAGGCTTGCTTCTTGCTGGTGGTGGGGCCAGTACAGATGGAGCAGCAGCCAGAGGTGCCAGTTCCTCCCCCTCCTCCAAGAAGCTGGTGGTATCTATATAATGATATGGGAGTTAAGTGAGCAGATGGTGTGAAAGGTAGTGGGAGCCGCAGCTAGGTGAAAAAAAATATGAGATTTTCTCCAGTCTGGGTTTGATTTAGGGAAGGGTTGTGACAAGGGGACGTAAATGAAGTAGTGGGGGTAAATTTCACTGAACTTGGGTTGCAAAAGGATGTTATTAAAGCAAGGGTAAGCTTCAGGCGGCAGAATTTCAAAGCGGCAAAATGTGCCCCTTCAAAACACTTCTACCGCAGCCCCCGCCCTCACCCTGCCTCCAGAGTCAAACATCAGATCGGGCAGGGCAAACCAGACCCCTGCCCGATCCACTCGGTGGCAACAGCGCACGTCCCTAACCCCGGGCAGCAGGTCATGTTTATTCCAATGTCATCTCCTCCCGCCGGCCCCCGGGATAAACGTGACTCCTGCTGCCCGGGGTTAGGGACGTGCGCTGTTGCCAATGAGTGGAGCGGACAGGGGTTTGGTTTATCCCAAGGTATGAGGTGTTTAAATGCTGTAGTTTCCTGAGGTGGAACATTTAGTGCATTAACGTTCTTCGGCAAAGATGTATGATGCTACCTGCAACCTAACAGCAAATATCCACAGTTTTGTCTTAGGAGCACAACTTAAAACATTTTTTCTCTCTGGAAAAGTCCCTGACGGGAGCCGGCCCTGGCACTCAGGCTGCAGTGTTTTGGTGCATGAAACTTAAATTCTCTGTTTCTTGCCAGAGCCCACAGGGTGCTTCCCCCCCCCCAGGGCAAAGAGCCGTCAACCTTTGCTGCTGTAGAGACTTCGCCGTGCCCCTGATAGGGAGGGTACTCGATTCCCCCAAGCATACAATCCGGGATAAGAGCAAAATCCGGAGCAGCGCCATTCTGAGCATTGCTACTGTTTTTATTTCTAAGCTTGTGAAAGGGCAGAGTGAGAAAGGGGAGGAACAGGAGCGACCTGGCAAAAGCAGGATGTGTTCTCCTATTATCTCAGCTGTAGGCGCTGCGCTTTAGTTCAGTTGTGGAGTCTCTGGTTGAGAGCTGGACAGTTGCAGGCTCAAATCCTGAGGTCCTCAGATGGGCTGTGGCCAGGGCTGGATTTTCTGCTCAGCACTGTAGGCACATGCCCAGGGAGCCCTGCCTCATCCTGCTTTAGGTCTCTCCTCTTTCTTTCTCAGTGTGTGGGTGAGGGTGGGTGGGTGTGTGTATGACTGGGTGGTGGGGTGTGTGTGTATATATGAGAGGGTGTGTGTGTGTATGAGAAAGTGGTGGGGTGGAATGTGTGTATGAGATGGTGTGTGTGTGTATGTGTATGTATGAGAAGGTAGGTGTGTGTATATATGAGAAGGGTATTTGCGTGTGTGTGTATATGTATGTGTATGTGTATGGAGGGTGTGTGCATGTGTGTGTATGTGTATATAAGTGGGTTTTTTATGTGTATGTGTGTGTATATATGTGCATGTCTGTGTCTATGAGAAAGAGTGCCTGCGCACGTGTATGCGTGTGTGAGAGTACCTGTATACATGTGTGTGAGAAAGGTTAAAGTTTGTTCACTAGGGATGTGAATCGTTTTAGGATGATTAAAATTATCGTCCGATAATTTTAATATCGTCTTAAACCGTTATGGAACACAATACAATAGAGATTCTAACGATTTATCGTTATAAATCGTTAGAATCGTGAGCCGGCACACTAAAACCCCCTAAAACCCACCCCCGACCCTTTAAATTAAATCCCCCACCCTCCCGAACCCCCCCCCCCAATGACTTAAATAACCTGCGGGTCCAGCGGCGGTCCGGAACGGGCTCCTGCTACTGAATCTTGTTGTCTTCAGCCGGCGCCATTTTCCAAAATGGCGCCGAAAAATGGCGGCGGCCATAGACGAACACGATTGGACGGCAGGAGGTCCTTCCGGACCCCCGCTGGACTTTTGGCAAGTCTTGTGGGGGTCAGGAGGCCCCCCCCAAGCTGGCCAAAAGTTCCTGGAGGTCCAGCGGGGGTCAGGGAGCGATTTCCCGCCGCGAATCGTTTTCGTACGGAAAATGGCGCCGGCAGGAGATCGACTGCAGGAGGTCGTTCAGCGAGGGTTCCGGCGCCTCGCTGAACGACCTCCTGCAGTCGATCTCCTGCTGGCGCCATTTTCCGTACGAAAACGATTCGCGGCGGGAAATCGCTCCCTGACCCCCGCTGGACCTCCAGGAACTTTTGGCCAGCTTGGGGGGGGCCTCCTGACCCCCACAAGACTTGCCAAAAGTCCAGCGGGGGTCCGGAAGGACCTCCTGCCGTCCAATCGTGTTCGTCTATGGCCGCCGCCATTTTTCGGCGCCATTTTGGAAAATGGCGCCGGCTGAAGACAACAAGATTCAGTAGCAGGAGCCCGTTCCGGAACGCTGCCGTTCCGGACCGCCGCTGGACCCGCAGGTTATTTAAGTCATTTGGGGGGGGGTTCGGGAGGGTGGGGGATTTAATTTAAAGGGTCGGGGGTGGGTTTTAGGGGGTTTTAATGTGCCGGTTTTGCGATTTTTACGTTTTTTTTGATTTTTCACGATTTTTCACGATATTTTACCCCCCCAAACGGCAACAATACGATTCCCTCCCCCTCCCAGCCGAAATCGATCGTTAAGACGATCGAGGACACGATTCACATCCCTATTGTTCACCCTCCTCCAATCTACAAAAATCTCAGGAGGACTGGAAACTTAAAGTTCCCTGGTATGGAGAGTGGGAGATTTTTATTTTCATCCTTGTTAGTTTTAATTATTGGATGTGATACATCTGCTGTTTTGAAATATTTTATTAGTGTTTGGTAATATTTTAAACATTTTTATACGTGTTTATAATTGGCTGAATTTATCAGCGGATTTGATATTCTTGGTATGTTTAATGTTTTATATTTCTTGATTGTGTTGCATTGCTTACAGATTTTGGCTTCTTGTGATTTCCAGTTCAGTTTTTGTCTGCACATTTCAATTTATATTTTATGATCTCTTTAGTCTGTATTTGGTGAGATTCCATCTGTGTTCTGCTTGTATAACTGAGGCTTTTGGTATTCTGCTAGCATGTAGTTTCTGTGTAGGGGTTTACAACAACCGGGCTTTAATCTGTTTTCCTAACAGGAGGTGTATTGGTGTTTATGGCCTGGTGTAATATTTGCAGTATGGCTTTTTCATAGGTGAGTGCTGGCAGTTATGATATGGAAGGCTTACTATATTGGAATTGTAGTTCAGTTTATTCCTGGCTTTCTGTGGGCCAAGTCCACACCCAATGCACTTTACCATAGGCCTAATATCATATGGGATCCAGTAAACCACCTTGATTACTATGAGAAAGGTAGTTTATTAAGTCATTCCCGGACACTGATTAACCCTTGCAGCCTGTTGAACTACCTCCCATTGTAAAAATGTTAATTTAATGTAAATATCTTTATCTAATGTTATCCTCTCCCTTTCTTCTCTACTCCCAGTTCTAGTACCTTGTTATTTGTAACTGCTTCCTCCTCACTAAAAGGTTACTCATTTGTTCTTTGTACACCCCTGTTCTATGTAAACCGGCATGATGTGATTGTATCATGAATGCCGGTATATAAAAATTTTAAATAAATAAATAAATAAATAATTATTGAAAGTGTGGGATTTTTGCAGTATATGCCTATAAAATACATATGTTGTTGTAAGTGAAATTTTTACTTCAGAAGATTGTACTATGAGTGTCTATTTTCCATATGCAATCTGCCTTTTTAGGTTGGGGAAGTTAATACATTTTAAAATGGAAAAGAATGCATAAGGGGTTGTTTTTTTTCAAAATAATTTTTATTGCAAGGAGAACGACTTGCAAACTCAGGAATAAAAAATACAATGCCAAAACCCAATCAGCTTGTCCAGCAAGCCCAACAATTCTGATATAAATCAGTGAAAGATCCCTCAGCAGGCGTGCTCCTCCACGAGTGTTCTATTATGAGGGGAGGGATGGGGGAATGAAAGGCTGTAAAGTTTGTCTAGGACATCTAATACCCTTGTATGAGCCCTAAGAGAGAGTGTGTCTCGCACACAGACTCCCACCATTCACTAACCTCTCACACCCCCAGGGGGCAGACCTGGAGAAGGGTGGGGAGCAGGCAATAGGGAATGGAGTCCTATTTCTAGACCCAGTGGGTGGAGCAACCAAAGGCCAAGGGCCGCCCCACCCCATTAAACATTTCCTCTGCGCCTCCTAGCATGGACGCCGAAGACTGAGAACAAAAAAATAACAGGCCCAAAAACTGAGTTTTTAGAGCAGAGGGCTGCAAACAAGGGAAATCAGGGTTCAAATCTTATTGTGACCTTGAGCAAGTCACTTCACCCTCCATTGCCTTCCCCTGCCTTGGCCCTCAGTGATTTCACCTGCACCAGGCCCTGGTGGTGGCTGTGGTAGTGTGGGGGAAGGGGGCGCCATCTCATTCTTTGCCTCAGGCAGCAGATTGCCTTAAGTCGCCCCTGGGTAAGCAACATAGTCAGAGCATAGTGAAAGGCCCACGTTACATGGCCTTGTAGAGGGGTCACTTTGGGAAGCTTTCTCTGATTCCTTTGTATCTGTGGTGATGATTAGACCACTAGATAAAATGACCTTTTAGGAATCAGGAAAATGTCCATTACTTGCACAGTGCCTATAGTTTCAGCTCTGCCTATCTGAAACCCTAGCAACATCACTTTACTGATTTCTCTCCTCAACATTTATGTATTTATTTATTTAGTATTTTTATATACCGACGGTCGTTGGGAACATCCCATCGGTTTACAATTGAACACAATATCGCAACAGGCTTTACATAGAACAATAACATGAGAAATTGTAGGGAGGAGAAGGGGGAGTATAAGGTTCAATCCAACAACAGTAACTACAAATATAATACTCAGAAACAGTAATCATAATCAGTTATAGTCCATAAAATATGATGTCAGTTCATTAGCTATGCCGGGCGTGACAGCCTTCTGCGGAGGTGGGATGCCCAGATGGTCAGAGGTGGCTATTTTATCAAAGGCGCGCTTCCATATACAATTGTGAAACCTCCCAGGTGTGACTTAAATGAACTTACTTCTGGCCCACTCCTGCTTCTCATGCAGATACCCCAGTCAGTCTCTCTCAAGGCACCAGAGTTCCTGGGCCTTCCCCTTTAAGTCCCCAATCTGTTAACCTGGCACAGATAGGAAGTTATGGAATGAGAGCAGATAAGGCGCAGAAGACCCATTCAGTCCTCCCCGTTTCCCTTGCAGGAACCTAGCCTTAAACCAGAGTAACTATGGGACTCTCTTTGCCTTTTTGGCAGCTATAAATTCCGTATGCTCTTCCCATGCCTTTTGGAGCTCATTTAGCATTTCTGCGTGGAGGCCTTCCTTTGGGAGCCTATTCCATACACCCACCACCCTTTCGGTTACGATAGTCACATAGTAGATGCAAACAGAAAAGGATAATCTTTCTCTTGCAGTCTGATCAGGTCTACCATCCTCGCTGCCTGCCAGAGTGTGCTCACTTGCCAGATAGCTCCTTATCCCAGAATGCCTTTTTATCTACCTTTTGTGTACTGCACCATGTTGGGTAGAAAATCACATAAGCTTCCTATTATATTTGCCCTCAACACTCACTTTTCCCATGCCTATACAGAATACTTTCTACATCGACCTCTCTGAAAGCTTTTATGTCCCACGGGTAGGAGCTCCTTTGGAGGGTCAGGCAGGCCTGCAATATCCTCCATAGCTTGGGCCCGACCCCAGGGATAGGGGAACAGTTTGCTCTCATTGGCCACGATCAGGTGGGTGAGCTGCTGCGTGTCCCCATTTTTTAAAGTTCAGATTCCTGCCCCTTGGAGCCATTTTGGTTATGTCCAGAGTCAGAAATGGTTCACGCAGAAAGTACATGCATAATTTTACCAGGCGTAAAAATACTTGCATGCTTTTAAACATGCGAGTGTAAGTTTGGTGCAGAGAATTGTGCATTTTATAAAGTGGTGCCATACAATTTATAAAGTACACGTATAACTTTATGCGCATATATGCCAACCCATGCGTACTATTGGAAATTACCCTCCCTGCGTGAGATCCTTCCCCCTTGAAATTTCTTTCAGTGAATTCCTAGACCTGTATTATACGAGGACCCTTGTGGGTTTGTGGCCTGCTACATTATTTGTATCCTTTGACCGAGGTTTTTTTGCTGTTACTTATTAATCCACTTCCCTCGATATTTCTCTTTCTGGAGGGTCTCAGCATCTTAGGTTTCTTTTCACAAGTTTTCTCTTTTCCTTTCTTCCAAATTGCCATTGAATCGCCATTAAATCACGCTGGTCTGCAGAATCGGAACGCTGGGAAATCTGGTCCATTTCTTTCATTCCCAGCTGTTGGATTGTTAGTACAAATGATGCTCCTTTCAGAGACTGACTGCTGCACTTTCCTGCTTCTGGCATCTATCAGTCTGTGCCTTTTCTCTTTCTTCATGCAGTCTGCTACCTGACTTATTCACTGACATTTTCTCATGACACCTTCCTTATGGAATTGAATTGACTTCCCCTTTCTTCTCAGGATTCAGTTTAACATTTTAACCATTATGTTCTCTGTTTCTGTTCCTCTCGCTCTCTAAACTGACCGTCTTTGGGTCCTGTGTGCTGCCTGTCTCCCTATTATGTTCTGTCAATGCTGTGATTCTTTCTTTCTGCTCCTCCATGGCCCCAAATGCCTCTGAATTTTCATTTTTTCTCCCTGATAGCTTCTCTCATCTTCATGCTTTAACTTTTTCCAGCTTCAAAAAAATCTGAAAACATATCTGTGATGTTCCTTTAATTACTTTGCACAATGGAGTTTTTCCAAATATGAGCATACAAAGATTGGCTGACCCTTTAGTCCTTATTGCACTTGTTATTCTGTAAAATAATTGGCTAAAACACTTAAAAATACATATATGCCTACTTTGTGGACAAATGTCGTCTTCTTCTTCTTCTGTCTTTCATTGCATATATCTTCAATGGTGTCTGCTGCTCCCACTCCTGCCCGAGCAATGCAGGTGACACCTGCTATATCCAGGGCTGGAGGTCACTTCCCGGAGATGTACCCTCAGCAGTGCCGGTAGATTGGTAGGATATTTCATCCAGTACAGCAGCAGCAACTGGGCCAAAAAAGACCATACTACGACTAACAATAAGTAAAAATAATTATTGGAATAACATTGAGGAGAAAGGTCAGTTTGTAATAGCTTTAGAGTTACCAGGAAAGAAGGCCTAGGCAGATATGAAGATTAACTGGGGCATCCGAGATTGGTCCTCCCCCTACCCCGCAAACCAGAGACAGTTAACGCTCAAAATCACCAATAAACTATTGCTTCGGTTTGGAAAAATGTGGATGTGGCTTTATTACAAACCAGAAGATAACAATAAACCCGGGGCCGAGCCTCAGGGACATGAACCCCCCCTCCCCCTCCCCCTCCCCCATGGGTCCTGTACCTGTCTGGATTCCAGGGCAGCTATCCTGGCCGACAATCACTGTGCCCAGCCGGGCTGCTCCCACAGTCTTCTGGCCCAGCGCAAGCATTTCTGCAGAGGCAGGCTCTCTCCCAAGGCCTGCTGTATATGGCAAGGCCTCGTCCTCTACCACCCAAGCTGGGAAACGCCCAGGCCTGCCATGCTGAATGAGGCTCCTTGCGTACTGTCCACCAGGACCATCCCACTTTTCTCTCCCCCGGAGGCTGAGACACCCGCCATGGCAATTTTAAAACACAGAATTACCAATCCCCTCACAATTCGTCTAACTTAAAATCACAAACCTAATGCTAAACAACAAGGATGAACAGGGAGGGAGGGCGGGAAAGCAGCAGCTGCCGGCAGAGTCGGCGATACAAAGGGGAGAGGACCAGAAAGCATCCTGAGCCCCCTTCCCAAGGCAGCCGACCAATCACAGAGCACGTCGGGGCCAGCTGTCCTTGTAGGTAACTGCACGGCCGCATGGCATGCTGGGATAGCCCTGGAAACAACCACGTGGCCACAGAGCCGAAGAGGCCATGTGCTCTGGGGGTTGGGAGAGGAGGGACCCACATTTGTTCCCTCCACCCGGCCAAGACCAAGGAGATGGAGAGTGCGCTTCGGCTGAGGGGGGCGGGTGAGCCTCTAGCAGCTGGGGGAGGGGGGTGCAGAGGTAGAAAACCCGGGCTCCCCTAAAGAGAGCATTCTAGAACGAGATTGAAAGTAGAGCCGTTAGAAGGAAAAAACTAATACAGATTTTTATAGCAAGATTCCCAAATGAATTCTTCCTAACATGGAAGCTGCCTTTTCTATATTTTGCTAATCAAATCTGTGAATGTACTCATGAACAAACATCTGAATTTTATTTCATGTGGTTTAAAAAAAAATCTTGGGAGATGCTGTTTTGGAGTGTCTTTCAGATTAATACACACTAAGTTGAAATCGTGCAAGTCAACTCAAACAGCATGCACTAAGGGCCGGATTTTAAATGCCCTGCGCGCGTAAATCCGGCCGGATTTTGCATAGGCCGCTGGCGCGCACACAGCCCCGGGATGCGCGTAAGTCCCGGGGCTTCGTAAAAGGGGCGGGGAGGGGGCATGCCCGGGGGCGTGCCCAGGGGCGTGCCCGGGGTCAGGGGCGGTTCGGGGCGGGATCGAGGGGCGTGGCGCTGGCCCAGGGGCGTGATCGAGGCCTCCGGACC